>NW_015646462.1:209899-220764 GCF_001515625.1 Sinocyclocheilus rhinocerous | reverse complement strand
TATATATATATATATATATTATACCCTCATTGGGGCTGAGCCCCCCTAAAATGAAAATCCTGGAATCGCCCCTGCCTACAAGGTAAAAAAAAAATTGCTGGTATTCTTATTCTTCTGGGGACATTTATTAATGTAGGGAATACCACATACCATGATACATTTTTTAGGATTCTTTGATGAACAGAAAATTTAAAGAATATAATTTATTTGAAATAGAAATTATTTGTAACATTATATATGTCTTTACTGCAGATTTAATTAATTTATTGAGACCTTTCTGAATAAATACATTAACTCCTATTGTAGTCTCATTTCTGAAAAGATACCGATCACAAAAACAAACAAACAAACAAAAAAAAGAAACCCCCTAAGTTGTATTACCTTGCACTTCCGCCCATCTACGGTCTCCTCGTTGAACTCTTGTCCTATCTGGAAGTGAATTTCTGTGGTCCTCACGGTAGTGGAGGTTTTGATGTAGAACTGTTCAGCGTTCTGGCGGATCTCCACGTGGGGTTTAGAGGCTGCAGCACAGGCCACCTTCCTCAGCATAGCGTTCACCCCTACATTACACAAAACATCTCATTATGCCACATGAGTTATGTCAAATTTGTCACTTTGCTTTTGTAAATGTTTTCAGTTTTATGTTATTGAGGCAGAGTGGAGCAAATAAAGTGTCCAAATGAAAAGATTATTATACACAATAAATGATCGAATAACTCCATGAGCACTCATCACTCTTGACTGTGCTGTAATTATCCACTTGTATATCTCACTCTAATTCCCTCAAGATGGCATGCTTACATCATTTATTTGAATCTGCTGCAATAGATACTGGGGCAAAGGGAATATCTGGCCTGCTTTCATTTGTGTGGCTTTCATGTTTTTTAATGTGACCGACGTTCATTTTTCCTAGTCATAACTAGGGCAAGTCAAGCATTCATACAGCCGTGGTATGCCATTTTTCTGCATAAATAGTTATCAAGGGATCACAAAGTAGATTGTTATCAGCAGATGTTGCAAATAAGGAGCTGCAATGACAGGGTGTTGACTGGAAGGAATGCCACGGCTCTTGGTCTTGTGCAGTATCTACTTGGACAATATTAAGACTCTACAAGGGCTAATTGCACATTTTTGGCACAGGATTGTAGTGTAAACTATTAGGGTAAGTAACTGTCTGATCGGTTTCATAAACATTTCAGTTCTCAAAAATGTCTCTCTTTATATATGGGAGTTTTCTGGAGAATTATAGGCGTCTGTTTCACCCACCATGCCTTTTGTTTTTTTGTTTTAAATTCTGATATGATATGTTCACTACCGTTAAAAAGTGTGGGTAAGAAAAAAAATAATACTTTTATTCAGCAGGTATGCATTCAATTGTTCAAAAGTGACAGTAAAGACATTGCTAGAAAAGATTTATATTTGAAATAAATGCTGTTCATTTGAACTCTCATCAAAAGAATCCTGAAACGATGTATCACTTTCCACAAAAATATTAAACAGCACAAATGTTTTCAACATAAGTAATGTTTTACCAAATCAGCATATTACAATGATTTATGAAAGATCATGTGATACTGAAGACCGGAGTAATGGCTTCTGAAAATTGAGCTTAGCCATTACATAAATAAAGTATATTTCTAAACATATCTTCTTTGGAGACTTCTTTCAAAAATATAAAAATCTTACGCCAGACTTTTGAACAGTAATGTAAATAATAATAATAATCATAATAAAACGTCTTGTTCAAGACTTGATCAAATCATAATTTCTGGGCTGCACAAAATGTATTATTATTATTATTATTATTATTATTGGTATGAAACAATTACATTTCATTTCATTTAAATAAATAAATGTATTGCATGTTTGTGCCCTTGCTAAATCTCTGCACTGTCTCTGTAGCTTTGAGAATTTGAATAAGAATCCAGACTGCCAAAGAAACAAAAGACACTGAAGACGCAGTCCAACCGCCCAAAAATAATAGTGATTTACTCTTCACACTAGTTAATCCATGAATATGCTGTTGAAGTCGAAACAGCAGAAGAAGAGAGGATTCTGGACTGGGCCTAAACAACAGGACAAAACAGCCTATAGTGATCACATAGGCTACTACACACTTAGTGAAGGATGAAGTGAGTGGATCACTTACCGAGTGCTTTGAGGAGTTCTTCAAAATTTTCACTGCTCTTCATCTTCCAAGTTCCAGCAAAATTGGACATCTTGACCTGCTCCTTTTAATCACTCTGTCTTTAAAAACGTGCCTTTTAATTCAGAAAACAGATCTTCTGCCACTTTTTATTTTTCAGATCTAAGAAGTTGACAGTTTCCACACCGTTTCTTCTTCTCTTTCTCACCCTGTCTCTTCTACAATATCACCCCTCTCTTTCTTTCTGTCTCTGTGTTACGCCTTCTGGACCACTGCTGATAGCAAGCATCTGTGACGTACGTCAGTGGTCTCTCCCTCCCACCCAGATGGATGTAATGGCTTACAGGAGCACCCATTCTCTAACGCTTCTCATTCACCTCACAGTCTTGAATTCATTGCTTTAATACTAATCCGAGCTGTCACATTCATTCTCATATAAAGCTCCTGGAGACTTTAAGTAGTCAGTTCATGCTCTTCTATGGTCTTTTTATCGCTTTGCCAGTTCTTCGACTTTCGGATTAAAGTAAATATAACTTATAGGTTTCATTTTCCACCAGTGCGCTTTTTAAAAACTATTCAGCAGTGCCGCCACTGCAGCACTCAATATCGATTATTTTTATAAATATATCTGGGTGATGACATTTGGAGTGCGCTGTAAAGAATGATTTTCAAACATTATTGGCGTACATTTGAAAAGAAAATACTATTTCAGTCTTTCTACTTCGAAATTGTATCTTTACTTCAGGGTTGCTTGTCATTTCTTTGTAATTACTTGTGACATTTACAACTAATTTCCGAGTCAAAACTGTTTCCAAGAAAATCCTTCACCATTTTTTAGTCTGTTTGCACTCCAGATGTAAATAACATCAATTTGAGTCAGTTTTCTTCTCTTTAAAACAACCTACAGCACATTTTGTAAACAGCCCTCGACACATTTCCCATGAAGACCCATTCATACTGGATCCTGCTTACCACGAGGAGAAGGACAGGAGCCCCAGGAGAGAAAGAGGGGCCCCAGGCTAAACCCCTCCCTCCCCTCCTAGGCAGTCTGATTTGTTCCTATCCCGATGTCGTTTCATTTATCTCTTTGACAAAGTGCCTTTGAGACAGCAGTTGATAATTAATGTAGAGAGAGGGCAGAGAGCACTTTGTCATTTCTCTAGGAAGTATCCAGGAGAAGGAACGGACCCATCCACTCGCTCGCACACCCTCATCGGCCACCATTTGTCCCATCAATCAATTGATTTGGTATGGGCCTTTAGATGTTGCTGTGTGTGAATATCTTTTCTCTCCTTTGTTTTTATAAGGCCCTGTTGAATGTGCCAATGTGTGGTCCATGAAATAGACTGTGCTATGCCAAGACCATGATGTGGAGGGCCATTGTTCCTCAGGAACATGCAGAAAGGTTGCATTATCATACTGTATTGTATTGTGTATAGTTAATGCATTAACAATGGACTAGAAAATAGACTGTTGCATTTAAGCAGTTTTATGTAACATTTTATACAGTTTTCTTGTTACCTGTTACATGTACTTACTATAGTAATAACCATAAATTATCCATAATTACAAGTAGGTAACCATAAACCACACCCTAATCCTAACCCTATATAGTAAGTACATATTGTTAATTAAAATCAAGTGTAACCCAGTTATTTTTTTTTTGTATGGGTAACATGTTACAGTTTGTTAACATTATGGTAGTGCACTAACTAACATGAATTAACAATGAGAAATACATTCTTACAGTACTTATTAACCTTTGTTAATTTTAGTTAATAAAAAATGTCCATATCAGCGCATTGACTTATGTTAACAGATACAACTTTCGATCTGCAAAATGTATTACTAATTGTTGAGATTAAGAGTAATAAGTGCTGTAGAAGTATTGTTCATTGTAAGTTCAGTTCAAATGAAACCTTATTGTAATGTATTACCAACAGATGCATCTTTCTATTTGTCTTTCTATGAACACTCAGCTTTTAAAAGCTTCCCATCAGGGCTCGCACTATTACAGTTTTTCTGAATTGCTAAAACAGATTTCTTGAAGCCATCACTCATTTGCTCAAAACCTTAAACACAGATCCAAAGCTTCAGACTAAGTTCACAGAACCCCTGACTCTTCTGGCAAAATCAAACAATCGCTTCAAAACCATTTCACCTGTACTCAAAATCAATCAAAGCTTTCAAATCATACACACATTAGTCAATAATATACACACTACAGATCATTCATTAGACACTACATCAAAAAATGGAGAACACAGTATCCAGGGCATTTAGTTACAAAAAAAAAAGTTTATTGTATATAGTAAATATTTAGCAATAAAACACACACACATATATATATATATATATATATGTACAGTATATATATATATACACAGTATATACACATGCATACATGCATATGAATCAGAGGATTTCATCTGGTCACAGGCAGGCAACAGGGAAAAAAACCCTCTGGTGTGGTGGATCCAGCCTTGACAAGACAGCATGTTTATGTCACCACAGACCAGTTCTTCCATCCTAACGTGGTAGTCTTTCAACTCTACACAAGATTCTCGTCCACTCTTCTTTTGCTGTTCTTTTGAACTTTCCAACTGATTATGTTGGCCAGAGAATCTGCTCAATTTAGGTTGAACTCTTTGTCCTGCCTCTGTCATTCCACACACTAGAACATGGTCTATCACAGTTGCTCTGATTTCATCTGAAATGACTGTTCTTGGTCTTGCTCTTCCTCCACCTCGTATACACACTCTTCCGTACCTCTCAGATTGATGGATGCACCCATGCCATCTGTGCAGTTTGAATATTTCGTTCATTCACAAATTTAGAAACAAGTGTGAACAGTTTTGAATTATTGTGTGTAAACAATGACAACCGTGTTGCAGTTGTGCTTAACTTTTGCTTTCTCGTGTTTAGGGTTTTGCATCACAAGTTTATCACAGTGCAAATAGCGTTTTAGTGAGTGAGAATGTGTTTAGAGTTTTGCAAAAAGAGTGCATGAGATCTGCAAATAATGTCTAAACTGCCTGAACTTGTTTAAGGTTTCGCAGAAAGAGTGATTTATTTGACAAACTGGTTTAGGCTATTGAGAATTTGGTTCAGAGTTTGGGATGTAGTGTCTTTGCAAATGTGAAAAACTGTAAAAATAGAGGTTCTTCGTAAATCATTTTTGACATCCATGGAACTGTCCCATTCCACAAAAGGTTATTTAAAGGGTTCTTTAGGTTTTTATATTGTTCTTCACACTAGGAAAAAAATGGTTCTTTTAAGAATTGTTCACTGCAAGACTCTTTAGGGAACCAGAAAAGATTCTTCTATGACATTGCTGAGAATGCCATAGAACCTTTACTTTTAAGAGCGCAGATGGACCTGGTTTGAGGTCATACTAGATTAAATCACAAATCACCAATCGACATACACTAATGGAGAGCATCCATCAAAGTCCAGCTCTGCAAAAAGACAGCCCACTGTGACAACACCCTGTCCACTGATATCACCGATATAGAGACCCCCAGACTCGTTAGGGCATCTATTATGCTCAGTCATTTTTCACGCAGAAATTTATGGAAGTCATTCCCAGTGGGACAGCATGCGTCAATGCCCTGGGCGTCTGACTATGAAGAGCTGTGCTTCAAACTCCAGTCCATCTGATCTTTGCTTGATCATTTATCTACGTTGACCTCAAACTAATCAGCGATTGAGTCATCAGACCTCATCTCGCAAGCTTCCCATCTGCTTATCACTGAATGTTTATCTCAGCCGCATTCTTTAATTAGGATTAAGAAAATGCCACAAGGTTTCATATGTTAGCATTATACACTATTATACACGTCTTCATACTGTATAGAGCATATCTTTTTTTTAACAACTAACAACTACTTAATTCAAAAGAAGTACCTCCCTCAGAGAATATGCAATTTTGAATGCAGCCCCTTTTGTTAATTTGAACATTTACTAATGCATTTTTAACATTTAGTTATTGCACTGTTAACTAACTTGAACAAACAATGAAGAAATGTATGTTTTATTAGAAAACAAAAATAACGACTTTATTCCACATTTTCGTCTTTACTGCGTCACTTTGTACGCGCGGTCACGACAGTATCATGACGCGAGCGTGTGGCGGCGCCGGCGCTGACCCAGATCCAGCGTGATGACGTCATTACGCCGGATCTGGGTCAGCGCCGCCATTATTTTTGTTTTCTTTGCGCAAAAACGTATTCTCGTAGCTTCGTAACTTTACAGTTGAACCACTGATGTCACACGGACTACTTTGTCGATCATCTTGGTACTTTTTCTGGACCTTGAACGTGGTAGTTACCTTGCTGTCTATGGGAGGGTCAGAGAGCCCTCATATTTCATCAAAAATATCTTAAATTATGTTCCGAAGATGAACGAAGGTCTTACGGGTTTCGAACAACACGAGGGTGAGTAATTAATGACATAATTTTCATTTTTGGGTGAACTAACCCTTTAACATTAACAAAGATTAATAAATGCTGTAAATTATATTGCTCATTGTTAGTTCATGTTAACTAAAGGGGCCATTGTAAAGTGTTACCATTATACAAGTTTTTTAATGCAGTTTTTTCTTAATAAATGAAAATAAATCTAACATTATAATAAATAAATTCTATAAAAAAATATATATATTATAATAATAATACATATATGTTATAGACAAACCTAAGAAAAAAGATCATATCTTTTCATAAAATGTGAGTTTTATGGGAAAGGACAGCAATGCTCTTTTCAGCTGCCCATAGCTGTTGCGGGTGCAAGATAGTGGTTTTGGCCACAGTGATGAAGTCTGTGCCATTGTGTTCTGGCTGAGACATGGATCATTGGCAGCACTTTCCTGGCCTTAGGGCTGAGGCCCTATCATAGCACTAGTTGATCACAGCTGCACATTGCACCAGCATCACAAAATATTGCCGCAAACACACTGATAACAGGCCATTCTTCTGTTATGATTTAATTATGCTGCTTAAAATCTTGAGAAGTGTGAATTATGCAAGTGAAGCAATGGCATATTCTGTGTGTTTTATTTATTCTCTGAGCATAAACTGTCCAAGTTTATATTTGTTTGGATTGTTTTGTGGTTTTCATGGCATTCAGTATAAAAAGTAGTGTGGTTTTCTGCAGAAACCATTTCCATGGCATCCCAACTGAGCAAATCAACTTTTTGAGTTTAAGACTATACTATAGGTTATTTTTCTGTTTAGGAAGTTGTTGTTCCATTTGGATCAGATCAGCTGCAGCAGATTCATCAAAATGTCAAAGCTCTCCAACTGACAGAAACGGAATGATGATATCTTGCAAACCTGAGATTTGAAATCTATAAAGTTTGAATGAGAAATATCTTCCCTTCCCCTCCCCAAAGTTTGGTTTGAAGCGCAACTAACCATCATATGAATGTAGCTACAGGGACACATTTGTCTCATCTCTAACCTCGTGCTTTACAGAAGCACTGCTCTGGCACTAATCATTAAATCAGAGCAGAAAGAATTTCTGCTGCCTAAAGACAAACACACTGGGGGCAGCGCACTTTCCCTGAAATGTAACTAATGAATATACTCTTCTTAAACAGTCAAATCTTTGTGTACTGTACGCTTCATCTTCTGCTGCAGTGTTGAAGACATATCATTGCGCCACTGCTTTTGAATTTATAGCTACTTATGTTGCATGATTTCTGCAAAAACACTCCGTAAGAGCTTGAAATCACAACCTTTTTGACTCCAAGCCCTCTATTATTCACAACCATATTCCATAGCTTTTACAGTTGCTGTACTGTTTTTTTTATATATATTTTGTTGAGCAAAAATATAAGCATATTAGAGAGTATTATAGAACTAGAGCAATGTATATTCATTATAAAAATGCCCACATAATTTTATGATTATATTAAATTAATTGACTTCTCCACATCTAGAAATCACACTATTAAAATTAGGCTTACTTATACCTCCAGATTATTCATGACATTTGTTTAGGAGGTGAATTAAAATAAGTAAATAAATAAATATCTCGCTTCTAATTGTTTTGTCTTATTTTAAATCATTTTAATCATCGTGAGGACCGCTTATGTCCTTTCCCTCTGATTGAGTATATAAAGTATAATCTTTACTATGAATTTCATATACTTTTACAGATCAACAGTTACAAATGTGCATCAACCAGTATTTCAGAAATGTCTACGTTGTGAGTCATAACACAAGTGGCATTTTTATTTAAAATTATTAAAACATATTTATTGCCTTAAGTTGCTTGTGTATTTATATATTTTTTTAATTCCCATAAACTATTGATTTGTTGATGCTCACAAAAATAAAACCGCTTCCTCTATATACAAATTAATTTATTCAAAGTTAAACTATTGATTTGCTGTCTACCCTGCTGTTCTAAAGTAGCCGGGATGAGGTTAAAATGAAAATGCAAGTAAAAATGCGTCAGAACAGCAGAAGCTGCTAAATATATAATTAGTATGACTGGAATGAGTTTAACTGGCTTATGTATGACTGAGAAAAAAGTAGACTAGAGCGCAGTTTATCGACTAACGTTTTAGAAGTGGCTGCTCCCTAGCGGTGACAAGTAGAATCACACAGCACAGAATCTGAGCGCTAAATGCTGTCCTTCTGGATACAGTTACACTCTCTACGCAATATTTACAGGTACATTTTTCTTTTGAGATCTTACAGCTGCTTCACAGACATCATATTGTTTAAAAACTTCTTTATAGTCCCATAGTTCACTCCAATTACATCATACGACGTTCTCAAAGGGATAATTCACCCAAAAATTTAAGTGTCATCAGTTCTCTCATTTCTACTGAAAACTGTAGCAGAATGTCCAAAATGGCATACTCCACAGAATGAAAGATTTGCAGAAGTTTCCACTTCGAATGGATGACTTGAGAAAATTGAACAATGTGCACAAGTTGGATATTTTGATGCACTATTATAATGCTTTTTAGAGTATGGCAGCTCATCCCCATTTACTTTCATTGCATGGAAAAAAGCAGCTCAAACATTCTGCTAAACATCGGCTCATGTTATGGAAGAAAGATCGGAAAGACGGAGTAAAAATTGAAGGGCACACACACAAATATATAACTCTTATATATATTTACAATCGGTTTTGATTTTTCATCATTCATTGTCTCCGCAACAGATTTTCCTTGAATATTCGTTCAGCTTTGGCAACTTAAAATCCCAACACCCCACAAAAACAACGAAAAGCACATTCAGAGGTGAACACTGTGCACATGAAAAGACCTAAGTATATAAACTTAATAAAGTACAATATAAACTTTACTACTACTGATAAAATGCCATTGTGGGGACAGTACAATAAAGTGAGTTCTCTAAATGAAATCTTAAAAGAAATATCGTTTATATACTACAGAAAATCAACATTGACTGAAGACATTTAAAATGCCACTTATACAACGAGCAATAAATTAGTCACAAAATACTCTTTTTCTAAAACATTCAATCTGTTAGATCACATACTTTTTAAAAATTCATTCAAGAAAAACTTTTGTGCCTCTTACACCGATTACACACCTGAGCAGCATTTCCCCCCATTGACAGACAGTAACACAGAGCTCAAAAGCTGCAGTGTTACTATTAGATAAAAAAATTATAATTTCATAATCACCCAAAAGCAATCAGCACTGTCACACTGAAACATCACAAGGGTGGAGATTTAAAAGGCAAAAATGGAAAATAAGGTGGAGTGAAGAAGTCATAGGGGAGATGACAGACACTGTAAAGTTTCTTTTTTTTTTACCAGTGTCGGGAGTCAACCAGCTCTGGGCGTAAGCTGAGCTTTTTGAGAGTTTCATAACCGACTACCATGACTATTGCTGTGGGCGCTGAGGCTATGATGCGAGCAGAGAGGCCTTTGGTCATCCCCCAGAATCCCTCCTCTCTGATCAGCTGGTTGAAGGTCTCAATGACTGATGTCCTGCCCTCCACCTGCCCAAAAAAACAGTCAGATATTTGGTTACTGGGATTTCTGGGGTTTAAGAAGAATTTACGTCAAAAACGAGAGAATTGGGGAAAGCACACATCAGAAAAATAAAAATATACAAGTGTAAAGAATTACACATATACGTCAAATCAGTTCTGTTGTGTTGCTGGTTTGCATTTGAATTTGTTAACCTCATTTTACATAAGGCGGTTTTTGATAGTCATCTGTGTTTTGTTGTACATGTAAACACACTCATGCCAGCTATACATATCGGTTGTCTGATTTTTTACTGTGTTTAATGGAAATCACCTGAACCCGGGCCCTGATGACATCCATGGGGTTGGTGACAGTGGAGGCAGTGGCAGCTGCCAGAGGTCCAGCCACTGCCTGCAGCACTAGATGAGGGCAGTTACTGGGAGCCATCTTAGACAACTGCTCTGTAGAGCCAATAAAATTTAAACTGCTTCAGAATCAGCTGACATTATATCAGTCTCTAATGGAGACGGACAGATTGCCAACCAAGACGACTTCTGTCCATGTGACTCTGAACAGTGTTTTATCAATCAAAACATGAAGATTCAAAGTACTTAAAACTGGCATTGCCACTTAAATGCATACACAATCTGCCACTAAACTGAGCAAATGATTTGAAATGTTACACTACCTTTCAAAAGTTTGTTGGTTTAAAAAAAAAAAAAAAAGTATTTTATGATCACCAAGGCTGCATTTATTTTAT
>NW_015646462.1:200725-209662 GCF_001515625.1 Sinocyclocheilus rhinocerous | reverse complement strand
GAATTTGTGCAACGCATTTTATGGACGACAGTTTTTTGAACCTAGAAGAGTCCAAGGCTGGCTGTGCACAAAGGCTATTTCTACCCCAAAAAAAAAAAAAAAAAAAAGAGTCAGATATTCAGCGATTAGGTTTTCTGGGGTTTAAGAAAAATTTACGTAAAAAATGGGAGAACTGAGGAAAGCGCACATCAGAAAAATAACAATATATAAGTTTTAAAAAATGGGTATAGAAAAGAATCACACCCCTTAAAATAATCACATTTTGTTGCTTTGCAGCCTGAAATGAAGACGGACACAGTTTTTGTTTTATCCAGCTGCATTTACTCAGTGCAACTTATAACATCCAAGTGAAAGATAAAACACCAACATGTCAGAAAAAAAAAACAGAATCACTGAGTTGAAAAAAGGATCAGCCCCTCCTAAAAATGACTTGTAAACTCAATCAGATGTAGCTTATCACCTTCTCAATGGCACACAAAGCCATTTGACTTTCAACACACAGTGGTTGATGGAGAAAAAGGTGAATGTCCTTGCATGGCCTAGTCAGAGCCCAGACTTAAACCCAACTGAAAATCTGTGGAATGACTTGAAGACTGTAGTCCACAAACGCTCACCATCAAATTAAACTGAACTTGAGCAGTTCTGCAAAGAAGAGTGGGCAAATATTGCAAAGTCTAGATGTGCAAAGTTAGTAGAGAGAAATCCCAACAGACTAAAGGCTATAATAAAAGCAAAAGGTGGTTCAACAAAATACTGACACAAGGGGGTGATCCTTTATCCAACTCGGTGATTCTGTTTTTTTATTATTATTTTTTTCCTGACATGTTGGCGTTATATCTTTCACTTGGATGTTATAAGTTGCACTGAATAAATACAGATGGATAATACAAAAACGGTCCGTCTTTATTTCAGGCTACAAAGCAACAAAATGTGATTATTTTAAAACGGGGTGATTCTTTTCTATACCCACTGCATACGTCAAATCAGTTCTGTTGTGTTGCTGGTTAACCGATTTGCATTTTACATAAGCCGGTTTTTGATAGTAGTCTGTGATTTGTTGCACATGTAAACACACTCACACCAACTATACATATAGGTTGTCTGATTTTATACTGTGTTTAATGTAAATCACCTGAACCCGGGCCCTGACGATATCCATGGGGTTGGTGACAGTGGAGGCAGTGGCAGCTGCCAGAGGTCCAGCCATTGCCTGCAGCACTAGATGTGGGCAGTTACTGGGAGCCATCTTAGACAACTGTTCTGTGAAGCCAATAAGAGCAAATGAAATTTCAGCTTCTTCAGAATCAACTGACATTATATCAGTCTCTAATGAGATGGATATATTGCCAACCAAGATGACTTCTGTCCATGTGACTCTGAACAGTATCAGAAAACATCAACATTCAAAGTACATAAAACTGCCATTGCCAAATACATACACAATCTGCGACTACTTTGATCAAATTAATTGAAATGTTAAAGTACCTTTCAAAAGTTTGCTTGGTTTTTGAATAAGCTCTCTTATGCTCACCAAGGCTGCATTTGTTTGATCAAAAATATAGCCAAAACAGTAATATTGTGAAATATTATTATAATTGATGATCCTTCAGAAATCATTCTAATATACTGTTATCTTCATAATATGTTCATTTATCAAAAATAAAGGTGATGCTGATGGTCAGTACAACATCTCTTACCTGCATAGAAGTGGTAAAACGGCCACCAAACGGCACTGTTGGGGATGTATGTGAGAAGAGACGCCACATATCCTCGATAGAAGCCACGAATGCCATCCACAGCAAATATCTGCCGTGAGTAAATGCTGACAGAATTTTCATTTTGGGGGGTTCATTTTTGTCCCTCGTTTCTGATACAAGCTGTAGTAGTTTGCACTATTAGTTCCTGAAACATCTAGTGAGTGCATTGGTTCATTATAAAGTCACATTGCTAGTGTCGTTTATTAGCTTTCAGTCTACATGCCTGAGCTAACTGCCGCTGGATCTCTGTAACTTACACTGGTGCTAACACTATCTATGTAACATAATACTGCCGTCTCTCATCGTGTTCAGATAAACACTGTCCGGGTCGACGACTCAGAGAGTGCAGCTGCTTTTTAGATGCACACAGTGTCAGTCTGCCAGGAGCCTGCTCGCTGTAATAGCACTGTATGTAAGTTAGCGGCTAGCGTTAGTTAGCACAGCTCTCATGCGGCTGAATGGACAGCCGGGCTCCGCTTTATCATCTATTATCTAAGCTCGGTTACTTTTGAGCAACAGCAGGAAACGTCTTACCGTGCAGCAGAAATGATTCAGTGATTTGACATATTTAAGTTGACATTGGTGTGTTTGTGGTTTGTTCAGCACAGGACAGTCACACTAGCTACAGCCGCTCCCTCACAGGGTACGGAACAACATGGGAGGGATCGTTGGCAATGGTGATGACGCAGTCCGCGTCACTCAACTGAACCGACCAATCACAGCTCTCTGATCAGACTTTCCATTAAAGGTTAAAGTTCATATACAGGGGTGTTAGAAATACTCAGAGCCGTCTCTCTACGGCTCTGGAAATACTGTAGGTGTCACATGTTATTGATTTATTTTATTTTTATAAAAGCTTATGTTTGTGAGCGCGTATGTATGTATGTATTTTTGATCAAAGTATTGACATTCAGTTTGCTTTCTTTTACTTTATTTCCTCATGGTTTTGTGACAATTTTTGGAGATTCAAAAGACTGACATGATTTTGTGAGAAGTTTCAAATAATTAAAATAAATAAATAAGTACAAAGATGGAAAACTTATGCTCCTCTGTCAAAATACTAAGATTTCAATTGTTTCTTCTTTTTGTTTTGGTTTTTTTTTAGTACGAAAGTTGGTATATTCCGTCTTGCATGTTAATGTGCAAAATGTGTAATAAAATAAAATAAAGTAGTTTACCACTTCCTTTGAAATAAATTCTTCGTACACATACCTTTCCATAATGTGGTCAGCAAATATGAATCAATGTTCCTGTTGTTATATCACCAAAACACTGCAGATATTGTTGCTAGAGTGGAAATTCATTAACAATTCATAGCTCTTGATGAGGAGTAAATTGTGCTTAATTAAATTTACAGTATGCTCAATTATTAAACTTGGCTTTGTATTTTTTTATTATTTTATTATGTATTTTTATTATTTGTAGTTGTACTGAGATCATGTCAATTACTGATTCATAAAGTGCAATACAAGTTCACATTACAGCAAGCGAGTGTTGCTATAATTCAGATTACATATATTTTTGCCATAAAAAGTGTTGGATAAAACTCATCCACCGAGAACAAAACAATCATTGTAACTTGCTATATCTATATCTAAACAGTGTGATGTTAACCTTACTGATAATTAAAAGAAACACACCAATATATATGTGTGTGTGTGTTTCTTTTAATTATCAGTAAGGTTAACATCACTCTGTTTTTTTTTTCAGTTACTAAGTTGTCTGTACCCTGAATGCCCCTCTACATTGTTAGTTTTGAACAATAACTACTGTTTACTTATTTTGCATTTAGTGGACCTAGCAACAGTCTATAGAACTCTTTGTATTTTGAAGGCCTTGTAGTCATTCTTCTGATGTGTGAGTTTGTTGTATAGTGTAGACCATAAGACGCAAATCTCCTGCAATGGATGCTATTAGATGATCTTGTTTTACAAGCTCAAAGCCAAGGTAGCAGAATGTTCTGGTGAGGAGCACTGTGGAAGAGAAAAGAAAAAGTCACAACTTTTTAAAAATGCATCAGGCTAGATTTTATAGGCTAGAACATTTCTGTCAACACGTCTGGTGAAACGTGAGTAATGATAATGTATTATAGGGGTCCTATTATGCTTTTTCAACTTTTCAACATTTCCCGACCAGGCGCCCGAGTGCTGCCAATCACAGCACACACTGGCCCAGCTAACCAATCACAGCACATTTCATATTTCAGAAGGCGGGCCTTCATTTGATACAGGAACTATTTGAGCCGTTCATGCCAGACTGGGGAGAGAGGTGTTGTAATAATGTAAAATATGTGAAAAATAATGTGTTTTTCGAACAACCTAGTATGAGAGCCTGTTCTAGTACACCCCCAAAACAAAATCAAGACTTTGTAAAGGAGCATAATAGGACCCCTTTAAAAGGCAGCTGACAATGCTGTAATGCAGGGCTGTGCAAACTCGGTCCTGGAGGGCCGGTGTCCTGCAGAGTTTAGCTCCAACTTGCCTCAACACACCTGACTGGAAGTTTCTATGCCTAGTAAGAGCTTGATTAGCTGGTTCAGGTGTGTTTAATTAGGGTTGGAGCTAAACTCTGCAGGACACCGGCCCTCCAGGACCGAGTTTGGACAGCCCTGGTGTAATGTATTGTAATTTTCTGTGACTGTAACTGTAAGACCCAACCCAAAAGTCTTACCATTTCCAGCAAATCAAAACCACTCATCCTGCACTTACATTTATCTGGCCTGTTCTTCATGAACCACACAAACACATGATTAATCTTCAGTTTCTCCTCGGCAAACTCCAAAACAGCAGTGAGCCTTCAGGGGTAAAGAGAATAGAGAAAACTTACTTACTAATTCCCTTTTAAGGAAAGTCAGTTCAATCTGATGCCATATTTGCAATGCCTGCTGGCTATTTTGGACATGCAAGACCAACTCCTATCTTGAATGGGGAAATACTGAGATCTCAAAAAGTGCGTGACAAACTTACATTTCAAAAACATATTTCAAATCAGTAATGAAATCTGACAAACTGTCCCATAAATGTTGTTTCTTATGCTCAAATAGCATTAAAAATGTGTATATTTCAGGACTGTTTTTATGAGAACTGGAGCTTCTAACAGAAGCTGTGGTGATGCAATTGGTGACTAGCTTTTATTTTAGACTTTTATTTAGAAAGCAGAACTTGCTACGCCATATTGAGCATTGCACTTTCTCCCAATCATAGTAATATGAGTGAACCGTGTTGGTACAACTGTTGATACTTCCACCTGCATCTTCAAATGTGTTTGGCTGTGAAGAAGTTGCCCCTTTTGGGATACAGTGAGAGTGCAGAAAGCAGTTACGCAAGACCTTTTAGGCCAGGATTAGAAAGTTCTGAAACATTTATAACCTCTATTAATGTGACAGCAGTGGGGCTTAGTGATCCATTCAGTGTCTTACTACTAAAATAGGTCTTTGGTAAAACTTTATATGAGGTGCTCCTCCCGGCAGTATAATGCAGGGTTATTATAGCTAACTAAAACTATTAAAACTTTTTTTTTTTAAATAAAGCTCAAATAATATAGAATATAAATATTAGATGAAAACCTAAACAAAATGTTGGCTTAAAATCTAAAAATTAATGAAACTGAAAAAAATAAATAAAAATAAAAATAAATTAAACCTAAATAGTAATATAAAAAATAAATATAAAAATGTAAAAATAAAAGCTAGCTCAAAATATGAATAAAAATCATAAACACCATAATAGTATATACAGGCATATACTTGCATAACAGCAGTGTATTGTTTCAGTAAATGTACCAGACGGGATATTAAATATTACATCAGTCCATTTATGGCTTACCCTTCTTTGGTGCCTTTGAGAAGTTCTCCATTTGGTAAACCAACAAAGAGACTACGGCCAGAGAGCACAGTCTGCATAATCCAGGACAACTGCTCACTTAGCTGATACTGAAAGAGCAGAATGGATGATTCGCTGTCCAGTGAGGTCACCTGCTGTTTCACACTTAACTTCCCATCCTGCATGAAAGGATGACACAAAAACTCAATTAGCAAATTACTTTACATTCATCTGTGCTTTCCCATCCAGCCCAATAAAATCATTACAGTTAAAAAAAAGTCACATTCACCTCATAATCCTGGACAGAAGTAGCTGCTTATAGTTTGAACCACTGAAGCATTACATTTATTTGTGCTAAATGGACTGTCTCAGTTAAGATCATATTTTTATATGTGGCTTTAGCAAATACGCATCTACAATGAGAGGTGATGACAGCCTCACCTTATAAAGGAGCACATCTTGAGTCAGATCCCTGCTTGTGCTTTGGCCATCTGTGTTCATCCTCTGTAGATGAGGGGCATCAGGAGCACCACTGAGGCCCTGGAGCCTGCTGCCTGACCCAGCGGAACACACAAGCTGAATCCAGAAGTACAGCTCTGCACAGACACAAGTAGAAATGTGAACTTTGAGATTATGGTCCAATGAAATTCAAGTTGAACCAACAAGGCACAAAATATGGCCAGTGTGACACAAACTCTCATTTGGCTGCATATGGCATATATTTGATTGCATATGGTCTTCATGAATGGTATTATACAGAAACATTAAGTGCATAATTACAATAATTTTTTAATTATATACATTTACAGATACATCAGGGTAGTTCCACTCACAATCATTTGCATTCTAGGGCCTTAACTGTATCCTTTTTTTTTTTTTTACTACACCGTCACGACTCTAAATATGGAACACACGGTTCCTCAGCAATAGCAAAGAAACTAGATGATATTTATTGACTCTGTAAGTTATTGACTCTCAGACTCTGTAAATTAGATATGAATCGATGCGTATTAATCTGAATACCATGTTACAATTTAAATGCCTTTTCCTCGTTGTTGTTTACAGCAGTCCAGCTGCAAAACGTCTTTTCAGTTCCCGTATTTATATAACATCCCAATTCAACGTACAAATAAAACAGAGACATGTGCTTTATTAAGATACAATAACCGAGTCTTATCCATGAGGATGGATCTAGCACGGACGGTTTCTATGAACGCCAAACCATATCGGGAATGTCTCTGAGCTGATGCTCGTGAAGCTCCTGACCTAACCAAGAAAAAAAACACACACGCGACTATTGCTTACCTTGCTTGGGTGTTGATCATTGCGTCTCTTTGCGTTGCTCAGTGTCGTGCGCACTTGTTCGAGTCACGGGTTTACACAGAGGATGTGATGCTGCGTCCTCTCCAGTGGATCGAGTGCTGCTTCATCATTTACTGTTCATTTACTGATTGGAGGAGGGGACTGTGATTCCACCTCTCCTTGTCCTACCATAAACATCTACAAATTACAAAATTGCATAATAAAACAGAACGTGAGTCATTTTATGTTAAATTGACACAATCATGTTTATTTAAAAGTCTACAGAAGGATTGCCATAAAAAGACAAATACAACATATTAAATAAATGATTAATAAGTGGAATTTATAAATGCAGTTTGACCAAAAATTTTCCCTTTACGGTGGGCAACGGTCAATCACTTGTTATTTCATAACATCACCGCTAGATGAAGCAATAATCCTAATATCCCAACCCTGTTCGTGCTGAAATTCATGTTGTTAGTCAGTGATTATTCAGACATGGGAAAATGTTATCATTCGTTTGTAAAATTACCAAATTAAAATGGATAAAACATGAATATTATTAATACAGCATTTTTATTGATCTCTCACTACTAAAACCACAACTCATCAATATACATATAAAATATATATTTATCCTAAGAAAATATAAATAATGTAATGTTTAAAACAATGGCTTGAATGAAGGCAGAGGTTAAAATATACCTTATTTAAATAGCTTCACAGCTATGTCTGTACTTTTTGTCAGCACAGTCAGGAAAAGTCACAGTTTTCACACTGAAGGTCATGGAAAAGACTTTGACATTGAATATTTGTCCCTGATGATGTTGATCCACATTGAGTGATTTTGTCTCAACTGCAACAAAGTATTTAAAAAGAGAGAAATTCTACACTATTCTCAATTCACAATTCTCTAAAAAAGAGTATATTCTACACATATACAACATGTAATACCAATGCTGTCATTATATTGAGAAGGAATCATGTTTGCGTTCACGATAATTTATCCTATATCAAATCCAAAGCTAATAAATGAACCTTCCAAATGGAAATCATCAACAAGTGAACAGCCAATATGCTGGTTGAGGTTTTTTTTTTATTGTTGTTTGGAGATGTGTGGGGAGGTAATGACGGCGAGAGGGGTGTTTGTCTTCTTCGCTTACTGGAGATTTGTTGAGTAGGTTTCGTTTCTCTCAAATGAGACACATTAATCAAATCATTTGGTGATTATATTACATATATCAATATAAGAACACAACCCTGTCTAATATTTCAAAATGATATGACCTCACAAAATGACTCAGTACAATAACATGATCCTGCTGCTAGTGTGGCAGTGAGAAAGAGGCTCTTGGCTGCACAGACTGGCCTCCCTCACTTTGCCTCATTAGATAAAGAGGCATGAAGCGGAGGCTGGTCATTTGCACAGCTCAGTCTAAGGGGAGGGTTGTCTGATCTTCCTCAGTATAAACATGATTCTGGAAGGTTGTGGAATGCCTCTGCTGTGGGGGCGGCAGAGGGTCAGGCTGAGGCCAAGGCAGGTGGTATACATCAGCTGACGGATGACATCGCCTACCCCCACCACCCTCTAAACACTTGGAAATACTGCCCGCTGAGGAAGAGGAGACGGGGGATAGGATTGAGGGTATATGTCTATACATTAGACTTGTTTGACAAGGACAAGTTAAACAAAACTTTGGATGAGCCTGAATTTAGCGTGCCTGTGACAAAAACTCTGTCCTTTCAATTTCATTGCATAAACATGCACTGGAAAAAAATGGTGTATGATTTAGTTGAAAAAGGCTAGGAAACCATTTTCACTCAGAAATTGCTAGTACATTTCACTAATATAGAAATAGTAGAAATAGTATATAAATAATATAACATACTCTAATAGTCTTTGTTTTATTTACAACTTAGAAAATTCTGCTTTTTTACAGTGATGTAAATGTAAACTCAGATGTGCAATTGAAGCGATCATAATCTGAAAGCAAATTTTTCAAATATATATTATTACATTTCATGAAAATCATCTTTAAAACTATATATATATATAT
>NW_015646462.1:181734-200509 GCF_001515625.1 Sinocyclocheilus rhinocerous | reverse complement strand
TATATATATATATATATATATATATATATATATAACTAATAAAATGACAAATATCTAAAAATGACAAAAACACACAACGAACTTACTAAAGCATTATACAAATTTTTAATGGAAATGGAAAATATACAAATGAAAGCTAATTGAAACTAATACTCTGAGCTGACACTAAAATGAATGTAACCTATCCCACAATATGTTCTTCATAGTGACGTAAATACTTTACCATGTCTATTGGAAAAACAAATGTGTAGGCAATAATTAAGATGGTTAAAATGAATAAAAATATTACAGAATAACAGTTTTGTTTTTTACATTAGTCGATTAGCTTATTATTATTATTATTATTACATTGATTAATACTGCTTGACCTGAGCAAGCAGCTGTCCTCCTGGCGGTCTCTCAACCATTTGATGTCAATAGGCCTTTTGTTCCTCATTCTTAATCCTACCACTCCACACACACTGTGTCCACTTCTCTGGGCATAACTGTGTCCCATATTATGTAAACAACAAAGGGTGAGTGAGGTTGTGTTTAAAAAACTTTTACCACTTGCAGTTTCCCTCTCTGCGGCTGAGTCAACACTGAGTTTTGTACAAGCGCATAGTTCCAAAACTGAACAGGCAATGGAGCAATATGCACATTTCTGATCTCATACATGTATGGTTACATTCAGGCTGCTTTATTTATCCTCCCATATGACCCCGTTTTTTAAAGCGACAGAAAGTGCCCAGCATGGAGCGTCTGAATAATGCAAACTGTACCGTCCTCTTAAGTCCAGAGAGAGTGTGTTGTGCAGTTGTGGAAAGAACAGGAGCTGACAGGCCCATACAGGAGGGAGGGTCATTATGAAATATTCATCTTTCTTAGAGGCTGAGACAGACTTTAGTAGATGTGATGGACAGCTGCGTAGCGCCCATGTCCCTTGTTGTATTTAAGTCTGGAATGTACTGACTTTTCTAGTGATTCCATGATTGTCCGCACTGTCTATAAAACACTGCTTAAACTGAGATAGACTGATGTGGGGAGAATATCAGAACGGTTTCAAGAGAATATGGGGTGTTATTTAAAAAAAAAAAAACAGTGGCAGTTGCAATATTAAACTATGAAAGTTAGTCTTCACAACATGTTCACATTTTTGGAATACCAAATGATGAGTCTTGTGACCATTTTCATTTTAACAACCTTTACTATTGCTCTCGTATCTATTGAGAAGGTAAATCTTAACATATGCATACGCACTGGCCCACTTAAGCTCCATCATGCACGCCCCTTATCCAGCCCTTAACAGTCCCATGCATCACTGAATCACTCCCCCGACTTCTGTTTAATATTTGATGAGATCAGTTCCTCTTGACTGATTTTTCTGTGTTTCTGCAGTTCTACTTTGCAGTCTGTGCTGTGCGAGAGGTTTAAAATGGCTATATGAAGTTCTGCTTGAGCCACCAGAAAAGTGGGTCTCAAAAGCTGTTTGTGCTGCGTGGTAAGTCTTAAAAAAGCCTTGCTGATGGTGACCGTCCCCTAAAATCAAGTTTCAATACTTCATTGCTACAAAAACTTTCATTTGTGCACTCATAGACTTCAGGGTAGTGCCATATTAAACTTTATGCGAGGCTGTGAAGGACAGAAGTACAGCATTTTCCATGGATTGGACTAGTATTTTAACAACATGCTGCTAAGCTGATGAAACATCTTTTCACAAAAAAAAAGTTGAAAGTTGTGAGTTGTAAAAATTATGTGATCTTGGACCTAGTTCAAGTTTTCAATTCAAGTCAAGTTTATTTGTACAGCGCTTTTCACGATACAAATCATTGCAAAGCAACTTTACAGCAAATTAAGTTTCTACAGTATTTAGTGGTAGCTTATCAGTGGTGACTGTCAGTTAATGTACATATGGCAGAAATGTACGGAAAAATAAATTAAAGATGTAATCAAACAGACGATGAACACTATTAACAGCAATTATTATATGATGCAATCAAACTTATAGCAAATTGTGGTAGTTCTGTATGTTGTTTGAGGGTTGGCATCATCTCTTCTCAGGTGTTCTGGATCCAGACTGAAGCTTGTGTAAATCCTAGTTACCACGGGATGTCAATCCCGTGGCAAAAACAGAGAAACAAATAGAGACATAATTAGCGTAGCTGCTGTTCTAACCAAGCAAATTTGATTTGTTTAACCCAAACTAAAGAATAATAATGTGCATTTGATCAGATATAACTGCAGTACAAGATTATGAGATGCATTATTTGAATGCTTGGCCAAAGAGACGTGTCTTTAATCTAGATTTAAACAGAGAGAGTGTGTCTGAACCCCGAACGTTATCAGGAAGGCTATTCCAGAGTTTGGGAGCCAAATGCGAAAAAGCTCTACCTCCTTTACTAGTGAGTACCGTTGTAAAGCCTGTCCCTCAGCCACGTTTTCATCCCTGTAAAATTCAGTATGGCATCTTCCCTGACTAAGGTCTATTCAATGATGTTGTACATGACCTAAAATCTGATTCAATATTTTCTAAATACAAATAACACAAATATTGTTGAGGCTCAGCTTAGCACACTTCCAAAACACTGGAGAACTGGTCAGAGTTTTTATTCTTGTGCATTTTGTCTTGTAGACTCAAATTGTAAAATTGTAAAATAATTTACTGTATAATTTGAACAATAATTTTAATAATTATAATCTTTTTATTAGTATTATTAAAGATAATCATTCTGTCTTTTCACATTGGACAGACTCAGTTCATTCAAATTGTTCACATTTGTCTGAATACAATAAACAGTAACTCATGTTTGCTTCTCTCAGTAGCTAAGCCCAATTATTTGAGATCGAGCACTGAGATCGAGCATTGGGAGTTTGTTATAATTTGTCCTGTTTGGCAGCCAGTCTAGGCACAAGGAACATGGCCAAATTTTGATGTTCCCATCAAAATATTTACTATTTCAGTTCTTGGTTTTTACATTATACATAGTCTTCATGAGATGTTCCTTATTTAACAAACAGTTTGGCTGGGATTGTATTTTCTAAATGCATGGAATGTTTATGTAAGACAGCGTCAAAACGCCAGGGTCCCATGGTATCAGATCCTAATTTGTCTCTCTGGGAATGTGTTGCCCTTTGTTTTAACAGCATAACCTTTTATGTGCAATTTTCCAAATTTAAACAGGAAACATGGGATCTCTTGTGAAAATATGAGGGAGGACATAAAATAAATAGCTCTTGAATCAAGAAGACATAGTAAAACTTGAACTAATATGTGAACTAAAGAAAAAACAAATACAGTTTTTAAAAGATATTCTGATTGCTTGGAACTAACAAAACCATTAGTTATCATTTGTGCGTACTTTCATGGGGTTGTTTTCTTTTCTTTCATATAAGAAAAGACAGATGGCAATAGAGGAAATGACAGATTAACACAAGTGCTTTTGTCAACTCTGTCTTGGCAGTTCAAGAGAATATAGATGCAAGAGAAAGCTAAAGGGTATACTAATATCCTTTGGTCACAAGTTCTCATTGCTTCAAGAAGCAAAAGAGGCCATCAAGAAGTAAACAGGAAATAGACTGTATTGATGCAAGCAGCACTTACCATTATTCTGTTTGTGCTTGTTTTATCCAGCTCTGCATCAACAATTATTCCAGATTCTACGCCAGTGGTTTGTTTTTATAGTGGCAAAATGTCCCCGACCATGAGGCAATGAACTGTGGTGACTTTGTTTTTTAGGTGCTTGGTGTCTAAACTGGCAGAGTAGGAAGGTTTCCTGAGACTGAGAACAGTTCGAATCCCAGTTGGACATTAAGCTGATGTTACAATGAGACATGATGACCAATGTCTGTGTGTGCTGCCAATTCAGCGAAGGCGTTAAAACCAGGGAATTTCAGTCTGTTATGGAGAAATCCCCTTAAGGCTGGAATACACTACACAACTTTTAAAATTGTAACAGATTTTTAAAACACCAGGCATCATACACTTGTCAACTTTGTAAATGGTAAGTAAGAAAAACTGGGCATAATAGACTGAACAACTAAGGATCACACACTACCGGACTTTAAAGTCGTTCAGACTCAGAGATGCATTACAGAAAACAATACATGTTCTAAAACCGGCTCAAAATATCAAACATGTTTGATCTCCTCCCGCTGGATGGAATCATAGTCTGAAGCTAAAAAAGTCCCCATGTGCCCATCATACACTATGTGATTTTCTATGAAATCTGTCACCTCAAATCTAAAACTGGCTCTGCCTTTTGGCAACTAGTGACTCTAAATCGGGGCAAAAAATCTGTACAAAAGTTGTGTAGTGTATTCCAGTCTGTACATCGATGCAATCCTGCTGACTAGATGGAAAAAAGCTAAACATTATTTGTGGCCTATTAATGTGGATGCATCACTCAAGAGTCGTCACTCACAACATGAATCAAAATCTAAAAACTCTCAATAACGTCATCAGTTATGCACATCTAAAGTGATAAAGCCTTTCCAAAAGGAACATTTTTTTTTTCCTCAATCAGACTTGAACGTCTCTTCGGAGCTGAAAGAAGGAGAGCTGGAGTAAATGGTGGATATGCAGTGAGGCACAGAGGACACAGGGAACACAAGCTAAGTGCTGTGGAGCTCTATGACACTGATGCGATGGGACGGGGCCAGTGAGGTGTGAGGAGGAGGAGTGTGGTTTGAGGTGGCTTTTGGGACAATGGGCCTGCTCTTCTCCAATAAAACATGAAGGCCTCATCACAGGATTCTGGCCCCACTGTACAGGCTTTGTGTCGGGGAGCTCACCACTAACAAGGAGATGACAAGAAATGGGATGTCAATTAACAATATTTCAGATAATTCGCAGGGATTAGCTGTACCTGTCACTTTTATGATCATATGTTATGTTTCTTTGATTTATAGACTACTAGAAGGAGATTAAATATTTTTAAAACCATTGGTTTTGAATGTCACTTTGCAGTGCAATGTGTCAGACGAATGCCAGCACCCTTCTGGCTGTGGCATGTCTGCACTCAGCCAATCTGTACACTTGTCATTCTTTAAGAGCCTGGCACTGATATGTCTATCAGTCTGTCTACTGTATAATCATCTTTGGCACTTTGTACCTCTGTGCTCTGTTTGACTTATTTTTAAACCCCTGAGAACAAGACAAGAGGCATAGGTTACTATTAGAATGAGTGTTAATGGAAAAACTGACATCAGGGTGGTCAACTTTTCATTTTAAGTTGTTGGTAAATGTTTTTCCAAGCTATTTGGTAGTACATTAAAGCTTTAAACACATCCAGTTTAGAGCTTGTAACCAAATTAAGCAGTTACTATAAGACAGGCCCTCAAACAAACTGCAAGTCTGTATATAAACATCTGTAGGATTTATAAATAGTTCATAGTTCCCTTATGTACAATGGAATGAGAGAGGCCTGGCAAGAAAGGCTTTGTCTATATTTAGACAGATTATACAAAACAAAACACTAGGTCAATCAAGAAAAAAAAACCTGACATGTTCTCAACCTCCACCGCTCCCCGCCACTTCAACAAGCTCCTTTACTTTGTGTGACTACACAATGTCAGGAAACGGGACATAAGACCAGTTGAAGGTGCAAACAGTCTAACATGAAAATGTATGAGCTTTAAAGGCCGATTTTTAATAGACGGTTCCCTGTATTGTGCGTGCCTTGCCGCGTTTAAAGGGAAAAGACAAGTAGCTTTCCTTTTAAACAGATGTTCCCATAATTAAGTGCACTCAAATGTCAGGGTTATTTTAGGAATAGCTCAGTTTTTCAACAAACAAATAGAGGATGTATAGGCTACACCCTGACCCTTTCACAACGGCCCCCATAAAGAAACTTTAAAGTTAGTTTTACAAAGTTTTTATATCTTTTGGGTAAACGTATTAATATGCCATTTCTCTCTTTTATTTATTTACTCCCCTCCCTCCTCCTGATACAGTTGATATGAGATATCTCCAATAATAAAAGGAGCGGTTCCAATTGGTCCGTGCATTCCCATGAAGGCGATGATTCACTAATGGAGGGGTTGGCTTATCCACCAGCTGCAACGCCGCTCTCGAGCCTGCCCCATCTCACTTGATGACCTAATTGGCGAGCAGGTCAACTATGGAACAGGTTTTACCCATGAGCTCTGCTTTCTTTGAAATTTAACATTTAAAACGAGGTAAATGTGAGGTGGCACCGCCGTTTCTCTTTTTTCTCTTCCCCCCCACCACGCACTGCACTTTTTTCCACCTAGTCACCTTGGCGTCTTCGGTTCACCTGGCACTTTTGACACGACCTCATTGTTCCCGTACGAGTTCTGCTGAGTCCTGCACGGATCGCCATCAGGATCTAGCCGCACTTTAGGACGCGGAAAAAAACGAAACTTCTGCCGGTCCTTCTGGGTGTCAAGTTTACGCACAAGATGAGTGTCAAGTCTGACTCCGAGCCAAACAACAACGTCTCTATTGAAGAAGAGGTGAGAGTTCGGTGTTTTAAATGAGCCACTGAGCTGTTGTAAAGCGTAAATCTGTCTAACGTTATATGTCGACAACTTTTGAAGTGTGAAACGGGAGCCTCAGCGTCTCTCCGTGAAGTTTTTGCTGTCAGGGAAAAGTAAGGAAATAGTTACTAAAGAGAATTAAAACACGGTGGTTTGAAGTTAATAATTTAGGATGAAAATGAATTGTTTCCCGTTAATTTAATGACCACCTATTTTCCTTGATAGATTGTCTTTTTGTTCAGCGGTATGTTAATTGCTTTTCCTTTAAATATCCAGGGAGTTAAATTGCTCCATGTGTGAAGTTTTTGTCTTTTTGTTTCCTTTTTGGCCAATTTCTTATTGATTAAAATACATAGGCTACTTGTTAAAGTACTTGTTTGAAAGCCTCTCGGTCGATGTAGTGCTTTAGTTTGTCTCAAGCTGTTAAGTAAACGCGCAAATAACCGAATTGTTTAAAATTGGCTTCAGCGTCACTGAGAGAGAATTTTGTAATGGTCGTAATGCAGCACGGTGCAACTATTTAGTGGTTTCCTCATGAACCGCTTTTAAAATGCAAACAGTTAAAAAAAGATAGATGGATATAATTATTAAATATATGATTATATATAAACCTGTTGAATGTTTCAGTTAGCCCCATTTGTTTTTTAAACCGTTTATACACACACACACACACACACACACACACACACGTTTGCTTGGCTATCTAAATGTGGACATTACATAGACTTCTATTGTTTTTATATACAGATATATGCTTTTTAACCTAAACCTTCCCCTACCCTACCCCTAACAGAAAACTTTCTGCATTTTTACAGTTAAAAAAAACAACTTTACTTTACTTTATTTTTATACCAGTTTTACAAATGAGGACGTACCCAAATTGAGTTTTTTTTGGTGATTTTTGTCAGGTTTTGCTCACTTTTGGGTACAAATTTGGCCCCAAAATATGGTTAAGTAGGTACACACATGCACATGTATAATTTGTTATTATTATTATTTTTTTTTTGCACTGCTGCTATTATGCAGACCATTTTTATCCAATCTCGGCAGTGACCGAAAAAGACACACAATAATAATTACATAATGCACAACTTCAAAAACTCTATTTTGGATTGTGGATGTCCATCACTTGCAGCTGTTTGAATTAAGTAATTTTCCTAAACATGAAGCTTAATTTTTTTTTATTTAGCTAAATTAAACCTTAATCTATGACTACTAGAATGTACATGTGACGCACCGCATTAAGGTGTAGAGGTGAGGGGTTCTGGAGCTGTGGTTGAGAGCCGAGGAATGGTGTTGTTGCTGTGGGTCAGAGGAAGGAAGTGCTGTCACGCTGTGCGATGTTGTCCATTGCTGTTCCACTGGCAATCCATTGTGGCTTTGAACCTCCCACCAAATCAAAGCGAGTGGATGCACATTTGTTTTTTATATAGCTGTTTAGCTGAATGTGGCCATAAACACGTTTGTCTTGAATCTTTGTACTGTAAATTGCCGTATTTTGAGTTATAAAGCTGCCAGTCTTTTTAAAATACAATGCCTGTCTTTTTGTATTTTTTAGTTCATTGCAAACTGAGCTTTTTTTCTCTTTACTTTTTTTCTTTTTTTTTCTTTTTAATTATTTTAAGTTCATGCTAACTGAGTTCCAATGGTCCTTAATCACTTTTTTCATTTCTGTTCTCTGTGTTAAGTTATATCCTTCTGTGTTATCTAGTATTTTTTTTCACATATATTTGAAATATGTTAGGTATTTGATGTATTTCTTGTATTTTACAGGTACGAACTCTATTTGTCAGTGGTCTGCCGACAGATATCAAACCTCGTGAGCTCTATCTGCTATTTCGACCATTTAAGGTAAAAACAGATGTTTTAAATGGTAAATCTCATTGACAGTGTTTAGTCAAAACTCTGTTACCTCCCTTAGGTCTTAGCTCCTAATTATGGTCACCCAAGCAACAATGAATTAACTGGAGGGGAATAATCAAGTTTATAAACGGTGTTAGATTTGTAAGAATTGGTATAATGTTTAGCAGCAGAGATGTTGAGCTCCAGTCGCACAGGTTAGCAGTGCAGTAAAGTGCGTCCTCTGTAAATGTCTCTATTTGACAATGTTGGCCTCTTATGGGGAGTGCAGCAGGAATTTCTTTCTTTTCAAGCATGTGACTACATTGCTGCTAATTGGATTTATTTTCTTTTTCAGGGTTATGAGGGTTCACTTATCAAGTTAACATCAAAGCAGGTGAGACACTGTTGGATATTACAGCTGACCAGGCCTGTGTTATATATACTTTTGCATTTGTGCTGCAGTCATGCCTAATTTTTTTTTTTTCAGTGATTGTAAACCTAAATTTAGGACTGCATAGTGATCAATCACATTTAGATTTTTTATTAATAGTAATGAAAAAAAATTACATTACCATGTCTTTTGTGTTTTTCATAAGTGACAGTGTGGTCATTGATTTGTTCTTTCTTTCTTTTCCAGCCTGTTGGGTTTGTAACCTTTGATAGTCGTTCTGGCGCTGAAGTGGCAAAAAATGCATTAAATGTAAGAAACCAGCCATCTGTAAGCAATGGCTTGAATTATTGAAAACCTGTTGGATGATTCCCAGCTAGGTTCATACTTGGTGTGGTTTAGATGCATTGTCTACTCGTATACCTTAAGAACATGCCTTTTCTACTTGCAATTTGTACAGCACATGGCCATAGCTTACATCCATTTCTCTTTATATAATTTAACCTTAAACCATGGTGAGCTTATGATGTCTCGTATACATTAGGTAAGAGGATCTGTTCCAGCACATCACAAATAAGTGCATAATGTTTATTTCAAGAGTTACTAAGCGTCATGATTCAGAGAACCCACTCTACAGTTGAGTACTATTAATGTTTTCCTTGTCTTTGGCGTGTAGTATGTGTCCACCTTTGTTTAGGTAACAGCTTTGCTGTTCAGTCACTAGTAGAAATGTTCACTGCATGTGGGCACCAGCTTAAGATGCACTTCACATTTATACCAGGGTCTGGCAGGCACAACCCATCCCCATTACTCTGTCCCCCCCCCCCTTGTGTCTCCAGGGTGTTCGATTTGACCCTGAAAACCCGCAGACCCTCCGGTTAGAGTTTGCTAAGGCCAACACGAAGATGGCAAAGAGTAAGCTGATGGGCACTCCGAATCCCACACATATCCACCCAGCTCTAGGAGCGCACTTCATAGCACGGGACCCATGTAAGTTTATGGCCGACACGGTAGTTCACACACTGCAGAGACAGACAGGCACACACACTCTGTAGCTACACATCTAGAGTAGATCTTAGGAAAACACAAGAAGAAACTAATCCACCACCACATGCATGTCATTAGCAAATGGCCTTTTCTGTTCTCTTATATCTATTGCGCTCAAGTTCCTCTCCTCATTGAGATTTGCTCTGGGTCTAAGTAAAACGAGACTATCAACTGAAGCTGACATTGAGCATGTTGGTTTTGGCATGAAGCATTGCTCTGTGCGTCATTGTAGTAGGTTTGTTGCTTCCATGACCGGTGTAACCTTGTTCATTTTGTATTGTGTTTAGTAGCTTGGTCATTGGAGTTGCTTATGTTATGTACAAAACTGTGGTCGACTCATTTTGGGTAATATGATGTCCAGACAGATGGTTTCCCTTGCTAGGTTCCACTGTAACACATCACAGATGGTCTGATGACTTTACAAAATATGACACATTCTCAATCTAGAGTGTGTACCTGGGGAAAGAAGAGTTTGTGCAATTGAAATGAGTAATCTGTATAATTTATTGGTAACTCTTTCTTTGTGTTTCTGTTTTTGTATCAATGTCCTTTTATAGCATTTTCAGAGGTTAAGTTGTAATTTTTTGGTTTAGACTGTGTCAGTGCGGCACAAAACTTTTTTTTTTTTTTTTTTTCCTCTCCTCATTGAGATTTGCTCTGGGTCTAAGTAAAACGAGACTATCAACTGAAGCTGACATTGAGCATGTTGGTTTTGGCATGAAGCATTGCTCTGTGCGTCATTGTAGTAGGTTTGTTGCTTCCATGACCGGTGTAACCTTGTTCATTTTGTATTGTGTTTAGTAGCTTGGTCATTGGAGTTGCTTATGTTATGTACAAAACTGTGGTCGACTCATTTTGGGTAATATGATGTCCAGACAGATGGTTTCCCTTGCTAGGTTCCACTGTAACACATCACAGATGGTCTGATGACTTTACAAAATATGACACATTCTCAATCTAGAGTGTGTACCTGGGGAAAGAAGAGTTTGTGCAATTGAAATGAGTAATCTGTATAATTTATTGGTAACTCTTTCTTTGTGTTTCTGTTTTTGTATCAATGTCCTTTTATAGCATTTTCAGAGGTTAAGTTGTAATTTTTTGGTTTAGACTGTGTCAGTGCGGCACAAAACTAACAGTATATGAACGGCAAGTTTGCTGCTAACATGAAATTGCTGTTTCAAGTTAATACTCTGAATATAAAGATATGCTACATTGGTGCATGATTTTTAATGTGGGTATAGTAATGGTTAATTCAGACATTAGAAATGTATTTGTAAAAAAAAAAAAAAGGTGTTTGTGTACAAAAATACTACTGTATGATATAGTATTAAAATGGGAATGCATTAAAATGCCTTGTGTACTTTTATTTGTGATACTGAACTGTGCACTACATTTTTGTTCACATTTCAGCAACTTGCATGGGTGCATCATGTAGTCAGATTAAACATCCAGAATTAGGGGGGTCGTTCACAGACTTCACCTAAAAATGTATTCTATTATTCTCCCTCATGTGCATGTGCCTCAAGATCTGCATAATTTTCTTCCATGGAGCACAAAACGGGATGTTAAGCAGAATGTCATGGACTGACAGCCTCACATGCCATATTAAGTTGCTGTTTTTTTCCATGCCAAAAAAAGCATCTCGTTCTGTCTAGCATATCTTTTTGTATCATTAAAGAACGTCAAACAGGTTTACAACAACATGAAACATTTACTTTTGAGGTGAACTATACTTTAAGCAGAAGACGGTAAGAAACAATGTAAGTGCTGCCCTCTGGAGGAAGTGATGCGGTAGTTTTTGTAATTTGTTTTAAATAAGCTATAGGCCCTGAAAGTTATTGAGCACCCTAGCAATGTGCCTGTTGAACACTTGTATTTACTGTATTTGTCTTATTTTTCCATAATATATAAATTGTCTTTGAAATATACCTCGTTTATAAATGCTGCTCTCCATGGTCCTGATTTCTGTCAATAAAAGAAATTTACACGTGACGTGACGCTTCAAGTACTAAGACAGCATGCCGCACGCGCATTGAACTTTTAGGTACATATTAGAACATTTAGATTTAGATCATGTCAAAATAAGTCATCGAATTTATTTTCAGATCTAAATATATTCATCAATCTCGACGGCTCTTAAATGCACAACACGACCAGCTATAACATTCGTTGAATAAGAAGAATGAACTGGTATGAAAAAATGAAACTCAGACGGGAAGCAGAAATATTGTAATAAGGGGCATTTAAAAAAAGATACGGTGGGTTTTGAAACAGTAAATTAGCCTATGGAAAAATGACGTGCGCGTCAAGTGCCCGCCCCTCATGAATAAATATCAATATGTAATCTGTGATTGGTTACTCGAGAAGAACTGGATCCCGGGAGAGTAGAGGTGCTTGACCCGAGTACAGGTGTTGTAAATTAGGCCAAAATTTCCTTCGAAAGGTTTAAGTAGACTTTTTGAGCGGTAAATAGGGTGTTGTTTTCGATAATTTTGGTTGATAGTCCTACCATGGCGTTTTCTCTGGTGAGTTTTGGTGCCAGTTCGGATTTGAATCTTGCCTTCTTAAAGAGCCTTTAGATTTGTGTGAGCGTGTTAAATGTTTCGTTTGTGATTGTTTGGTCCGCGTTTACTGTCTTAATGAATTTTTTATTTTTTTTAAGTAAAACTTAACTGCTCAATCTTTTTCAGAAATGCTAGCTAACCTGTATCTGTCATGATTAATGATTGTTTACAGCGAGATAGAGGTCCATTAATATAGTTGCCATTGATTGGGCTTGTCTAATGTAATCATTGGCTGCTTTGTAGTTCAGTTTAACAGCGTGCATGGCAAATTAACTTAAGCATATTGCTCTCCATCACTCTAGTAGTGACAGTGGTGTACTAGAATTAATTTCTCCTCACCTTCAAACTTATAACATCCTGTTTTGCTAGCTGAACATAAAATGGTGAGGCAAGGTAAGAGTCAGGCCTATGTTTCACCATTTCTGTGATGTATATCTGTTTTGTTCTGACAGCGTGAAAACCCCAGACTTCTTAACTGCCTGGATTCTGACATTCCAGCCCTGTCTACATGCAGTAATGCAGACGCATTCTCCAGGATGAACACCATGCTGGGAAACTCATTGGATCTAAGCGGGGTTTGCACGACTCCCACTGCCAAATGCAAGCGAGACCCTTTTAATGGTAAACCATATTTTGTGTACAAAGAGATGCAATTTTTAATTGAGGTAGTAGACTATGAACAAGTGCAAGTAAACAATTCATTTAATATATGTGCAGGCATGATAACAAATGCAGAGCTGTACCCTTTTTGTCACTCTTTTCCGCTTCCTACGTTCATGTGTATCTGCTGCATTGCTGTTTGCCCCTTCAGCTTTGGCCCTGCATTCGAACATCATGTGCACAGGAAATCATTACAGCACTGGTCGTGCAATGTCATGCTGACGAGACGCAGGATGCTGGAGCAAGCAGTTGGATGCAGTCCAGCTCTGCATGAGCAGCCCAGATTGCTCTTTCTTCAGCTACTTAGCCAATAGCAACAGTCCTGCGATTCACTCGAGTTTTCTGTCTCTTAGCCTGCAGCTAGCGGCAAACTCTCTCTCCCTGCCACCTCGAGTGTCTGAGCCAGAGGTGGGAGGGGGTGCTGCCTCTTTGCAGGGGAATTTATCAGGAGTGCTCTGTGGTGTGGCATCCGAGGAGGCCAGGGACTGATGTCATTTGCAAGGGGCTGTGAGGGCAGCAGCGCCTGGGTCACATGCAGGGTGGGTCGTCTCTGCAGAGACAGCTGCTCCTGTGCAGTTTAGCCAGGCAGAGGGAGGCGAGCCGTGATTTATCAGAGCCTAGGGAGCCAATGCTTTCTCTAATGTGCATGCCTCTTATTCCCACTGCTGATGCAGAGTCGCCAAACAGTGTGTTTTATTTTTGGACACCGTTAACAGATCGTCCCGACTCAGACCTGTCTGCGGTCCGGAGCAGGATGCTTTTTCCCAGTGGTGGCCAGGACTCATCCAGGGGTCTGCCTGATGTCAATAACTGGGGTCTGGGCCTACAGTCCCTCAGCCTGTCTGACTGGGAGAGACCGTGGAGCAGCCATGACACCGATCCCTCTGCACAGACCAACACAGCCTCGCGTGAGTGGAATGAATAACATTAAACAACCATATGATAATGTTGATACAATGTTAAATGACCGTTGAAGTGACCCTATTTATGCAATACTGATTGAGTGAATCGTAATTGTTTTTAAGTGGGCTTTAAAACTGACTTTATAACTATTCTAGTTATAAAACGGAGTCGTCTTTGTGGAGTCTCTTTCTGGGTCTTTATTGATAGCCTTGTCCTGACTAGAGCATGTTTAGACCGTTCTCACTAGGCCTGTAACAGTGAGTCAGAGCCTTTTGTTGACGTTAATCACAGATTCTCGGCCTGCCTCATGTGCTGGTAGTTCTCATTAGTAGTGCTGCAATAAGAGAGCTGTCCTTTTCATTTGTTTTTGGTTTTGGCTCTTGAATTATGCTCGTATTTGTTCTGGGGGTTTGGCTAAGAAAAATATCTGTTTGTTTTTTTGTTTTTTTTAAATTTCTTTCAGGCCGTATTAATTTTTTTTTTTTTTTTTTTTTTTTTAACCATATTTGTTCAGTGCAAGGGATTTTGGGGACTCCCAGCCGGCTCTCCAACAAGCTTCCAAGCTACTCTGAGCCTTCCATTGGTGCTATAGACTTCCTAGAAAAATTTCCCGGCATGGCACGCTTGAATTCTCAATCTTTCCTGGAATCTCACTCCATTAGCCCTGTGGACTCGGAGACCAGCGGCTTCAGCTCTGGTTCTGATCACCTCTCAGACCTGCTGGTAAGGGTTTTGAGCTCATTATCTGTGTACTGTAGCTTGGTTTCTTCAAAGGCTTTTTTATTTTTTTATAAACCGTTGCATTTGGCTTGTTTGTTGGGGAATTGAAGCATCATGTAGTGACTTTCTAGCAATTCCCTCTTTAAACTACTTAGATGGGTGATATATGATCCATGACCACGATAAAGAGTAATTTTCAGCCACAGAAAGGGTAAATGACACTATATAGTAACTGTCTTGATAGTACTATTGATATTATGTAAACCCTATATTTCATTTAAATGTGCATTAGGGTTCACTATATTCGGAATAAGCCATAACTGCCATTTTCATATTTTCTAACTGAAGAATAAAGTTAATATTGTTCCCTCTTTTTATTTTATTTTTTTATTTTTTTTATTAAATTAAGATGTAAGATTTTTAAAGACAAATTCATTTTAATTCCAAGAATGTTTTTAATCTTAATCTCAAAGTTAGTATAAGCTCCAAATTGTCTTAAATCCCCCAATGTAAGCTATTTATTGCTTTCTTACAAATTAAGCATTACAAAGTTTATTTATTTATTTATAATATATATTAGTAGTGTTTTGGGGGCAGCACAAATTTCTTAATTTTCTGAGATTTTTTTTGTAAATCTGGCCCCAGATTTGACAACCAGTTATTCACCTTGGACAGGGGTGTCAAACTCAATTCCTGGAGGGCCAGAGCCCTCATACCAGAACATTCATACCGTGTGGTTTTCAAATAAGCCTGAAGGACTTGATTAGTTGGATCAGGGGTGTATACCAGAAATCAAGGTTGACTTGCCATCACATATACCCTGAACTCTGTTGATTAACCCAAACCTTGCTTACTTGAGGTATGCTGGTTCCAAAAATGCATCCGGGAATAAGTTCAGTCAACTCGGAGTATGTTCATGGTTAAAACAAGACGTTCTCAACAGAGCGACGAATTGACGAGTCACCGTGGAAACGATGCTAAGAAAAAGCATGCCATGCTGCTGCTTTAGTTCAATGGTCATTTACAGACCTGGAGCATATCGCCACCTAATTGATGGTTGTGCAATCATTTTTCTTTTTTCTTTAACCATATTGTAATCGTGTATATAATATTGTGCGCAATCTGCCACTCCCATTGGAGTCTCGTCAATAGGTCACGCATGTGCTGATAGCGCTGAAGTAAACATTCTCCGAACATAACCTGCTAGGTGAATAGGTTGTTTCAGGGTTAAAGTTGCTATTGCTACTTGCATACCCTGCGAGTTACCTCAGTTTTTGGAACCGGAAGCAGAGTTATCCGCTTACTTGCCCTTAAAAATACAGTACCTGGGTATGTCACTTAACCTCCTTTCTGGAATACCCCCCCTGGTGTTTAATTAGGGTTGAATGTAAACTCTGCAGAGTTTGACACCCCTGACTTGGTACAACTTTTTGTATTTTCAGTACATTTACATGTTATTCATTTAGCCAATGCTTTCATCCGAAGCTACTTACAAAAATTATGATGTTTTCCTTGCATATTCAATCTTATTGTGAACGGATCATGTCTTAAGTTTTTTTTTATTTTTTTAAATGTACACTCAGGCGTGTCCCCAAGACGCTGTGGCACTCATAGCAGCTACACTAAAAACAATATAGGCACATCTAAATTTGAGTATCACTTATACCATTATAGTTTGCCCAGCCCTGAAACTGCTGTTAAGAGACTTGGCGGTATAATTTTCTGTAAAGCTGCTTTCAAAAGTTGTGTACAAATTTGACTTTACTAGCGATCCAGACAGCAGAGTGTGCAATGGTGATTTAATGAGGCTAGTTTTAAAGGTAGCTCACTTATGGTCCTTGAATGTTCTTACTAGTGACGCGAACTCTTCTCTCTTGCCTTTTTGCAGTCTTCTTTGAGGATCTCGCCATCTGTGCCCTTCCTTATGTCCGGTATGCAAAGGGATCCTTTCAAGCTAGCTCTGGGCTCTCGTATGGACCACAGCAGCTCACCTCTCACCCCACCACCCAGTGCCACCCCAAGCGGTGGTCTGTCCCACCGCTGGCCTGGTGCCTCCATCTGGCCCAACTGGGACCTAATGAAGACCCCTGAGAGCCCATTCAGCATTGAAAGAGAGGCCTGGCTTCACAGACAGGCAGCCTGTATGGCCTGTTGCGTACTACTGTAGCGCATGAATTCATGTTATCCCCACCCCTTCACCTTCCCACTGGAACCTTTGAACCTCCCTTAACACTTCCCTTGAACAGATTTGTTCAACCCTGGTGCTGCTGTTCACTGTGCTGTTTTTCATCAATGCGTAATGCAGGTGTATGCTGTTGTTGTGCTCATCTTGTGAATTTGTGCTCTACAGCAATCAATGAAGCTACCTTCACATGGAGTGGACAGTTGCCCCCCAGACATTACCAAAATCCCATTTACTCCTGCAAGGTCTTTTTAGGAGGAGTTCCTTGGGACATCACTGAAGGTAGAAGGAACACTTGTCCTTATTAGGACTTAGAAGTTTGTAATAACTGCATTCTACACTACACCTATATATGCTGAATTCTTCTTACTAAATTCTAGGTGAAGCTGTGCATTTCTACAACAAATGCTTAAAATAGTAGTCTGCTCTGTCAAAATGGCTTTTTTCTTTTAAAATGACCATGTGGAATGGATTAATAGGCTGCTAATTGAAGAAAAAATTGAAATTTCAAGTGACTACAACTTGATTTAAATCTTTAGTATGGTGTGCTATGACTCGTGTCTAATCCCATTTGATGTGTGGCATCCAGTGTTTTTTTTTTATTTATTTTTTTTTTTTTTATATATATATATATATAATGGGGTAAAAATGCTAATTTGGCACTATTTTGTCATTTGCTGTTTTCCACATTTTACTGTGTACACCGTGCGCTGTTTCTGATTTTCACAATTTACACTACGGTTTAAAAATCTGTGGTCTGTAAGATTAAGAAGCTAACTTTTCTTAAATTCCGCAAGTGACCGTAGTTGTTACACAAGATTTCCATATTTAAATGCTTTCTTTTTTAACTTTCTATTCGGAGTCTTCATGTATTCTGATTTCCACAAAATATTCGGCACAGCTGTTTTAAATGCTTTCTTTTTTAACTTTCTATTCGGAATCTTCATGTATTCTGATTTCCACAAAATATTCGGCACAGCTGTTTTAAATGCTTTCTTTTTTAACTTTCTATTCGGAGTCTTCATGTATTCTGATTTCCACAAAATATTCGGCACAGCTGTTTTCAATGTTGGTAATGTGTCTTAAGCAGCAAATGATTTCTGATGGATCATGTGAAGTAATGGACACTGAAGACTGGAGTAATGGCTAAAAAAAAATTCAGCTTTGCAATCACAGGAATAACAGACTTCAAGAACTTAAGTCTTACTAATCCCAAACTTTTAGCGGTATTATAGCTGTGCCATAGCCCTGTTTGCTTCTAGACTAATGGCCTTTCTTTCCCTTTTTTTGTCACCAGCTGGTTTGATAAACACTTTTAAATGCTATGGCCCTCTGAGCGTGGAGTGGCCGGGTAAGGATGGCAAGCACCCTCGCTGCCCTCCGAAAGGTAATATGCCCAAAGGTAATGCTGAAAGGGTAGGAAACTTATTTTATTACAGCACTCTGTGGCGGGATGGTGCGGGTTCATGGCACTCAACTTATTGACTACAAAAACCTTTATACACGTGGTTCTCTTTATTTTTTTTTTTCTCTAGGTTATGTGTATTTGGTGTTTGAATCTGACAAGTCCGTGCGTGCCCTGCTACAGGACTGCACTGAGGACCTGCTTCATCCTGAGGGCTACAGCGAGTATTACTTCAAAATGTCCAGCAGAAGGATGCGCTGCAAAGATGTAAGATGGACTTTAAGGGTAGATTTTAATGTTTGACTACAGCGTTTTATTTTTTGACTATACTTCACGTTTCGACTTTTTTTCGCCTTTTTTTTTTTTTTTTTTTTTTTTTTTTTTTTTTTTTTTTTTTTTTTGAACCCTCAGGCACAGGTAATCCCTTGGGTGATTTCAGACAGCAACTATGTGAGTTGCCCCTCTCAGAGGCTGGACCCTAGGAACACTGTGTTTGTAGGAGCTCTGCATGGCATGCTCAACGCTGAGGCCCTGGCCAGCATCATGAATGATCTGTTCGGAGGTGTTGTGTATGCGGGCATCGACAC
>NW_015646462.1:126972-181724 GCF_001515625.1 Sinocyclocheilus rhinocerous | reverse complement strand
TCTGGACGTGTAACCTTTAACAACCAACGCAGTTATCTGAAAGCTGTGAGTGCTGCATTTGTTGAGATAAAGACGCCCAAATTTACAAAGAAGGTAAAGTGTATCTTTTAAAACCCAGTGTTTTGGTATTCCGGTAGTTCATGTACCATGTAAAGTCTATGGCTTTTACTGATCATTTAAAAAGTAGCACTGGTTGTACTGATGCAAGCATTTGCTGTTGTCCAGGTTTAATTTCTATTTGGTAATCTGAGTTCAATTGGCACTTGAGTTATTCACATTTGCTAATGTCTGCCTGGCAGCATGTTTAGGCTTTTAGTATTATAGTATGCCACTCCATACATTAATTTTTCTTTATGGGAATGGTCTTCCTCTAGGTTCAGATTGACCCATACTTGGAGGATGCCATCTGTCAATCATGCAGTCGTGAGCCTGGGCCATTCTTTTGCAGGGACAAGGTGACGTTTTTATTTAGCCCCCCCGTAACTTGTTGTGTGTCACAGTTAGGCATGGGCCGGTATGAGATTGACGGTATGGTAACCTTAAGCAAAAATATCACGGTATCACAATATTGTCGTTACAGCTCTAAACGGAGTTATTTTTAAATGACTAGGTAAAAAAAACTTTTTTTTTTTTCACTGAACACAATATATTTTGTTTGAGCAACATGCAGCATATTAGGAACAGTAGAATAAGTTTGTCTTTTTGTTTCTTCCTAAAAAGAAGAAAAATAAAGACTGACATCTTTAACCTTAATCTGTAGTTAGTTAGTTTTAGTTATAGAATTCATATACATTTAGTTATATAATTTCATATACAATTTGATTTGATAACCCAGTTTGAAGCAAAAACCGAATGTTCTGTTCTGACTAGCTTTGTGAAATTATACTACATGCCATGCATTGGTCATAGAGCTCTTTGTGGCGTTGCCTCAGATGCTGAACTAGATTTGTTGCGCCAAGTTCACATGTACTCCGTCTGCAGTGTGTATACAGTATGTGTATGAGGTGCAGAAGCGGCACGGACTCATTTTGCTTTCGCACAGGACGCGTTTGCAGTCCGCTACTGATCCGCGGCTGTTTACCACAAACAACATTTATCCATTATTTTGATTTCAAATCCAAACGTTGTTTCTGAAAATGCTTTTTCAGCATTGTGATTCTCTTTTATCACCGTACAGTAATGCAATCTTTCATAAACCATATTCACGTTTAAACTCAATAAATATAACTTTGTTTAACTACCACCACGAGTGCCATCTATTATTGCCTTGTTTATCTAAAAGTGCACTTTTCCTTGTTTTAAATCTAGCCAAAAAGCCATGTGTTGACTGTGAAACAGTAGACTTTAATTATATGCATTTATGGTGTAATTACTAAATTTCTGTGTCAATCTATGTTAATTTTTATTGCGACTAACGCGCTGTCACTTTAATTCAGCGCGTGCAGCACAGCAGAAATGGACTCTGTGCGGAAACGATCGCAGCATGACTGCAGCAAGAGCAACGTTCCTGGACCGCAATCGCGTGCAGTGTGAACGCTCTGATCAGTTAACATGGGCGTGGACAAAATACGCACCACAGACCTGTGTGTGAACCTGGCGTTACGTTTGTATGCCTGCCCGGTCTGTTCTGTTCTCATGCTCCATTTAGGTGCGCTGCATTCTGATTGGTTCTGATAGCATACTGCGGGAGGTTGGGGGAGCGGAAAATCGTGCTATAAAGTGATTTAGAAATCGCGCATGCTCAAATCGCGATTTTGACGATTTCGATTAATCGCACAGCCCTATACATGCCTGAACAAATCAAACAGCAGATGCTCTGAATGAGACGCATATTCACTCTCTGACAGCAGGAGGTGCTCATGAAACACCAGATATAGGGTTTCCTTGGTTACCGCCATAAACAAAGCAGCACTGCGCTGAAACACTGCTTTAATATGAACTATACAGAGACGAGATTAAAAGAAAATACCAAGTAAACTTTTATGAAGACAGTCCGTTCCCCTCCGAAACGCATTCATATAACCCCCCAAATCAATATTGAGGATTTTCTTCCAATAGTTTGTGCATCAAGAACAGTGAGTGATCTGCCTGCTACAGTATTTTTCTCTGGCCTGTGTTAACTGGCATTTACAGACTTCATATTTTCACATAAATTAAATTTTGGAAAACGATTGCATTGCAACACAGTTTGTGCAAGTCCAGAACAGAGACGAGTTGCTTGCAATAAGACAAAAAATGGCCGATCGCGTAAGTTCCAGGGGCAGCTTCTACACAAACGTGACTGACCGCTCGCTCGCACCAACAGGAGGAGGAGGGTCGTGTTACTCTCTACACTGCACTCAACCTGAGGGATTCCTACACTTTCAGTCTTTGAGGAGACATGGAAAAACCGTGCATACCACAGGAACGGTATAACGGAAAATATTAGCAGTTTTGAAACCGTGAAATTTTCAAATCGCGGTGTACCTTGAAACCGGTAATCGGCCCATGCCTAGTCTCAGTGCGTAAATGCAATAATGCATGCTGCGTAACTAACATCTCTTCCCCACCCCTTCCCCAGACCTGCTTCAAATACTACTGTCGCTCCTGCTGGCATAGGCAGCACTCCATGGACATCCTCAGCAACCACCGCCCTCTGATGCGAAACCAGAAGAAGCGGGATGTCATCTGAAGCCACGCGTGGCAGCACGATGCCTCACCCTGGATGTCCATTGCGCCTGCTCCCCTCGGGGAGCTGCTCCAGAGTTGGCCCCCCTTCAAAAGGCCCTCCCAGGAGTTTGGGCATGGGGAAACACTGTAGAAAGTTCACTGTTGCACTTTCTTTTTAGTTTGGCTTGTTCACGTTGGCACTGTACACAGTGAGATGGGTTAGCTGGGGCCCATGGATGGGAAGACCCAGAGTTTTTGAACCAAGTTGAGATTCAGGCCATGGTTGAAGGGTTTTTTCTTTTTCTTTTTCTTTCTTTATATAGGTTGCTATTTTGTTTTGGTAAGTCCATTCTAAAGTCTCATTGTTTAACAGATGGAAGCCATACAGTGCCTTTAATTGGTTTTCCCTTTCCACACTAGCTGCTTTTTTCTGGCACTTTTTTGCCAATGTTTTTTTACTTTTTTTGAGATGCTACAAAAGCCAGATGTTCATCATGACATTTTTCACAGTTTTAGTTTACATAAATTTTTACATAACAGTTTTAAGGTATGGCATGGAAAAGGTTGAGTAGCAATCTACCTGGTGGATTTTTAATTTTGCGCTTTTTTTTTTTTTTTTTTTTTTTTTCCTCCGTATTTTTGGAGTGTATTTTTGCCTTATCAGTGTTCTGTTTGGTAGAACAAGGTTTGCATGTAACACTGCAGATCTATTTGCCAATCCAGATCAATTTCAGTGCGTGCCTCCACTAGGCGTTGCTTTTACTGCTCTCGATCAGATTTCAAAACCAACTTAATATATTAATCCTGAAATGAGAATGGCCATCGACTGCACGTAGTTTTATTGCACTTTTTAATTTACACTTTAAGGGGTAGGTTTTTAATCACTTAAATAGTACATCAGCAGGTGTTGTGGGTGAGAGCCCAAATGGCTGCTTGTTGAATTTAAAACCATAGACTTCCCTTGAATTTGCCAAGAGCCTTAGCAGACTAGATGCAAATGTCACTTTACTCATCCTCTGCTGAATGTCTGAATGGATAACTTTACTTTCAGAACCAAGATTGTCTTCTCTCTTATCACCATATGCATTTCATGCAGAGCTATTTCCCAAGCTCCTGTCATTCGACCTCATTGTTGTCTGCCAAGTTTGCTTATAAAGGTGAAGTTTAAATTTTTGAATGGGCACAATAAAGGTGTTTAAGCATTACTCATGCTGTGTGACTAGGTTTCTTTTAAAGGCCTGTGTGTGCGCATGTATAATTGATGGAATGTTACATTTTTAAAATATTCAAAAGATTTAAATTGTAGTTTTATTAGTTAAAATTGTTGACTTAATGAGTAATTTTAGTGTGGTTTATTACACCAGTCACTAACAGTATCAATTTTGAAAACTTTTGCTGCATAATATTTATAAGCAGCACAATGGTTTTCAGCATTGATGATTCTTGCAGGTTTAAGCATAGTAACAAGATCTGTAAAGCTTATTTGAATTTTACAAAATTCTTTAAAATACACAATTCTGAAAAGGGGACTTAAGTGAAACATTCATCCACTTAAAATGATGTTGGGGTTCTCTACAGAGGTTTTGTAATTCTACTTGACCAGTAGGTGGAAGTGCTGCATTTATCAGTCTGTATATGAGAATCCAGGCTGAATTTTTATTTTATTTTATTTTTTTTCTTCCCTCTCCAGGTAAAATTGTGTGATTTGGTAGTGCTGATTAAAGAATTTACGACTTATGGTTAGATTGATACTATAACAATGTACTAATGTCAGTATACTTCTCAAAGTAGATCTTCAGTGTATTTCAGTACTAGATGGTGGTACAGTATGTGCAATTGAGGGACATCTAGAATGAGGGGCCATTAATGTCTGGAGGAGCCTATAAATGTTGTCTTCCTCACTTCATTGACTGGCAGTCACATGCCTATGCTGTGTTCTCCAAAGTGTCATAGCTTGGTTGGTTTGTCTATGACGGCATTAACCCCTACTGGTAGATGCCACAACTACACCATCTGGCATCTATTTGTGTTCTGCCTGACACAGCAGGGCTCATAAAAGCTGGTAAAACATCTACCTATAGTATGATGAAAGAGCAATATAGATGTTCCTTGCAAAAAAAAAAGATCCTTTTGATTGGCCATGAATGGTGAAAGATGCTTTTTGTTGCCAGATAGTGTAGTTACCACATCTACCAGCAGGGGGCACATGGGGCTATTCTAACCAGCTAAACTTTAGTTATTTACAGCTAAATGGATCAAAACCAACCAGGAACAGTGTAAGGGGCTGGAAGAGTGGTAAAGTGTGTCAAGTCAAGTTTATTTGTACAGCGCTTTTCACGATACAAATCATTGCAAAGCAACTTTACAGCAAATTAAGTTTCTACAATATTTAGTGATAGCTTATCAGTGGTGACTGTCAGTTAATGTACTGAGAGAATGGGTATTACTGTTGTACCATGGCGCAGTACGTTTTTCTCTAACCTTTTTCAATTTGATGGGGGCATCAGCTTCTAATGTATTAGAGAAGATAGTGCCCATGTTGCTAGTCATTTCATCTAGTTCATGTGTACTTATGGGTACACAGAGCAGTTGAGATAAATCAGGCAGGTTATTTGTGAATCTGTCTTTGGTGGCTGGAACAATAGTTCTGCCCGGACGATAACGTGGAGCCATATAGTTAATATCAGTAATATGCAACATGCACGATACCAGGAAATGGTCAGCAACATCATCACTTTGAGGTACGATATCTAAGTGTGTGAGCTGGGAAAGGACCAGCCGGCTGAGTCCGTGTGAATCATCCAGGAATAACAGGTGTGTGGAGGATGACAAGCATCTGCATTTACATAACCTCCTGTTTCTCCTCCCCCTATACACATCCCACTGGCACTACAAAAATAACCCAAAACCACCTGAAACTCATCTCTTCATCAGGAGGTAATCTGAACACTTTGGCATGAGAGATTGATCCTTGGCACAGCTCATTTAAGCTCACACATTAGCATGAAGATTTTCTCACTGACACTTTATCTACACATATTACGTCTGAATGGAGTCAATCTGAGAAACATGGGCTTAATGTGTTATAGTAGACTCACTCTCAGCCATCCAGTAACAGAGAGCTGGACTAAATGGATAAATGCTGCCACCGAATGGAGTTGTCTTGTGAAGACTGTTTTACCGGTATAATGATGTTAAGAAAAGTTTAACGTAACACATGATCCATTTATTTTGTGTCGTGTCATACTGTCATTGCCCTTGTATTCGCAGAGTTCATATATGGTGGTTGGTTGGCATATATGGTGATGTGTTGAAAGTGTTATATTGTGCTGCTCTCTTTGGATTTAGCTGCTCTAAATATAACCAAGGCTCATTGGAAGTATGTGCCTCTACCTACATTTTAGCAAAACTCAAACATGTTCCTATAATTAACTGCATTTTCTGGCTAAAATGACCATTAGTAGCACTAAAACACCATTATGATGACCTCAAAACACATTTGACACATGCAGTGCATGATTTGACGTTTACTACATATGGCTTTTCTGACGTATAGTAAACTTGCTCAGTAGCTCACCTGGTACACCATTGCACTTTGCAATGAAAAGCTCTTGTAGAAGTAAGTTAATGGCACGGTTGCTTCAGAAAGTGCTTTTTTCTCTTGTTTGGATTTGCTCCCACTGTCGGTTAGGTTTAGTGTGGGTAGTACTTTATTTTCAAGCACGAAAGAGCATTAACATTTTAGCACCACTTTAGCACAACAACCAACGTAAAAAAAGCACTGCCAGATTCAAGTTCATCGATAAAGCTGATCTGATAAAACTGAACATGTTTTTTCCAATGAGACTGGGTTAAAAAGACACTAAAATAATTTAATTATTTTATTTTATTATTTATTTATTTTTTTTACAATTGGTTGTCTTTTCCTAATACTGAGTATAGTTTAAAAAAAAAATTCACATTGTTGTGTAGAGGCAACATCTGTGAGAGGTAAGGAAAATGCAATGGCCAGCTTTTCATTTGGCCACAATTCTCATTTACATCACATTGTATTTCCTCTCTGGTGATACGCTTGGGGAACAATGTCTTGGCATGTCCGATCCATTCCTGTCAGCCATGGTAATTAAAACACAATTAAATAACATGACATTACAAAGCTGGCCTCTTTTAAATAGATGGTAAAAGAACTGATAAAGAAAAACTGTGGTTTGCTTTATCAAGTGTTTCAGGAACAAACTATTCCCATGCTCAACATTTTGTTTTTCTTGGACTGACAGTTCTGCTGCATTTCATTTATAAGAATGCTGTCTCTGTGTTATGAAGACGTTATTTCATGTTGTATACACTGGACAAATAAGTTGCATGATATTTTTATTCAACTGGATAAAGTACTGTTTGTTTAACATCCTCATTATTGCTTTGGAGGTGGTCTTCTTTGCTGTGTGAGAAACGGAAACATGGCTGAATTGTGGAAGTGTCTCCTACACCCCCTCCATCCCCTTGTGTTAGTAAACTAAAGAACCTTGCAGCTGTGGCTCTTTGAGGAAGTCTCTCCTCAGGACAGAGAGCTGCTAAACGATCGTGGGAAAGGGGGAGGGGCTTTGGCAAAATCTGCCACCACTTCACTCCGTCCTCCTACAAACTTACTAGACCTGAGGGAGTAAAACCCTGCAGCTCTGGAAAACAAAATGAGCTGCTCAACCTTTAAATAGGTAGTTAGCAAACCTAAACCAAAAAACACGTGCTTGCAGACAGAGGATTCCTTTTGGCATTTAAATATGTCAGTCTGAACCACCACGTGAAAATAATGCATCAAGAATTAAATGTGGAATATTCCTGTTTGAGTTCTCAGACTTACAACCATTGACTCATAAATAAAATACCAATGCCATTGTTACTTTTTACCTTTTACTACTTTTTTGTAGATGTTCAATCGTCAGCAAAGACATCTTCTAGCAACCAAACTGTGGATGATAAATTGCGCTATTCGGTGCTAGGATTTATTTATTTATTTATTTGCAGGAGTACACATTTTCACAGACTGGAACATTTTCAGAATATTTTTAAGTGAAAGTTTTATAAACTCTTCAAGCATTTGCCGAACAGGTTTTGTCATGTAATGTAGAAACTTCGGCTCACCGATGCACTTGATTTTCTTGAAAAACGTTGATCATTTGTTGTGTAGCTACATACCTCCCTGGCTGTTGCCTTGTTCATGTGACCTTAAATACTCAGGCTCATATTCATTCATTCTATATCAGTACTGTGATTTACATCCTGTTGGCGATTGAGAAATCTCAAGGCACGGGTGCAGCCACAGGTGCAAGCAAACTGTTAACTGCTTGATTCTCATCACAGCCTAAAATACACAGGTAGGGGTAGACTGAGTACAGTTGAGACACTTTCTGCCTTTTTCATCACTACACAAAAACTAGATGCTGAAATGAAGTGATTTTTCACATGATGTTTATTTTGCTTGTGTACTAAAATATCATAAATTGATAACAGCCATAAGTAGTTTATATTTTCCACAATTAGCTCATAAACATAAGGTGCATTTTTGTCTCAACTGTACCCATATGGTGAAGGCTACAGTTGAAACAGTACCATGGTACAGTTGAGACACCCATTCTTAATGCTCTAAAGCTGGCTAACCATTTATTGCAAATGTAATAAATGACAAAATTACAGTTTTAAAAATTACAGTTTAAAAATAAATGTATGTATTTGCTTTATTTTATTCAGATTCAGTTAAACAAAATAGGGACAAATATTTAACACTAGAAAAGATATGGCAAACAGTACAAACACAACAGTAAAAATAACAATACACACCTGTATATTCTATAACCCTACCCCTAAACCTACGCATCACTCGAAACTTTCTGCATTTACATTTTCGATCATTCTGTATGATTTATAAGCTTGTTTTATCATGGGTTAATAATAGACAGCTGAAATATCACAAATATCATTTTTTAACAGAATTTTGCGTAGCATATGTGTAAATGTGACTTTTATCCTATTATCATAACACTGTACAACTAAACAGCATGTGAAACAATAGGACACCAATCTGGGTACAGTTGATACACTGTGTCTCAACCGTACCCCACTGACGTACTCGCACATTTCTCCAGATTATGAAAAGAACTTGCATGGCACAATGTCGTAAAATATGTCTACTTTTAGAGCACAGAGTAACGTTTGCAATGATATATGTTAAGTTTAACAATCATAAAAGAATAATAAGCTATTCATTGTGGAAGGGACATGGTGAAATGAAAATCTCACCTTGGAAAAAAACTTTGGAAAGTGGAAAGACGCACACATTTCAAATTTCCCACAATCAAAGAGAACACTAATACGCATGTGTGGAGCAAAAATCACGGCTCGGGGTTCTTGCATACGCAAGTTATTTAAGGTGTTTCAACTGTACAAATGTCTCAAATGTACTCAGTCTACCCTACATATGCATGAAAATAATCAGAGAATGGTTTGATAACAGTAGCAGAGTTTCTTGGGGTTGCCCATATGTGTGTCTTTGTGTGTGTGTGTGTGTATAGATATAAATATATAAATATAAATATATATATACATCTCTCTTATGTCTGCTGCTGCAAAGTGTTTCAGAAGAAACATCTTCATCCAGTGGGAGATGAAGAGACTGACAGATCGAGGGAAAGAGATGGTCCAAAAGGAATTGAGAGAGAGAGAGTGGCAGAGATGTGGACAAGCATGCTGATGCTGATCTCCACATTTTAGGCAGTTGTCATGGAGACAGCACTGCCTCCTTGGCCTGGCTGCTCTTTGTGATGTTTGTGTGAGAATGTGTTCCAGTGTGTGTGTGTGTGTGTGTGTGTGTGTGTGTGTGTTGTGTCACACTGTGATCATAATGTCATACTGTTAGCATGATAGCACATATTGCATTGACACACTTAGCCAGTGTTAAAACTTGGCATGGAAGTTGATATTCTATGAAATGCTTGTTATTTATGACTATCTGTGGTATACTATGTTGCCTTATATAAAAGCTATTTGTAGCTCAGTGCAGCTGCTGCCTTTCATTATCATTACTGAGGCTAATGCTCCAATCTCTCTGCCATAGCTTTGACTAGTGGAATAAAGCGGAAAAAGGCTGTTGTTAAAGGAATAGTTTGTTATTGTACAATCTTCCTGTTCATATTCCAAGTATCTCTAAACCACTTGATAGTTTTGTGTGAATCTTAATTCATTATTCAGTGAAAATCTACCTTCACAGTAAGCTATTAACTCAAGAACTTACATTCCAAATAATTTGTTAGTAATCAGACTGATGGCTCAATTGGATTGAAAAGCCTTCATATAAACACTTCAATCAATCTAAATGGATTTAAGATCGGATTGGAAGAGGAGCTGTAGACCTTGAATCATCCAATCAACAAGAGAAAAACTAAGCATGTATACATTTGAATACGACTATATTTTCAATCTGATTAAAAAATATCTTACGGGTGTGTATGTTTACCAGAGCACTTTAATAAAAAGTTCTCTGATAACAATTTTATTATAAGATCTGCGGATCTGAAATTTTGTTCATAAAGCATACATGCACATGTGAACAATATGTGAATAAGACTGCAAAGATTAGGGTTCATATAAACAGAACTTTCAGAATCTGAAATCAGATTGGATTAATTCAAAATTAGTGAATGTAAACATACAGACTTACCTACTGCCAGTTCTTTTTAATGAACCATGCAATTGATCTGATTCACAAATAGGACTAATATTAAATAGGACACAAATAAAAACATTTTATTGGACTACAGATTAATTCTTCAGATTAATTCTCAATTTGGACTGATTTGATACGAATCAGAGTTCAACTCACTGATTCAATGATCTGACACTACAGTCCTCGAGTTATAAAGCTGTGGTCACTGTATGGAAAAGACCTGTGCGAAGATGATCCAAAATATCTATATGAAGAAAAATTGATAAAATGGGCTTGGAATGATTTTACGGTAAGTAAATTATAGATTGATAGATAGATTTTTCATTTTAACCACAAAAAAAAAAGAATGAAAATGAGTTGAAATGACATGAGACAGAGAAGAGGGTTACAAATGATAAGAGGAGTAAGCTATTAACTCAAGAACTTACATTCCAAATAATTTGTTAGTAATCAGACTGATGGCTCAATTGGATTGAAAAGCCTTCATATAAACACTTCAATCAATCTAAATGGATTTAAGATCGGATTGGAAGAGGAGCTGTAGACCTTGAATCATCCAATCAACAAGAGAAAAACTAAGCATGTATACATTTGAATACGACTATATTTTCAATCTGATTAAAAAATATCTTACGGGTGTGTATGTTTACCAGAGCACTTTAATAAAAAGTTCTCTGATAACAATTTTATTATAAGATCTGCGGATCTGAAATTTTGTTCATAAAGCATACATGCACATGTGAACAATATGTGAATAAGACTGCAAAGATTAGGGTTCATATAAACAGAACTTTCAGAATCTGAAATCAGATTGGATTAATTCAAAATTAGTGAATGTAAACATACAGACTTACCTACTGCCAGTTCTTTTTAATGAACCATGCAATTGATCTGATTCACAAATAGGACTAATATTAAATAGGACACAAATAAAAACATTTTATTGGACTACAGATTAATTCTTCAGATTAATTCTCAATTTGGACTGATTTGATACGAATCAGAGTTCAACTCACTGATTCAATGATCTGACACTACAGTCCTCGAGTTATAAAGCTGTGGTCACTGTATGGAAAAGACCTGTGCGAAGATGATCCAAAATATCTATATGAAGAAAAATTGATAAAATGGGCTTGGAATGATTTTACGGTAAGTAAATTATAGATTGATAGATAATTTTTCATTTTAAAAAAAAAAAAAAAAAGAATGAAAATGAGTTGAAATGACATGAGACAGAGAAGAGGGTTACAAATGATGAGAGGAAATCTGGCTTCAGAACAGAACTGTTTGGCCTCAACCCTTCTTCCTGTGTCAGCGGTCGCACGTTCATATGGGGCTGTCTGTGGTTTGTCACGTTCCTCATGAGCAACAAGAGAAAATATGTGTGCGGTTTCATGTGTGCGTCAGCACTGAAGTACGTCAACTAACTACTTAAAATAACCACCGAAACGATTTCTGACCACACAGAATAGTTAGAGCGCAAAACACTCTGACCACAAGTTAAGCAGACCTGCATCAATGTGGATGTCCAGTATCCTTGTCTGATTACATGACCAAGCTAGGGGGGAGAAAATCAACAGGAAGATGAACATCGCCTTTCGATAATTAAATCTCTAATAAATCATGAATCGGTTAGTCGTGACTGGCAATGCCTCGGCTCTCGCGCTCTCTGCGCCTCCGCCGAACGGTTTGGATCAGATCAGAGTAATCAATGCGAGAGAGAGAATGGAGTGGACTGTGGAAGCGCACAGGTGGAGCAGAGAAGCAAAACTACTGTTCAGGGTTTCAAGTGCAGGTCAGTTTCATCTGTAAATATGCTATTGTAGTGTAAGGTTAACCCTGCATGGTGTAGGTGTTTGAACATTATTAACAGTTGCAAATAAACATTCATTAGAAATTTAGAAAAGTAATCAAAAAGTAATCAAAAGTAATCAGTTACATTACTTTAATAAAGTAATTGAAAAAGTTACACTACTATTACATTTTAAATAGGGTAACTTGTAATCTGTAACCTATTACATTTCCAAAGTAACCTTCCCAACACTGACAATGTCAAAACATCATAAAGCTGTCTAAGTGATGGACTGACCGCAGTTAAGACATGTAAGTAACCGTACACCATTGCTGAGTCTTCAAGAACAGGAGAACCACAGGACTCTTACATCCAATTTAAAACAAAAACAGCAGAGAATGAAACATGCTACGTCCCCACACAACTGAATGTTTCGCAGTTGTTTCATGACAATAAGTCTCAGTTAATATGATCGTTTAGCATTAAATTGTGACTCATGAACAGTGTGGATTCAGTAAGCTAGAGTGATCAAGATCCTATACCATTATGGTGACATATGGTGAGAAGAAGATGGATTTGGTTAGTCAGAGTGCTTTGATATCCATTCATTATTTCCATGTACACACAGAACATCTTGAAACCAGACTGGCTTGTATAGTCAGACAGCATGTAGGGTCACTATTTGGAAAACACATGACTAATTTAATCTTACAAGCGATGTGGATTCCCATTGCCTGAATGACCATTTAAGTGTATTCATCTCCAATCAATATTTTGATTGATTGAGGTAAAAACAGGGAGAAAAAGCATGTATTTATGAGTGAGGCAACAATTTAATTTAATGTTTGATGGAAAAATTCTCAATTTTCTGGTGGGGGTCTGAGAGGAAAGAATGATTTGAGTGAATGGGGAAAACAGAGGTCTTTGCTTTCACCTCAGAAGGGTTTGTGGGTTTGACTGAAGTACAACTGCCCTGGTGAAAAACCAAGCAGCAGCAACTGGAGAGGTCTTGAGACTGTAACAATGTGTATACATCTGAGTCCTTGAGCATGACACTGAACCCTAAACTTGTCTCTGGATTTTGATTAAACTAGCCATTAAATGGAAAATTAACAAATAGCTGCAGGGCTCTTTATCATAAGATAAAGTCATTCAAAGCTCCATAGTAATTATAGTCACAGAAAACAGTATGTCTTCATTCCATCTCAAGGGGTCTTTTCCATTTTTTTAATTTTTTTATTTGGCATTTAGCCTCTATTTGATTGAACAGTGAGAACAGATAGGAAGCAATGAGAACAAGATAAGATAATAACCTCAAGCCAAGTTACAGCTTCAACATTAAGTCTTATAGTTAGATGTTTTTGTGGTTGTTTTCTGTGCTTAATTTAATTTTAAATTTTTCTTTGAGTGTCAAATTATAACAGTCTGTCCCAAAAGCCTCTTTGCAAAATCTGCATTATTGTAACAGGTGCACAAACCACTGAAATGTGCCGCTCAAACTGTTAAGGTCAGACGGAAATAAACCAGCCACCATTTTCTAATGTTAGGATCCTTCAGAAGGATATATAGAGCAGAAGGTGCTACACACAGCCAGAACAGGCATGACCAACTTTACCACATTTTACTTACATTAATTCCCTTGGTGTTTAGCAATAATAATATCTATTAGTGGTCATGTTACTGATTTTGAAATGAGATGTGCAGCTTCCATTTAGTAAACATCATTTTTTATGAAAGGAAGGTTCGAGTTACAGTATAAGTTCATAGTACAGTAAACTCTTTCATATCAAAAGGTGAAGGATTTTTTTATTTCTCACTATATGGCCATTTAAACTTATTGTTGTAACTCCTCTCCTAGTCAAACGCAGATCTCAGACCTGATCAAACACAAAGCAGACAAAAGTCTTGCTCTTCACATTCATCTAGGGGGTCACTTTCCCCTCCTCACAGCTGGGAAGCACCAGAAGGTGTTTTCTTTTTATCATTTACATAAGGCTGACCAAACTTGAATGACTTTATAAGGTTACAAAAGGCAAGAGAGGGCAGATTTCTCCTTATCATTAAACCCAGGTGCTCCGCACACAGACATCAAACAAACAGATTTTCCACTAGTTTGATTAGTTGACACCTTCCTTAGACAGCTATTTAAAGCACTCAGTGGCCAAGGGTACTCATCGAGGATTCACAGTGAAATGGGAGATTTTAAGTCTCTAATGAGTGCTTTAATTAGAGCTATATAGGTACCAGAAACCTTTGTTCAAACCCATTCCTTAGTGAGTTCCCCTGTAGGCCAGGATAGATGTGGACTTTTTCATTAGAAAAGTCCAAAGGACAGTTGAAATTAAGAACTGAGTTTCTCTGCATGGAGATGTTTTACTTTTTATAATAAAAATGAAGATTTAAAAAGAAAATGAAAATGGTCTGTCACACTGTTGTGGGGTGGTGTTTTTCATTAGCCTGTGGTATAGGCCATAAATAAATTGTTTGTTGTATTTTTTCTGTTTTCTTCAAATACTAATTTGTATTTAATAATTTAAAGTATTAAAAATGTAGAAGATGTTCTTCTCTCTTTATTAAAAAAAATACAGGGGGACAAGCCAGAGTTGAGGGATGAGAGTGAGAGAAAAAAGAGAGAAAGAGAGTGAGAGAGAGATTGAAGGGAGAAAGATCGTATTGAAATGCAACTTATTTTACAGTTCATTGAATATGGAGAGGGCTATTGGCCCTCAGCCTTTGCTCATTAGGAGGAGGAGATGCATTCAAAGGCTGGAAGACAGAGGAAAGTGAGAAAGAGGACAAGTGAAAGAGATGGAGATGGAGTGGATGGGACAGGGTAAGAAGTAGTGCCTCCCTTGTTTTTCGCTTTTTTGTTCTGGTGCTCATCTTGTCTGCTCTCCAAATTCTCCACAAAATCTGTATTGCTCTCCACACTCATTTCTTTCTTTCTTTCTTTTTTTCTTCATACTTTTTACACTTTTCTTGCTGTTGTTGATCAGAGACTCTCTGACTTCATATGATGGCACACTTCTCTATCTAGGTCATGTCGTCTACAGAACATCAAGCTCTCTGCTGAGGCAACAGCTTTGTTCAATCCAAAAACAATGTGAGCAAAATCACAACAAATAACGTGAACACAGCTGTGGTAAAATGTGGTTTAGCTTATTGGTCCTGATTTTGTGAGGTTGGTTCTTTCTGTTTACTTGTCAGTAGGATTTGTGTGAAATATATTCAGCAGTGCAGTAGTGCAGAGTAAATGATGAAATAATTGTGTCCAACTTGCACGTATGAAATAAAATTATTTTTAATAAAATTATGTGGTGGTAGTGTGTATGAAAATCCACCATGGCATCAACAATCACGTGAATTACCGAGCAAGTACGACTGTATAAGTGGAGTTATTTCCGTAATGCACACGTTAAAATGCCATGCACTATCGTTAAAACTGTTTTGAGGTCATAAGATAGTATTTTGCAGGGAACAGCACATAAGCACATTAATTGACAATCTGCACCTTAAATCGTAATTTGTGTGTAAAGACCTCTGTAATTCTTAAATGGAAGAAGTCTGGGGCAACTAGGACTCTTCCAAGACTTAGCCGCATGGCCAAACTAAACAACTAAGAAGGGCCTTAGAAAGTGAGGTAAAGAAAATGATGCTGATGGACATCCAAAACTACACTCCACTGATCTGAGCTTTATGGCAGATTGCAAGATGGAAGTTTCTCTTCAATGCATGACACGTGAAAGCCTGCTAGAAATGTGCACAAAAAAGCATCTGAAGGACTCATAGACTGTGAGAAACAAGATTCTGGTCTGATAAACCTCAATTTCAAACACTGAGTCTGGAGCATCACCTGCACAATGCCATCCAAACAGTGATGCATTGCAAAAGGTGAATGCAACAAAATACAGAGATATCCTTAGTAAAAATTCAAAAATTCCAACAGGACAATCACACACCCAAGACAATGCAAAAGTGTCTTTGGGATGCCACTGTGACCAACCTGTAGAAGCCTGCTAGAGCCCACACTTAAACCCAATCAAATTTCTCTGCAGAGACCTGAAAAATAGCTGTCCATCCAACTTGACAGAGCTTGAGAGGATCTGCAGAGAAGAATGGCAGAAAATCTCCAAATCCAGGAGAGCAAAGCTTGTCCATAATAGCCTAAAAAAGACTTGAGGCTGTAATTGCTGACAAAGGTACTGAGTTAAGGCTCTGAATACTCACGCAATGTGAGATTTATTATTTATTTCAGCTTTTTTTTTTTTTTAAGTAAATTTAAATTTGAAAATATCAAAATGGACCTCCTGCCAAACTAGTGCCTGAACCCATTCCCTCCAATAGACCTCACAGAGAATATTACAGTCCTCTTTCTGGAAGACAGATATAAATTCATTACGTGATCTTGCAGCACATTGCTAAAAATGAGTCATTTTGACAATGCACGCAAGAAAAAAAAAACACATTTTAAAGGTCTGAATATGATTAAGGAAACATCACTGTCATGTTTCGCTACTGTGAGGAGCTCAGAGACGAGGAATGGAATTCAAACATATAGAGTTTAATTACATCCAGAGAACAAGGAAAACACAAGTAGCAAGGGTAGACATATACAGACATTCACAATACCGGACAAGGAAAATGGAACCACACACGGCTTAAATAATAAGAGAGCTAATGGGACACACCTGGGATCAATAAACTCAACGGGGAACATCTGGAAACATATTAAATAATCAGGACGGGAACAGAAAGACCAAATAAGGGCATAGAAATACAACATGGAGCACTTGGGGAACAAAAAAGATAAGATAATAACCTCAAGCCAAGTTACAGCTTCAACATTAAGTCTTATAGTTAGATGTTTTTGTGGTTGTTTTCTGTGCTTAATTTAATTTTAAATTTTTCTTTGAGTGTCAAATTATAACAGTCTGTCCCAAAAGCCTCTTTGCAAAATCTGCATTATTGTAACAGGTGCACAAACCACTGAAATGTGCCGCTCAAACTGTTAAGGTCAGACGGAAATAAACCAGCCACCATTTTCTAATGTTAGGATCCTTCAGAAGGATATATAGAGCAGAAGGTGCTACACACAGCCAGAACAGGCATGACCAACTTTACCACATTTTACTTACATTAATTCCCTTGGTGTTTAGCAATAATAATATCTATTAGTGGTCATGTTACTGATTTTGAAATGAGATGTGCAGCTTCCATTTAGTAAACATCATTTTTTATGAAAGGAAGGTTCGAGTTACAGTATAAGTTCATAGTACAGTAAACTCTTTCATATCAAAAGGTGAAGGATTTTTTTATTTCTCACTATATGGCCATTTAAACTTATTGTTGTAACTCCTCTCCTAGTCAAACGCAAATCTCAGACCTGATCAAACACAAAGCAGACAAAAGTCTTGCTCTTCACATTCATCTAGGGGGTCACTTTCCCCTCCTCACAGCTGGGAAGCACCAGAAGGTGTTTTCTTTTTATCATTTACATAAGGCTGACCAAACTTGAATGACTTTATAAGGTTACAAAAGGCAAGAGAGGGCAGATTTCTCCTTATCATTAAACCCAGGTGCTCCGCACACAGACATCAAACAAACAGATTTTCCACTAGTTTGATTAGTTGACACCTTCCTTAGACAGCTATTTAAAGCACTCAGTGGCCAAGGGTACTCATCGAGGATTCACAGTGAAATGGGAGATTTGAAGTCTCTAATGAGTGCTTTAATTAGAGCTATATAGGTACCAGAAACCTTTGTTGAAACCCATTCCTTAGTGAGTTCCCCTGTAGGCCAGGATAGATGTGGACTTTTTCATTAGAAAAGTCCAAAGGACAGTTGAAATTAAGAACTGAGTTTCTCTGCATGGAGATGTTTTACTTTTTATAATAAAAATGAAGATTTAAAAAGAAAATGAAAATGGTCTGTCACACTGTTGTGGGGTGGTGTTTTTCATTAGCCTGTGGTATAGGCCATAAATAAATTGTTTGTTGTATTTTTTCTGTTTTCTTCAAATACTAATTTGTATTTAATAATTTAAAGTATTAAAAATGTAGAAGATGTTCTTCTCTCTTTATTAAAAAAAATACAGGGGGACAAGCCAGAGTTGAGGGATGAGAGTGAGAGAAAAAAGAGAGAAAGAGAGTGAGAGAGAGATTGAAGGGAGAAAGATCGTATTGAAATGCAACTTATTTTACAGTTCATTGAATATGGAGAGGGCTATTGGCCCTCAGCCTTTGCTCATTAGGAGGAGGAGATGCATTCAAAGGCTGGAAGACAGAGGAAAGTGAGAAAGAGGACAAGTGAAAGAGATGGAGATGGAGTGGATGGGACAGGGTAAGAAGTAGTGCCTCCCTTGTTTTTCGCTTTTTTGTTCTGGTGCTCATCTTGTCTGCTCTCCAAATTCTCCACAAAATCTGTATTGCTCTCCACACTCATTTCTTTCTTTCTTTCTTTTTTTCTTCATACTTTTTACACTTTTCTTGCTGTTGTTGATCAGAGACTCTCTGACTTCATATGATGGCACACTTCTCTATCTAGGTCATGTCGTCTACAGAACATCAAGCTCTCTGCTGAGGCAACAGCTTTGTTCAATCCAAAAACAATGTGAGCAAAATCACAACAAATAACGTGAACACGGCTGTGGTAAAATGTGGTTTAGCTTATTGGTCCTGATTTTGTGAGGTTGGTTCTTTCTGTTTACTTGTCAGTAGGATTAATGTGAAATATATTCAGCAGTGCAGTAGTGCAGAGTAAATGATGAAATAATTGTGTCCAACTTGCACGTATGAAATAAAATTATTTTTAATAAAATTATGTGGTGGTAGTGTGTATGAAAATCCACCATGGCATCAACAATCACGTGAATTACCGAGCAAGTACGACTGTATAAGTGGAGTTATTTCTGTAATGCACACGTTAAAATGCCATGCACTATCGTTAAAACTGTTTTGAGGTCATAAGATAGTATTTTGCAGGGAACAGCACATAAGCACATTAATTGACAATCTGCACCTTAAATCGTAATTTGTGTGTAAAGACCTCTGTAATTCTTAAATGGAAGAAGTCTGGGGCAACTAGGACTCTTCCAAGACTTAGCCGCATGGCCAAACTAAACAACTAAGAAGGGCCTTAGAAAGTGAGGTAAAGAAAATGATGCTGATGGACATCCAAAACTACACTCCACTGATCTGAGCTTTATGGCAGATTGCAAGATGGAAGTTTCTCTTCAATGCATGACACGTGAAAGCCTGCTAGAAATGTGCACAAAAAAGCATCTGAAGGACTCATAGACTGTGAGAAACAAGATTCTGGTCTGATAAACCTCAATTTCAAACACTGAGTCTGGAGCATCACCTGCACAATGCCATCCAAACAGTGATGCATTGCAAAAGGTGAATGCAACAAAATACAGAGATATCCTTAGTAAAAATTCAAAAATTCCAACAGGACAATCACACACCCAAGACAATGCAAAAGTGTCTTTGGGATGCCACTGTGACCAACCTGTAGAAGCCTGCTAGAGCCCACACTTAAACCCAATCAAATTTCTCTGCAGAGACCTGAAAAATAGCTGTCCATCCAACTTGACAGAGCTTGAGAGGATCTGCAGAGAAGAATGGCAGAAAATCTCCAAATCCAGGAGAGCAAAGCTTGTCCATAATAGCCTAAAAAAGACTTGAGGCTGTAATTGCTGACAAAGGTACTGAGTTAAGGCTCTGAATACTCACGCAATGTGAGATTTATTATTTATTTCAGCTTTTTTTTTTTTTTAAGTAAATTTAAATTTGAAAATATCAAAATGGACCTCCTGCCAAACTAGTGCCTGAACCCATTCCCTCCAATAGACCTCACAGAGAATATTACAGTCCTCTTTCTGGAAGACAGATATAAATTCATTACGTGATCTTGCAGCACATTGCTAAAAATGAGTCATTTTGACAATGCACGCAAGAAAAAAAAAACACATTTTAAAGGTCTGAATATGATTAAGGAAACATCACTGTCATGTTTCGCTACTGTGAGGAGCTCAGAGACGAGGAATGGAATTCAAACATATAGAGTTTAATTACATCCAGAGAACAAGGAAAACACAAGTAGCAAGGGTAGACATATACAGACATTCACAATACCGGACAAGGAAAATGGAACCACACACGGCTTAAATAATAAGAGAGCTAATGGGACACACCTGGGATCAATAAACTCAACGGGGAACATCTGGAAACATATTAAATAATCAGGACGGGAACAGAAAGACCAAATAAGGGCATAGAAATACAACATGGAGCACTTGGGGAACAAAACACACACAAAACACGGAAAAGAGTCTGACAATTACATAATGTAAACATTCCGTTTCATAGCTCTTCTAAGTACGATTAACACTCTATAATCCCCACACTCCACTTTCTGCAGAGGAGAATAATTAAGCATGACACCAGGATACAACATCATTCAATGCATGTGAGACAGAATTATACAGATTTTCACTGATAATCACCTTCCCAAAACAACTCTACAATTCTCTAAACATGACTCAATTCCACACAAACTTAACAATAATACATATCCCCTCAGTGAGTCAGTTTTGATGCACACTAATCCTGCAGAAGATACCAACAAAACACATTTTCAGATCTAATTGAGCACAAGAACCACCTGAATCCTTACACAAATAAACAAACAAACAAACAAAAAGAAAAATTGGATGCTGAAATCCAAACTCGCAATAAAACTGAGTATCTGAGTCACATCGGAAACATGGTGTCGGTAAGACAGGAGACGGTGAATCTGAAATGTTAAAAATGTACATTCAACATCCATTAAATAAGTCTAGCATTTAAATAGTCACTCAAATATCAAAATGCTTAAACATCTATCATTTTACTCTAATGCAAAGATCTATGAGAATAAGGATTAGTTCATTATTTCCTCATTAGAAGCACATTTGGATGTCATGCAAATGAGACGTGTGTTATATGCACACAGATGGGATCCCTGTCCATGATTTATTTAAACAGAGAGGGATGATGGTTATAGATGCATACACATGTGATATGATAGATGTGTCCCTCACATGATTCCTGTGTAATGAGTGTATGTGTGAGAGAGAGAAAGAGGGAGACCCCGCCATCTCCTTTAATTTCTCCCATGGGAGACGATTAAGAACCAGACTGAGCGAGTGGGCAAACTGCTGAGGCTCCCCCTTTCCATCCTTACATTGATCCCTCACCTCTGGGGTCCACTCTCTACGTCTCTGACACCCCTCAAAGGGGGTAAAGATAAGGTCATGCATTCAAAAGGTGGAAAGTTCTTGTACGGCAAACAAAGGCCACGGAAAGAGAGAAAGTCTACCTCTTAGCTATTTGGCATAGATATGTAGCCTGAATATATTTCCCAAGATACAAATTGTCCTATTTAAAAGTTGATGTACTCTTGGCTCTTAACCTTTTGTTGTGCATACGTTTTTTTTTTTTTTGACAAAAAGCCTCAAGGTCATGTACGTTCTTTGGTTTCCCAGCATGCTCTGCACATTTAGGTTTTTCCCAAATGGCTATACACAGTTATGCCACTTGGACACTTGAGGGACTCATACACATCCCAAAAGCCTACAAACAGTCATTGATGCTCAAGGAGAAAACACACGGCATTAAGATCCAAGGATACATACTATTTTGTCTTGAGTAATATTCTTAAATATCTGTCATGCATCTTCAGAAGCTAAATAAATGCTCCATACATTTTATTTAATTTTTTTCAGATTCTGTAAGAGGTTTGCAAATTTATAAGCACAAAAATATGTATAGGAATATACCTCTTAAAATCCATATTAATGCGTTTTCACAAAAAAACTAATTTAATTAATTTCTATGTAACATAGGTAAGCCAAACGAATAAACTTAGTGGCAAGATGTTTTGGATGGATGATACATGTGTATGTGTATGTGTGTGTGTATGTGTGTATTCATGAGTGTGCATGAATCTATGTTCTGCATGTACATGCTGTATGTTGTGAATGTGTGCTTATGTGATGCCTCAGTAAGTGGGGCAGAACTGATTGCTGTTGATGGCTGTAGGCGCATAGAGATCTACATTCAGCACACAGACGCAGGAAGGAGGCAGTGAAAAAGAGGAAAGAGATCTAGTGGATTCTTCTCCACTAGATGTCCACCAAACAGTTCACTAATACTGTTATAAAATTTATAAAAGGAAATAAATAAGTAAATTAAAATAAATGAATAAAAACAGTGTGAAAACGACTCCAATGAGAAGTGGAATGATGAATGAATAACAGAAGAAAGAGAAGGAGTGATAAAAAAAAAAAAAAAACACAACGCTTAGATAGGTCATTCACCAGGGACAGGATCTGGCCCATCTGCTCAGCTGATATAACAGGGAATTATGCATGCAGATTGGCACTGCATCTCCATGCTCACCCCCAAACATGCTTCATGACGCATTTATGCCGTCTCAAAGATGTGAGAGGATGAAAGAGGAATGTGTTATGGGGGGTTAACAGAAGTGAAAGGAGGGTGGGTGCATTGGAGAGATGTTTGTGAGAAGAGAGAAAAATTGAAAAGAGGAAAGGAAAGAAGAAAAGTGTTCTGCTCAGAGGGAGTATAAAGGATGACGGTGACTTTTCTTCCTGTTTCCTTGTGTCCTTTCACAGTGTGTGTGCATGATAGAGAACCCCTGTGTGGAGGAAATATGTTCTTCCTTCTAAGAATCATAATGCATGAACTGACATCATCAGTGACATCATTTCCTTCTAAAACAGCTTTAAGATAACCAATAAAACTAACTAATAAAAATGATGACAATTCAATTTGATCAGTTTATCATACATCCTATATATTATATGTATTACACTACTGTTCAAAAGTTTGAGATCCCATAATATTTTTTAATGAAATAAATTTCGTATGCTCAACAAATCTGCATTTATGTATTATTGTTTTGTATTTTAATATATTATAAAACATAATTTATCTTCAGAAGCCATTACTCCAGTCTTCAGTGTTACATGATCTTTCAGAATCGTTCTAATATGCTGATTTGGTCCTAAAGAAACATTTCTTACTATTATCAATATTGAAAACCAGTGTGCTGCTTAATATTTTTTTTGTTGGAAACCATGATAATTTTTTTCTTTAAAGGATTTTTTAATGAATAGAAAATTCAAGAAAGAATAGAAATCTTTTGTAACATCGTTACTGTCTCTTGTAATCGATTTAATGTGTTTAAAGTGTTAACTTTTATAGTATTATCTTCTTTAAAATACACACACACACACACACACACATATGCGCACGATGAGGCCAGTGGATGGACCTCTATTCAGCACCTACTCTTAGATTTCATTCTACATATAATGCAGTGTGCCTATTTTTTAGTATTTGCAAGTCAATATTGTCTCATTTTAAGCATCATAATGGTTGCAAAATTAACTGAACTTATTATAGGCAGTTCCCAGCATGCACAGTCACTTGAATAAGTCATCCAAGCAACTCCTGTACAGTTCACTATACGCTATTTCCACTGGTGTTGTTGTGTCTGATGATGTGAATATGTGAGATGTGACAAAAATGCAGTGTTTGTTATTGTTAGTATTTTAGAACATTCCAGTAGTTTTGATTGGGTGGACCAGCTGTCAATCAGCTGAGCCCCTCATTCTGACTCACTCCTGGTTTTGGCAGCAGGTTGTGTTTGTGTTCAAAGCAGTCAAAAGAAAAGAATGGAAGAAAAAACCAAACATAATAGCCTGATAATAATCATATAATCATATATCATAATATATATACTGTATATATAAATCAACAACACATGTAACAATGGACAAAATGTAATTAGTGTCAGCACTACAATGGCACTGCTTCGACATTCTGCTTTTCATTTATGCCACAAAAATGTATAATAAGGGTTTTGTGTTCTCATTAGGGAAGTATAAGGTGCTTACTCATTCAAAAATGCTGTTTCTTAAATAAATTAGGCAAGTATGAAAGCACTATAAAGGGTGTGTTTTCAGAAAAACTTTTGCCAGAGTATCTTTATTTTGTACTTATGAGGTTTGCAGTGCATCCAGAGGGTGAGAAACACATTAAAAACGCCAAGTCTCTGACTTCTGTGCTATGTTCTTGAAGACTGGTGTGCTAGATTTGTTACCAGAAACCCAAGGGTCTAATGATCCTTATTCAAGAGACCTCTCAGTTACCCACAACACCACACTTTATGGAAATCTCCATCCACCGCTGTGCTGAGATGTGGCCTTTTGGAAAGATCATATAAACCAAAATAGATTAGATGTATAGAGAGAGATTGATGATGGAAAACACAATTATGCTGCGTTTAGTGGTCTGCACAGTGAAATGAAAGAAGTCTTTATTTCTAAGTCCATGAAGATGACTTATAGTTTGATGCGTCCATATGATGATTCACATGGATGTAACAGTTTGCCATTAAAGATGCTGAAGAATTAGAAGACTGACGTCAAACTGCCCAGAGGGGCATTGCTGGTTTACTGTTGGCTGTTGGTCAGATCTCTTCTGGAAAATCATCCATTTAGTCAAAGGAGTGTGATACAACAAAAATGTATAATAAGGGTTTTGTGTTCTCATTAGGGAAGTATAAGGTGCTTACTCATTCAAAAATGCTGTTTCTTAAATAAATTAGGCAAGTATGAAAGCACTATAAAGGGTGTGTTTTCAGAAAAACTTTTGCCAGAGTATCTTTATTTTGTACTTATGAGGTTTGCAGTGCATCCAGAGGGTGAGAAACACATTAAAAACGCCAAGTCTCTGACTTCTGTGCTATGTTCTTGAAGACTGGTGTGCTAGATTTGTTACCAGAAACCCAAGGGTCTAATGATCCTTATTCAAGAGACCTCTCAGTTACCCACAACACCACACTTTATGGAAATCTCCATCCACCGCTGTGCTGAGATGTGGCCTTTTGGAAAGATCATATAAACCAAAATAGATTAGATGTATAGAGAGAGATTGATGATGGAAAACACAATTATGCTGCGTTTAGTGGTCTGCACAGTGAAATGAAAGAAGTCTTTATTTCTAAGTCCATGAAGATGACTTATAGTTTGATGCGTCCATATGATGATTCACATGGATGTAACAGTTTGCCATTAAAGATGCTGAAGAATTAGAAGACTGACGTCAAACTGCCCAGAGGGGCATTGCTGGTTTACTTTTGGCTGTTGGTCAAATTTCCCCTGGAAAATCATCCATTTAGTCAAAGGAGTGTGATACACTTCAAACATGAGAAAGAGAGCTGTGGGCGGTTCTGTACTGTCTAGAAAGAGCTAAGGAGAGGATGGAGTGAGAGAGTGAGAGTGGGTTGTATGACTCATTCTGACCTAGTTTATGGGCTAAGATGGCTAAGTAGGGATAATGCAGAAACAGGCTAATAAAATTTTTTTTTTGGTCTCCAACATTTAAATCAAAGTATATTCTTAACAGAACCTCAAAACCTATTAATTTTGGAGGAGAATTGGTTTACATGTTGGCGTTCAGATATTCAGTCAAAGAACTTTTGAAAATAAAATATGATGCTAATTCCTTGAATTTAATTAGACAAGTGCCATTACAAGAGTGCTGATATACAGTCAACAGCACTGGAGCTTTTATCACTCCACTGGACTGTGTTTGTTACTTGGCTTTATGAGTGAATCCTTAAATGTTTCAGTCAATTGTTTCATTCAAAATACTGATTAATCCAGGAACAATAGGCCTACTACTAGAATCTAGCTGTGTCTGAAGTCGCAAATTGTAAGTTAAAGTTATAAGTTCCCAGAAAAAAGAATACTCAAGTAAAGTACAGATACTCAAAAAGTGTACTTAAGTACAATACGCAAGTAAATGAACTTAGTTACTGTCCGCATCTGGTTAAGACATGAAGTTACCAAAAAGGCGATTAAAGCTGCCTTAAACTGTGCATGCATGTAATTTTATATGAGTCACATTTAAGAACATGTCTCTGAAATGGTTTTCAAAACTGTCCTGGAGCAGCCCAGCAGTCTCACTCCGATTTAACTCGTCAGCTCATTAATAGAGACTTTAAGACCTGAAGTGGGTCAAAGAAATAGCAGCCAAAACAACCTAATAACCAGCTGCTGTGATGTCTATTAATCAAAGGACAACGAAAAAAAAGAGGAAAAAATAACTTTTATAGCTTTAAGGATTCATCTATATTTAATTTAGAATTTAGTGTTTGATAACTTAAATTTAAATTTCTGTATATTTCTGCTGAAGAGCACAGGTAAATATTACATTTATTATAATAGGTTTATGTGAAGATTGTTTTAAGTTCACTTAAATTAGAAGTTATTTTTTAAAGTTTAATAAATGTTAAAATTGATAGCTCTCAGTTATACTGTAACGTTGAATGGCTATAGTCAATGGTTAAATATTGGGGGGGGGGGCAATTTTATAGAGAAATCAGTATTGGTATCATTGATAATAAAAAAGATGCCATTAAACAAATATTTAAAAATATACTGTCTTTATGTTGTTTGTACATTAATTTAAAGATTGAATGTGAAATTATTGCAATATAAAAGTATATTAAAAAACTTTAATGTTAAGCGGGATTAATTGCGATTAATTTCAGAAAAATGTGTAATTGGTTAATTTTTTTAATCGATTGACAGCACTACTATATATATATATATATATATACTGTGCTCTAGGCTAAATTGTATGCATATGTGTAGTATGAATGAATCTGGACTCACTACATTTGTCTTGTTGTCATTGTCATGTGACCCACCAGCATCATTTGCATCAATTCCCTGTCTTTCGAATATATATATAGATAGATAGTTTCTGCTTACAATGCAAAAAGCTGGAAATATTGTGTCTTAAATATAAGTCACTCCGTATTAACTTCTTGTTTATTGAACTCTTGTATAAAAGCAAGATCACAATCACAATCTTGCTGTTTGTCTGAATAAAAGCATTCTTGTTTGAAACTGCTTAATGAACAAGCGAGGGGTATTCTACAAACATTCAATTACCTTTTGTCAAGTCAGTGTGTAACTAAGATCAGACTCAACAAAAGAGATCAACAAAAGCCACTGGCACACAGGAATGGCATTGCACACTTCGGCCATGTCACACCCACAGTCTGTCATTAGATGATTTCTTTATATGTGACTCTATCAGCACATAAGTATCTCTGGCCCAGTTCCTTCTTGCCCTAAGACTTGATAACTTTAAGGAGAGGATCCCCAAATCCAGGTGTGAAAACCTTGTTGCATCTTTCCCAAAAAGACTCATGGCTGTATTAGATCAAATGGGTGCTTCTACTAAATACTGAGCATTTTTCAGTTTTTCTTTTTTAATAAATCTGCAAAGATGTCAACAATTCTGTGTTTTTCTGTCAATATGGGGTGCTGTGTGTACATTAATGAGGAAAAAAAATTAACTTAAATGATTTTAGCAAATGGCTGCAATATAACAAAGAGTGAAAAATTTAAGGGGGTCTGAATACTTTCCGTACCCACTGTATATACTGTGCTCTAGGCTAAATTGTATGCATATGTGTAGTATGAATGAATCTGGACTCACTACATTTGTCTTGTTGTCATTGTCATGTGACCCACCAGCATCATTTGCATCAATTCCCTGTCTTTCGAATATATATATAGATAGATAGTTTCTGCTTACAATGCAAAAAGCTGGAAATATTGTGTCTTAAATATAAGTCACTCCGTATTAACTTCTTGTTTATTGAACTCTTGTATAAAAGCAAGATCACAATCACAATCTTGCTGTTTGTCTGAATAAAAGCATTCTTGTTTGAAACTGCTTAATGAACAAGCGAGGGGTATTCTACAAACATTCAATTACCTTTTGTCAAGTCAGTGTGTAACTAAGATCAGACTCAACAAAAGAGATCAACAAAAGCCACTGGCACACAGGAATGGCATTGCACACTTCGGCCATGTCACACCCACAGTCTGTCATTAGATGATTTCTTTATATGTGACTCTATCAGCACATAAGTATCTCTGGCCCAGTTCCTTCTTGCCCTAAGACTTGATAACTTTAATAGAGCCTCTGTGAATTGTCATAAAGCACGAATTCAAATGTAAACACAGCTCATTGTGAGTGGAAAAGAGAGCAACATTTTTTTTGTCACGATGCCCTGTGGTCATGCCCAAGTTGTTTGTAGTAATGCCTGACTAGCTAACAAAATAGCAACGGTGCCGTGTGGTTGACGTATCACAGAATATGGGATATTGCACATATTATTGTATTCCATAGCTCTGAAGAAGTGATTGACCTGTATTTGGATGACTAGACTGTATAAAAGACCCCAAAAATGAGACAGTGGTTTTCTTTGGCTTTGAAAATTTGAAAGTCTTCCCAGAAATAGTTTGACGAATTGAATTAGTATTTTCTTGTTATTCTCTCTCTCCATTTTAAGTATTAATAGTATAAAGACCCAAAGAAAGGAGGTTTGGGGGAGGGTTTATGTTCCACTTGAAATGAATCTGATGTAATGTGCTTGGAATTTGGTTAAGGCTATATTAAAACTTTGTGTTACTCTGTGGAAGAAAAAGAACAGTTGGAATTGGAACGCATATCTGTATGTGTTGCATGCAGCAGAAGTTTGAACAATATTCATTACAGTAGCGCTCTGGACAATAATCTATATTTTACAAAAGAGGAAAATAAGATTGTTTTTTTTTTTCTGAACAACTCAAACCATATAAAATAATATACAAATAAGAAACCATAATAATCTAATAAAAAAGTTTAGAGATTTCAATAGACAATGAAGTGAAATGAAAATTATGTAACCATTATAGTTGTTCCAAATAAGTATGACTTTCTTTTTTCCGAGGAACACAAAAGAAGACATATTTTTAATGAATTAGGAATGAAGACTTTGCTAATACACATTGACAGATATCTCCAAAATATATACATGACTACATAACACAATTACATAACAAATTTTGAGAAGAATCTCCTCTAGAGGGGGGGGGAAAAATCATTTTCACCAATTGTAATTTACTTTTGATTACATTTCTGTATCTACTTATTACTTTCCATCTCTTAGGTAAAATTTTAATTCTCACTCTGTAGATCTCTGGAGATTTGCGTCATCACTAACTCGCATGTAAAACAAGTTCCAACAACCGCAGCAGCACTGCTGAGTCCCTGAACATCAGAATCTGAGCTCATTTGGTGCCAAGAATATTTAAGTTTTTTATGGCCATTAGATCACTGCCAGATATATGAGAATCTGAATTCTAAACACTTCTCAAATTTCTGAAAAAACAAGAAATGTGCAAGATAGATGATAATGTACAGCATGTATTTTACAGTAATAACAGTGGAAATGAAGGATGAAGGGTGAAGCAGGTGTCTCAGCTCAGTGGTGGTTGGCAGGACTATTTGATGCTGATGCAGGCAGTCTAGCTGTCTTGCTGAGTAATGTATGAAATGGAGGGGAACCTTGTTAGGCACAGACAGTGAAGATCACCAAAAACAGGGAGCAAGAGACGGCAAAAGAGAAAAGGTTTAGAGTGACTGACATTTCCAGGCAGATCTTTTCTCACCAAAGTGATTTACAACAATGCAAGGTCGGCAGGCAGTAAATACAGAACTGTTTATATCTCTCTGTCCGTAGCCAGTATCCACTGGCAGCAGCGTATAGGCCATGAACAGTGTCTTGACTTAATTCTTGCAAAAAGCAGAGCAGAGGTGTAATGTAAGAGAATTCCCAAAAGAGTTTAGAGGGAGTGACCTTAAAACTATTTCTGTAAATATGACACCCGGTTTTGTAGACAACGACCACTCAGGCTCCGTGACCTTGGTTTTGAATCTTTAAGAGAGGGCGTCATTCTCCCCCTTTCCACTGTGGCAAGAGAACAAGATGATTGGGTCTTTATCACAGCAGTAAGACATAATCATGAAATCTCATTTCAGCTTCATTATCATTTATCACAGAACAACTTTGGCATTAATGAAATCCCTGAATATGCAGACTGAATCCCACCCTTTATATCCAAACTGATATGGTTTTCAGGGGACAGTTCACTCAATAATGAAAATTCTGTTATCATTTACTCACACTCGTGTCGTTCCAAACCTCTATGACTTTTACAATAGGATAAAACTACTCCTTTAATAGTTTCAGGCACTGATCATACTCAACTGGATACACACAACAATATGCAATATGACAAGTTGCCTACTAATACTGTTTTATATATATATATAAAAAAAGATGCACAATAAATTAGTTTCAGACTTAGAATCAGATTCAGACAGAATAACTCGCATCGGTCGGTCTGTGTGTTTGTGTCCCCTCTCTCCTCCCTCTGACCTCCATGTGACAAGAGAAACGGTTCTGCCCAATACGATTCGCATGGATCGAGTTACTGGCTCTCTCGCATTGCGCGGCTGCTACTCAGTTCACTCACTCAGCTGTCTCTGCCGGGCGGGTGGCGCACTCCGCTTCTCACATCCATTCAGCTCGATTCCGCATCGTTGTCCGAAGATGACCGTGACTATTGCGGGGCCATCCACGAGCCTAACCTCCACCAACCGCGGAGAGTAGAACCGGAGCCGAGGAGAGAGAGAGTGAGAGAGAGAGAGAGATTAACCCACCTCTCTCTCGTCTCTCCCCATCATCTGCCTCAATCCTCTGGGCAAACCGACAGCTGAAGACGCAGCGATTTCTGCTGAAATCTAGCTCTCAAAAAACACTCTCACACACGTCTCGTCGGGATATTGTGGAAGTAATTTCACAGAAGGATATTCACTGAGGATGGATAATATAAACGTGGAGTCGGTGGAGAAGGAGTGCGGCGCGCTTGGTGGATTATTCCAGGCGATTGTCAATGATATGAAGGTGAGAGGTTTGACACGATCGCTACACATGTAACCGCATATTCTTCACGAGCGTGACCAGCATGCAGATGGTGAAGCTCTCAAACCCCTTATCACTAAAGTGGCTTTGAGCAAATAACCATAATGCAATAGCTATACAATCGCCTATTCATGTTTGACCTAAATGACAGGGGGAGCGCTATATGACATCCACTATCCTCCCTGATTATGATAGATAGATAGATAGATAGATTGATAGATTGATAGATAAATGCATGCATAGATATAGCCTATGCATACATGCATACCTACATACATACATAGAGGCCTATTAGGTTATACATTAGATTATGAAGGCAACTCGATACGGTTCGCCCTAATGCCGGTGCGGCTGAATACACTGTATCCACATGAGAATGTTGTGCATGGAAATGGAGGGGGTTTCACACACACAATGGGAAACAGACTGAGCTGCTGCTGATTAAGCAGATGCAGCCGCGCGCCATTCCGTGTCACACACAGTGAGATTTGTTGCGTCTGTCTGACGGATTGCAGCGTTCCGTCATATCATTGGGTCTATGAGCGTAAAAGAGCGGCCGCGCTCGCATGAAAACACCGTATTGATCTTCTGTCGGGTTTAATATTTTAACCACATAGTGAGTGGGACGCACATTCGTTTTGAATGTTGACCGGGTTTCGGGACTCGTTTCCATGCATTACTGACGCTCTGGCAATAACATTCAGCCAGTGAAATCCAATAGCGACCAGATATCTTGTCTCTCTTGAGAAGCCCTGAAGCTGTTTGTTACTATCACGGTCTTTTTACTGTATTGACAAAAAGACGTGATTTTCTTAAGGTCTAACAGCTCTGAGCAGCATCTGCATCTGTTCTCTCTGCTCTGCTTACAAAGATATTCTCTTCTCATTCAATATTTAACTCTTGCTTCTCCAGCACACTCGTGGTCCAATTTGCTTCCATGCTGTTACTGTAAATGGGGATTGCGAAATATGGGTCATGACATGCATGTCTGTTGAATGATATTGAGCAGACAGTGGCATTGGCACATGGTGTCTGGCACAGTTCAGTCATGAATGAGCACTGTCTGAGAGACCTAGATCCAGGCTTCAGCTTTAAGATGTAGGTTGATTCAGGTGCTGCGCTGTTCTTGGTCTCGCTCAAGCTCACTCTGTGCAGACATTCGGTTTGCCCTCGCCATCCTCTGATGTTGCTATACTGAGATGGGAAAAGCAGGAACACAGCTGAGGACTGTAAAGAGAGTTAAGTTCAACAATTTTATGATGATTGCTCAAAGAAAGTGCTGGCAATTCATTCAGTAAAGAATCTAAAAATGAAGTTACTGTTCAAGATTTGAAAAGCTACCACTGTATTCTCTCTGCTTCTGCCTTTGCATGTCTTGGTTTGTGGGATGTGGGTAGCCTGTGGGTATTGCCAGCTCACTTGTCATATGTGTCTCATCACCAGAATGTCAGTTGGATCTTCTTTGTTCCTTCTCTGAGATCCCAACAGTACTGGAATAAACAAGGAGCCCAAATTCCCCAACGGAATCAATAAAGTATAGATTCAGCTTACTGTTCTTCTAGCGCTCTTCATCACTCAGCAGATCTGAAGAATGCTGTTTGGAAACTAGCCTGTTGGAAAAAAAATTGAACTGTACGTGAATGATTACTTGTTTCTTGCCAAATAGGAACAGGAAGGAATAATATGCCATATATGACTCTGTTTAACTCCACAGGGGAATGTGAACATCAATTAGATTTTTAAATCAACGTATGTTTGCTATATGTGTGTTTTTGTGTCTGGGTCTTAGGAGGGCATTGTTGTAAAAGGGTTGTTATGAGTATGGCTCTGAATCATGGAGGGGGGAGGATGCTCGGATTTGAAGGGAGGGGGAAGGAGAAATGAGATGGAAATGACTGAGGAGTGGGGCGGGCTGTCATATTTAGGCCCACATTCTTACCCTCATTCTTTAGGTGAAAGGGCTCTAAGCTAGCGAGAAAGGGACACCAGCGTTAGACATGATGATGACACAAGCACACAGTTGTCTGTTTGCCAGCTGGACCTGTTGTATATCACTGCTGTTTACATTCGCATGCCTCACACTGAGTTGTGCATACCAGCCTGTATAGAGCAGAGACGCTCATATAGACTCACACACTCGGTCTAGATCTCATTCTGCCTGGCTACTGAATCTGAGCTCTGCCTTTAGTAATCCTTTGAATGTTTGTCTGGAGATAAAACTGGGATCATGGCAGTAGCGAAACGTGATTTTTGAACCTTGGCCCTCTCCCCCTACCCTCGTCGGGGTGGAAAACAGACTACCAGCCTAGTTTACAGAGTCTAATTCTAAAAGTCATCTTTGACAATTCCACCTTTGAAACTAGAGGCTATTCCAGCCTTAATGTGGTCACATACCGGACGAGAACCGCAGTGCTGCGCCACACCATGTCTTTAATATTCGAACACATTGTTTTCTACACCATCGGCCTCCGTGCTTTGACCGCACTTTCTCATTCTGTTTGCTCTGTTCTTTTTTTAATCACCGAACTTCAAACTCATTGACACTACTTGCTCATTCTTGAAGTGAATGTTTGACTGTTTGGAGAGTAGATTAAAGGTTTTGGACTGCCATCTCGAACTGAACGCGACTCGTCCGGTGTCCGATAAGTTGCCCTAGAGTCACGCATCGCACGGTGGCGGCGCTGCGCTTCTCGTCCGGTGTGCGACCGCCTTTCAGAAATGCAACAAGAAAACAGCGCAGCAAGAGTGACTGATATCACCAAAATAAAACATAGCTAAATTTAAGTCAAATGAAAATCCTCATTACAAATGCATCATCACACAATCGGTCCACAAAACCAACCAACAAATGTAATGTTTAATGTAAGCCAACACATCATGACAGCGCTCACAGCAAAACAACTAAATGAAAATCCTCATTACAAATGCATCATCACACAATCGGTCTGTGCACAAAACCAACAAATGTAATGTTTAATGTAAGCCAGCACATCATGACAGCGCTCACAGCAAAACAACTTAGCAACAGACACTTTATTACAAACAAGCAGTGTTTATATTAAATAATATTATTATTGGCACAGCAGCCTAGTAAATGTCCTCATTTACGTTATTTGCAGCTTCCATCGTGACGTGAATAATAGCTAGTTAGTTTATCAGCGTATATATATATTTTTCCGATAGAGATCCCACAGCGGGCGGAACTGGTCATAAAGTGAGTGATAACAAGGCCCGCCCATTTAGAGGAAAGATATGATTGGTCAGTTTTTCCTGTCATTTAAAATTACGCTCCCATTGATTTACTATTGCTTGGCCCTCTATAATTTCATAGCTGGACCACCAATCACAGAGCCACAAACGCTAGGCAGAAACATTCTAATATGGAGAAAATGGGTGGAGTTCATTTAGCGCATTCACTGAATAGGCAGATTTGAAGAGTTTATTTCCACATAAATTGTATTTATTTTATTTAGATGATGATTGGGAAATTATGACTTTTTATTAAAAATAATATTTAAAAGTTTGTCATTTAAAAAAATATTTAAAAATTGTAAATATTGTTTTTACAATAGTTTAGGCCCTCTCTGAGGGCCTAGAGGGCCCTGACGGTTCCCCACTGGATCATGGTATATAAGGGTGTTTCTTTGGCTTTGAGTGCTTTTGTGTTCCAAAGGTTGATTTTTATTAAAATTACATTTAAATGTAAGTAAGTAAGTAAGTAAGTAAGTAAATACAAAAAGATTTGATTTCAACCTTGTCTTTTAGTTATATTAATATCACATTAAAAAATATTGGCTCTGGCTTGACTGATCTAAAATATGAAAATCCTTCATAAAAAATATGAATCATCATTTTGTATTAATTGTCAGCAAGAGAAAGACTTAAAATGAATTATGACATATGATCTGTGCTTAAAAATATAAAGTTCTAAATATAAAGGTAAATGTTATACAGATCATACGTTGGGCCTTATTTCCAATCAAGCTATTATTCTGTCAGTACAGGCAAAGTGTGAGAATTTTATGTATATATAATTTAATACAAATATAAATTAATGTGTAATGTGTAATATATAATTTAATACAAATATAAATTAATGTGTGTATTTAAGATGCATAAAATGTTTGCTAGGAAATTAGCTGATATTTTAATGTTAATGTTTAAAATGTAATTTCCACCACTGTCGTTTCTACCACAGAAAACAATATCATTTGAGATGTGGCAGAAATGGCAGTGCAGTGTGAATTTTCATGATTTACTTTCAAAAATAAAAGAAACAGTGCTCCTGGGATGCATGTATGTCTACTGTTGGACATTATTAGTGGACAAATAACAAACTAGAAAGTGTCCACACAGCTGGAAGTGACCATAATCGAAGAAACAGCTGTAATGTTGCTTAATGGTTATCAAATTTAGGTTAACCAAAATCATTTTCTTGTCCTGTCCTATGGCTTATTCACACCAAATACACTAGCGATAACTATAATTATAAAGTTTTAATAATTGTTCTAATTCTTTGAGAATAGGGAAGTCCACAATCCACATCACAACTATAACAGTAACAATATGGAGAAACAACATTGTTGGAATCACATTCAAGATGATTTTTCCAGCTAATGACTGACAAAAGCATTGACTGCCAATCAGAATCCACCCCATTTAAAGAGCTTGATCATTTAAAATGGCAAATGACATAATTTCTGTATTCTTATAATAGACAGATTGTTATTGTGCGTTGGTGTGGATGCTAATTTAGTTATTGTTACAGTGATTGATCTTGTTGTGAACGAGTCTTTACTGCTTTACTGAGGCTGAGAATCCTCGTGACCACTCAACTCATGTCCACATTATATATCTCTTTATTTCTTAATTTGGGAAAGCCCTGGGACAACAGGCTCGCGGCATCTAAATGAGCATGTGTTTTTGTTAAAGGCTTGTTAAAGATGAATCAAGTTGCTTTGGATGGAGGAATTTTCTTGGCAATATCCCAGGAATACTCAGTGCGTCTTTGTTTGGCCTGTCAAACTCATCTCATCTCTTATGTCTGCTGACATGAGGAAAATCTTCCAAAGTGTGTTGGCTATGGGTAAGCACTGAAATATGTGTCAAATTAACATTTTACCACTCAGGTTCAAAGCGGGGAGCTTTGCTGTTGGGAATACTGTCATATGAGCCCAGTGGCCTCTTGGTAGGGCATCATATTTGGAGCTGAGGATTGTGGATTTGAGCCCCATCTGGGTTGCCTTAAACTCAGCTGATCCTGCAGCTGAATATGTATCAATCTAAACTGCATTTCATTTTTAAAGCCCCTTCTTTCACACATGGTGCAGTCTAATGGCTAAGGTTTAGAGATCTTAACCTTAACTTAGAAAGTTAGTGAATTTGTGTGAAAGAGTCTAGACATACTTCATTGTGTATCTCACTAGCTCTAGCCAGAGCTAGACAGATATTGTTGCACACAAAGGTACCTGTTCCTTTCAGCTTGATGACAACCCTGTCATTAAAGTTGCACCATTTTTCTGACTAGTAGTCAATCACAGTAACCTCCCTTCCTTTTAAATTACATACAGCATCAGGATATACAACATCTAGTATCTCTGAGTGGTTTCTGTCATATAGCTTTCAATCAGACTAAGTACCCTTACTGAATGTGAGGAAGAAAAACAACAAACAGATTTAAGTCAGGTTGGTTGGGTGTGTTAGAAAGAGAAAGATATATGTTAATATACACTCAAATCAGTCTCTGTCTGTGCCATACACTCTCAACCTTATGTTGTTACGTTCTGTTATTAGTAGGAGACAAAAAAGTATGGAAATTACTGATGCTTGCATATTAGAAGAGGATTCGTGGAACCAAATGGAAGGAATGAGAAATACAAATGAGCAGTTCAAGGAATGACACATTTATATTAGAGAATGGATGAGAAAGAGAGATAGAGAGAGGAAAGAAGAGCTTGCATAGCGCTCATGTTAAGTGATTTCCATTATTCATTTGGGCATGGCTTCAGGCTGCTGTGGTAAATGTCAGAAATAGAGATGATTTGCCTCCATCTTTCATTCATTCATTGGTTCATCCGCACCAAAGACTTCTGTGTACTGCATTGTGGGCCTGACAGCTTTGAACACACTGGCAGTTTCTGTCCTCTGCCCACAAAGGCACAAAGCCAATCAGTGCCACTTCAAAGGAGCCCAGCGGAAGCAGAGCAGCCAATCACGTTTCACGGCTTCCACTAGCCCCTTGATGACCATTCTCCGAATATGTGCATTCCTCCATTCCCCCATTCATCCCTTTATCTGCTGGTTGTAGAGGTGGAGGAGTTGACAGCGGAGCAGAGATTTATCTTATCAAGAGCATATCAATGTCTCAGAGGTTCTGTCACAGAGCCTTCATTAGTCATAGCTGAGGGGAAAAAAAATCAAATAGAGCATATCCCGTTCGGCTGAAAAGGCATCCAAGTGTTATAATTTGTTTGTATTAGTATGTTAGCATAAGTAAGCTGCTTTGAGTTTGCTCATAAATTATGAAGCATACAATCTCACTGTTCAATCTGACAACAATTTACCTGTCTGCCAAGTGTAATTCAAGCTTGGTGATTTGCCAAAGAGTCAGAGATGTGATGCGCAACAGACATTCTGTTAGCAATATCATTTCATTTTGTGCAACTCTTTAACCCCCTAAACATCTTTGTTAATATAAACTTTGCAGTGTTACATGAACCTTAGAGACAACTCAACGTATTCATTGATAGTCGGGAACAGTATTATAAATACCCAGCTAAATATTTAAATATAGAACAATTAAATATTCATTGCCTACATTTAACCTTCACAACTCACATAGTGCTGATGACAATATTAACAAGGAGGCCCTCTTAAGAACTTCTTAATGAGCTACTAATCAGGGCACAGTCCCCATGTTTGTGTTGAAACACAGTTCTAGCAATAAGACCAGAACACATTGAGCTTCAAGAGAAATCAATCATACAGTACCAGTGTACCAAATACTTGAGCTTGGGCATAGTAGAGCAAGAAAAGGCTGACAACAGACTTCAGTTGCAAAAGTGATACTCTAGATAAGTATATGAATTATAATATAATATCCTTTATTGTTTAATGGCTGGAGCCATTGTTCAGCATTTAAGTTGATTCAGCTGTAGAAATGGAATTAGTCTAACGCAGTTCTGCTTTTGTCTTCTGCAATCACCAGTGAAAGGAGTGGGGAAGAAAAGAGAAATTAAACCAGCAGTGAGCTATTCATTTTCAGAGCATAAATGAAAATGAGTCAGTTGAACTTTGACAGAATGTGTTCATAAGCTCTGAGGCAGTGGCTCCTCGTGGGATTCCATTAGCAAGAATGATGCCAGAGAGGGCTTCCTTTGTTAAACCAGACCAATAGCAGCAAAATCAGTCTTCTCTGGTGATTTCATAGACATCTATGGGTCTCTGGATCTGGCCTCTTTTAGTTGCATGTGTCACTTTTATAGTCTGGTTAAGAGGAACTGCATAGCAGACATACTGTAATTTAGAAGTTTAGAAGTTAGTGGATTTGCTTAAGGATCACTGATAATGATGGAGCTCAAATTGAGCAAGTAGTATATCTCTGAACATGTTGAGCTGACCTTTGCAAGTACCATCATCATAATCAATTGAATTTAATCCTCACCACATTATCAAGGAACAGGGTTTGTTTGCCCTGTACTCCTCTTCAACAGAATCAGGGATACTGTCTGACAGAATGAATTTAAGGACAAAAAGAGTAAACAATGCAGTGGCTGATCAATACAGATGTTCATCCTACTCTGCATCTGCAGTTTATTCACCTGTCTTGAACAATATGATTCTCAGAGATTTGTATTTTGTAATTATGATGATTGAATCAGAGCGTCTATATGGTCCTAGTCTATATATGCACAGCCATGGTGTTTTGGTGAATGGTGAATTTTAATCTGAATTTTAAATGCATTTTGATATTTTATTACTTTTAATAAGGTGTTTATATTTTATATATTATATTTTTAAGTAGAAAATGTGATGGTCATCCAGCTGCCTGGTCATAATAACCCGTGAAGACCTTCATGACTGTGTGTTCAGGCAAGTAAATCTTTTAAAAGGTAGTTCAATCTTTAATGCCATGTCCAACCCCTATGGTCCAAAACTTAATGACGTTTATGAATTGATAAGTCATGATAAATCTGCATGTTAAACTTAAAAATATATTTAAAAATATTTTTTTAAAAATTAGGAGGAAGAGATCATGAGAAAAAATATTGCTACTTTTTTTGAGAGTTAATAGATGCTTTACTTGATTATATATTAGATTATCTTGTTTACATTTTTGTAGAAAATAATGGTATAAGACTTTTTTTAAAACTATACAGTATTAAAGGGGTCATATGATGCGATTTCATTTTTTCCTTTGTGTTCAGATTTCAGAGCAAATTAGCAGACATCAAACAAGCAGGACGAGAAGCTGGATCAAAGGAAAGCTTTCTTTCTTTCTTTCTTTCTTTCTTTATTTCTTTCTTTCTTTTTGTTTGTTTGACAGACTTAGTTTTTTATTTTAATCCCATTTTAAAGAAACTTGTTTTTTTAACACAACTGATATATATATATATATATATATATATATGAAGAGTTAAGATACAAAAGCCTCTAAGTACGTCTGACATTTTTCTTTAAAATTACCATTTCTTTCTGGCTACTATGTATAGGTTTCTATGTAAGTACTGGTACTTCTGAATGGGTTGAGGCTGGGATTTAGCGCATTTGAAATGAAAGTACTTGATGAACATATACGATGTGTGGAGAGCATTCACTCAGTATCGTTATCTCATTTTTGACCAAGATGGCTTTTAGAGGCTTTTGCATTGGAACTCTTCATATATATATGGAGAAAATTGAACCTACAGTACTGTTTTTCAGCTAATTCAGGGGACCTCAGAGAAAACTTGTCTGAATAGAAATATGTGCTATTGTGATTTTTTAACATTTAAAAAAAAAAATGAATACACAGTGCTAGTCTTTTCTTAAAAATTCCATGAAATTTATGGTAAAAAAATGGCAGCTGTTGTTGCGGTTACGGTAGCAACATTTTAGGTTTTATGGACTAAACTTTGATTTACAGTAAAACAAAAGAAAAAAAAGTGAGTGAACCGTGTCATGCAGACAAATACAAAACACATGACACTAAAATGATGTATAATAAACAAAATCCCAATGTATAATGTACGTTTGACTTCTTTTCCACTTTTAAAAAACTGTAAATTTAACAGTAATTTACTGTAAAATGACATGAAATGTCCTGTTAGATTTATTCTTATTTTAGTTTTATTTATCACTGTACATAGTAAGGGAATTTCTTGTCAACTAGTTAACAAGTGTTTACTGTAGCATTTTCAAATTTTTTTCAATGTTTTACAGTGTTCATTTATTTTGACCTTAATTATACATAACATAACTAAAGCGAAACATTTTTAAAATGAATTATGCCAAGACTTTTTTTGCCAGCTTTTTGAGTAAAATAGCAGTACTGCTGACATCCCATGCTAAAAATAATTAAGTCTGCTTATTTATTTACTTGTTTTATTACTTTTATTACTTGTTTGTAATAATGTTATAATACAATTCCTTATTCTACATCCAGACAACAGACACTCCCACCTCAGTAAAATTTAGACATCCCTATTCTGTTCGATTCAGTAAATGAAATGACAGACGTTCTGCATAAAAATAGTAACTCTGATGCCATATATGAAACAAATCCCATCCAAACAGTGTGTTAGACTATGCATTTTGCTGGTCCCCATGTGTCAGTTCATTTTCTCTCTATTTCAAAATCGTTCTTGCTTCTTTTGACTGTGGGGCAAGGTGAGAGATGGCACAGGGGCAGATTTTGCTGAGTAGTGTTTGGGTGTATGAGGAAGGGGACAGGTCTTTTTCCAGTTGCTGAGCACAATCTTGACCTCCAGCTATGCTCTGAAGTGCGGCTAATTTCATCCCTTGACACACAGCAGTCTGAATCTGCCCTGCTCAAAGCTCAACTGAGCTTAGCGGTCTTAAGAAGCTAACAAAGACAGCTGTGGTCAAAAGCTGCTTCACCAGCAGTGCCACAGGTACATGGGGATACTGTAAGAAGAGCTGGAATGGGAGATGCAACGGTGATAGTGAGATCAAAAATTATGTTGTTTAGTATGTTCAGTGAAGGTTGATAATAATAGGAGATTCTTGGGATAAATGTCTCAAAAACATACTTAACATTGACCTAACAAGGTGATACTTCATGACATTGCTAATATTTTGGGAGCAGATTACAGTATCAACCTCATACCACACTGTAAAATGTGGCAGTGTGCAATTGTTACTAGAAAGAACTGTTTCTACCTGATCCTACCATAAAACTTAGTTTTGTTGGTGTAACCTAATATATTTGGGTTGATTCAGTAATTTGAATAAAATGAATGTAGTTGTTGAACATGAAGCTCATTTTTAAGTGAACATTTTGTCATGGCCAAAAACCATACCATAATATCATGTCCAAAAACCATATTATGTACCATGTTTGTTATTATGATGATGTTTTGCAAAATTTAGCTAAATGTTTTACTAAATTCAAGTGCTAAATTTCAGTCCAATTTAAGGATTACATTTAGTATCAGAAAAGTGTATAAAAATAATATTTTGAACGTTTTAGAAGCAAGATCCTTATTGAAGTGATTTTGAGAGAGAAAAACACCATTACGGCTTAGGATGACAGTCACAAGATTGTGTGTACTAGTCGTCATGCTTGTTAGTTTCTGCTTGACTACTGTGATATTGCATTTAGCCCGTGGCCTGTTGTAAAGCAGACGTCACACAGAATACTTCGTCTGCTGCGTTTCCGTGGCAACTGGGCAGAAATGTACATGGCTCATCCCCTTATCGCCGGACGACACTCCTATTCCTGCCCCAGGACAAACCACATCCCCCCAAATTACCATATCCATATAGACACACACACACACACACACACATTATGTTTGTAACAGTGCCCATGACTACAGTTTTTTCATCTATTGTTAAAATCCTGCTGCAATTACTAAACATACTTCATTAAATATATTCACATTGACCTCTATTTGTATTCTTACTGATAGCACAGCAAGAGGACATTAAATTGATGAAAAGGGACATTAAAGACATTTATAATGTTACAAAATGTCTCTATTTCAAATTAATGCTGTTCTTTCTATTTGTCAAAGAATCATCAAAATGTATCACAGTTTCAACAAAAAAACTGTTTTCAACACTGATTGTGTTGAATAAAAATGATAAAGAAATGTTTCTTGAGCAGCAAATCAGCATATTAGAATGATATTTTAAGGATCTTCATGTGACACTGAAGACTGAAGTAATGATACTGTAAAAAAATGACATTTTAAAAAATTTATAAAAATAGAAAACTGTTATTTTTAAATTGCAATAATATTTCATAATTGTCACGGTTCTGCTGGTGTGCCCTAGTTGGCCACCAGATGTCACTGTGTTTTGTTGAGCACATGGCTTGTTGTTTGTTGTTGGTGCCATGTGCTCTCCTGTCTATTGTCTGACCCCGCCCTTCTTGTTATCTCATTATTGTTTTAGTTACTCCACCTGTGTCTCCCTCGTTACCCTCCTCATTTGTCTCCCTAATTATTCTCCTTGTGTCTGCAGTCCTGTGCTGGTTCGTTGTTTAATGTATTATGTCTGAGTGTCGATGTTGTATGTGTAGTGTTGCCCTGCCTTGCCTTGCCGTGCTGTGCTGTGCCCTGTCCTGGCCTGCCTGCCTGTTTTTCCCCTTTGGGGTAGTTTTTGTAATTTTTTTGTTTTTTTCCCATTATTAAATGCCCATTTCATCCTGCATTTGAGTACTCGCTTCATCTCTCTTCCAGTTCCCCGACAGAACGAACCAGCCCAGATGAGAACTCAGCAGATGAAGGGCTCACTCCAGCTACCAGCCTTCACTACCAGCAGCCCCCTCTATCAACGTATGCTTCAAGTGGAGGCCTTGAGTTCCCTAAAGCAATGGGGGACTGATTTGAGGGAATTCGCCAGTGAGTTTTGGAGTGCTGCGGAGGGGCTGGGCTACAACGATGTGGCTCTCAAGGACCTGTTTACCTACGCCCTTGATGAGCCCATCAGTACCTGGAGGAGGTTTGGCAAGAAGCACCTGTCTTTTGGGGGCATTTGTGGACTTTCTAGCCCACAATGGGAGGCAGTCAGAGGTGTCTTTTCCCGTCATGGCCGCCATTCCAGAGTCTTGTCCTGTCATGGCCGCCACTCCAGAGTCTCGTCCCGTCATGGCCGCCACTCCAGAATTTCGGTCCGTCATGGCTGCCTTTCCAGAGCCTCTCGACAAAATGGCTGCTAGTTCAGTGGTCCTGGAAGACCCGAATCCGGTGTTCCCTAGTCCGGTGGTCCTGGAGGACCCGACTCAGGTGGTCCTTAGTTCAGTAGTTTTAGAGGTCCCTGAGCTACCCACGCCAGAACAGCCTGCCACAGAACAGCCCATTCTCACGGCTGCTGCCATGAAGGCCGTCACTGAGCAGCCCACTCTCCTTGTCTCAGCCAGGGAGGCCGCTACAGAGTTGCCCAATTTCACTGCTGCCGCCACGAAGGCCATCACTGAGCAGCCCACTCTCCTTGTCTTGGCCATGGAGGCCGCTACAGAGCCGTCCGATTTCACTGCTGCTGCCAGCGTCAGGAAGGCTGTCTTTGCCTTTCACCTAAGGGCTGTTCTGCGGGTATGGGCCACTTCGGAGTTCACTCCGGCTGCCCAGGAGCCTGCTTCAGAATCCACTTGAGAGCCTGCTCCAGCCCAGGAGCTCTCAGAATCTGCTCAAGAACCTGCTCCAGTCCAGGACCCTTCAGAGTCCACTCCAGAGCCTGCTCCAGTCCAGGAGCTCTCGGAGTCCAATCAAGAACTTGCTCCAGTCCAGGAGCCTTCAGAATCCCCTCCAAAGCCTGCTCCAGCCCAGGAGCTCTCAGAATCCGCTCAAGAACCTGCTCCAGTCCAGTAGCCTTCAGAGTCCACTCCAGAGCCTACTCCGGCCCGTGGATCTGCTCAGCCATGGTGGTCAGGAGCTCTGCCTGCGCTGCTGTGGTGGTCTGCAGCGCCACTGTGGTGGTCTTCTTCAGCCCCACCTGCACCAATGTGTTGGTCTCCAGCTCCACCTGATCCACCATGGTGGCCCTCTCTCCCATCTGCTTTGCTGTGGTGGTCATCTGCTCCACCATGGGGATCTTCAGTAATGCCTCCTCGGCTGTGGTGGACTTCAGCTCCGCCCTTGAGGGCTTTAGCTCCACATGCTCCGCCCTGGAGGGCTTCAGCTCCACAGGTTCCGCCACACGGGCCCTGTCCTGGCCTGCCTACCTGTTTTTCCCTCTTGGGGTAGTTTTTGTTTGTTTTTGTTTAGTTTTTTTCCCATTAATAAATGCCCATTTCATCCTGCATTTGAGTCATCACTTCATCTCTCTTCCAGTTCCCTGACAATAATATTACTGTTTTACTGCATTTTTTATCATATAAATGCAGTCTTGGTGAGCACAAGAGACAAAAAACATTAAAAGCATGTCAACATATTCTGTTACACCAAATACACAAAATAATGATCTTTAAAAAAGCATCATATGACCCCTTTAAAAAACTTACAGCTTCTAAATTTTGAAAGATAGTGTATGAGCAATGTACTGAACCTAAAAATGACACATTTACTGCTTGTACATTGAACACACACTTACACAAAGTGCACATTCACAGCTCACCTTGTGTCTTTGTTCTTTTGCAGTGTTCATATCCTGTCTGGGAAGACTTCAGTGCCAAGGCCACCAAGCTGCACTCTCAACTCCGGTAAGTTCAGTCTCTGGCTCACATCCGCACCTGTCATGTGAGGAAGGTTTTATTGAATGCTGAGAAAAGAAAATTGTCATCAATTTATTCCTTTGGTTTTGTGCGTTTCAGAACCACGGTTTTAGCAGCAGTGGCATTTCTGGATGCCTTTCAGAAGGTGGCGGATATGGCAACCAACACAAGAGGTAGGCATGATCAGGGATATGTGAGAGCGTGTGTTTGTGTGTGTGATTGAGGGTGTGCGCTTTCTGTCCAGCATGCAGGGATATGTATATCCCATTATGAGGGTAATGCATAGGATAAAACACTACTGGAGAGAGAAAGATAACTGTAGGGATGCACCGATACCACTTTTTCCAGAACGAGTAAGATACAATACTTTTATTTTTGGTACTTGCCGATACTGATACCGATACCTGTATTTTCAAAACATTTGTAATTTTTTGAAAATATTGGGTACAGAAACCTAGCACATGTAAAGCACATTTCACACAGGCTACTAGTTTCACTTTCACTTTAAATAAATATGTTGTTTATAGTGAATGCCATTATAAATTTAGTTTGTTTTGTATTCACGATTTCATTTTAATCCAAATCATGTGTGTGCTAAGTGAGCGAAGAGCAATCAAGATCATGCAACACAAGTGCGCACACTCTCCCTCGCTCTATCTCTCTCTCTCCTTACTGTCAAGTAACTTTAGTAATTGTTTCGTATTTGCTTTTGCTTTTTGACATTTCCACTCAGCGTGCTTTGCTTATCAGCTTGTGCACATCAGCTACAGGCATGAATATTGAATGTTTAACATTATATTTATATAATTAAATGCATGTACTTCATAGACATCTCTGTTACTTCATTAATCTCTGATAACTCCATTCTACTCTCTGTTGTTCTGTTGTCGGTGCTACTTTGTCTGGGCACAGCACTGTTGACACGTTGTGTGCTATCAGAGCATTTTAATGAGTATGAGTACGAGTACATGAGCGCGGTATCAGGCCCGATAATGAGTGTCCAAAACCAAGGATTATAGAAGGTACAGAGCCAGACCCTCTATATTTAATGCTCTCATCTTGCAAACAATGTTTGTAAGAATGTATTTGTGTTAATGTCCATATTCGTGTTCATGTACTTATTTTTATGAATTGGTTAGATGTTATTAGCAAATAATTAAACATAACTACATTATTCATCTCTGGTGAGTTTTGAACAGTCTGTTCACATGGCAGAAATAAGCGGATGTTATAAATCCTTGACAATAATGGATAAATGAGAGGGAACAAAGACGTGCCTCATAGCTGTAGAGAGGCTTGCTGGGTGTTTTTGGTTATTTATGGCATGGTGCTTTAGTAATGATTTGACAGAACCAAGTTCTTCAAGGATAATCGACTGATGGAAATAATGTTGTTTGGAAATAAACCACCAGTCTCATTATGATTATATTACGGTATTGGACCTTTTTCTCTTCATCTGGGGATTTGGATTTTTTTTTATTTCATCTCATTTTGTGGCCTGCATGCCTGAGGTAAAGAGTGTGTTTGAAGGAGTATGATGATCTGCATTGTTATGGGTTCATGTGGGCATGTTGTGCTTTTAATGAGCTGACGGAACTGGGAGCCTTCCTCTGTGCCTTGTAAAAGCAGTGAGGATCTCATCCAACCCCAATTGTGACTCATAGGTGGCTATTTCAGATGGTGGTTTGGGGGTACATAAAGCATAAGGGAAGCTTGAAGAGTGAGTGAGAACAATTAAAGAAAGGAAAAAGTCACAAGGCTATAAGAAAGTGAGACAGCATAATTTATTACAACAATTATTATTCACTCCACCTTGTAGCTGTAGACTGTGACCTAAATTTTGTACATTTATTTTATTTTACTTTTTTACTTTTTACTTTAAATTTTTACTTTTTAAAATTTTTACTTTTTATTTTAATTTATTACATTTTTTATGTTATTCATGTGTGCAGCCATGACATATTTGATACTGCTTTGGAATGTGTTATTCATTATATTTCAGTTATTGTGACAACCAAGTTTCTCAATACAAATCAATACAATTATGTAAGTTAAAATTATTTTTCATTTTATTTATTTACTTTTAATTATTATTGGTATTAATGACAATTATTCAACTTAGAGTTGTGTCCTTAAAGAACAAAACATAGACTGTAGTTGCTTTGGACAGATAAATGTCTTTTTGTCTCATGCAGTGTTCAAAATTGTTTATTGTTCTCAAGCTTTTATAATTTTCTCTCAGTGTGAATTAAATTTATACACTGCAACATTTTTGCAGTGTTCTCTTTTTGATCTATTCTCAATTCTATTCTCAATCAGTCTATTATTTTCCAATGATAATACATTATTAAAAAATGCATCTTGAATATAAATGTAATTTGTTGTTATTCCAATTACACATTTTCGGCTAATTTTAAGCATAATTCTCACTCTCTTATATACTTACATATCTGGTCAATTCACATGTTCACTGTTGTCTCATTTCCCTGACCAGTAATTTACAGTTTGTATAAATTATAGATGACAGTAAAGTTATGTAGCACAGAGCTGGTGTCTTGGATGTAGGTCAGATGCTGCATCACACTCATTTAACTCTCATTTTAGCATTGTTTTAGTGATTTGATATTCAAGCTGTTCAGTCAAATTTCATTTTCTCTGTTGTGATTTAAACATGCATCAGCCATAGCCCACATCCAGCCTTTGGCTCAGGATAGACTGTAGTTGAAAGGATGACAACAGCTTTCACAGGTTTACATTTCAGAATGAAGAGAAACACAAGGTGTGAATATGATAGTATGCTTGGGGTGCTGTGTAACATGATATAAGTCAAGTGAACTCTGATAGGATGATGTACCATAATGTATTTAATGCATAAATTTTTTTGGAAACTCCCATTCTAGCAGGGCTGTCATCAGACAACTGGGAATGTTGTGGGTAAAAGATCCCACTATGGTTCTAATTGGGACCCTGAAAATCCTAGTGTATCTCAAAAAAAGTGTATGTCATTGCCAAAAACCTAGGCTCATTGGAAAAACATGCCTCTTCCTACATTTTTGCAAAACTTGAAAAATGCATCTATATATACTGTATAGTTTATATAATTCACTTCAGTTTACAGGTGAAATGAACACTAGTGTCAGTAAAACACCAATAACTTTTATTCCTTTTCACACAAATACGATTACCATAGTGGATGATTTGTAAACTTACATATTTTGATGTTTGCATCACATAACCAGCTCCATATGTACTGCTTTTCTGATGTAATCTTGTTCAGTAGCTCACCTGGGACAAGTTTTGTACAAGGTTTTGTATTGTGGAGTCCTGTGAAACAGTAGTCATGATAAAAGAACTCAAAGACTTAAAATAGCTAAAATGGCATGGTTAATTTTTTATCTTGTGTGGTTTTGTTAAGTATGTCATTTTCAAAAAGTGAAGGAGCATTAACTTTTTAGTGCCACTCACTGGACATTTAATTTGCAAACTGCCGTGATATGTACAACAACTACCAATATAACAAAACATAGGCAGATTCACCTTCATCAGTTTTGGATAAAATATAACATGCTTTTACTGCCACTCACTGGATATTTCACTTTGAAATTGTTGCGAAACAAGCAAGAAGCGATGTAATATTTTTTATAAATGTCACCACAGGCACATTTCTCCAATGAGCATGGGTTGCATATTTATGTGTAGCTGGTAAGGTTTATGTTTGGGAGACAAGTTTCACCCCCTCCCCATCACAGCACACAGACTGCCACGAAGCAAAGAGGAGGGGACGGCAGTGAACCGCAGTGAAACGGAAGCAAACACAACCACACACAAACACACTCCAGGCCTTTATCCTCTCCATGGGGGTCCGCCACTATAGTGAGGGAGGAAACTGTTGCTTCCTGCTAGTAACTGCCTATAATCTGCTTCTCATTTACTGTTCTTTACTGCTCTTTATCCTTAAGTTCATGCTCTTTCTCCTTTCCTACCACGATTGGGTCTAGCTAGCTCTCTTCATCACTAGCATTATTTCTTGTGTTCTTACATTGGCAGTAGATTTACTTAAAGAGACAGTTCACCCAGAAATGAAAATTCTGTCATCATTTAAGGCTGGAATATACTTGTCACACACACACTCACACACACACACACACATTGGGAGCGCAGGAACGAGCGAGGAGACGAGGAATAAAGTAAATCAAAAATGTTTTAATGAAGGCACGCAGGATCACAGGACGGGAGACATCAGGCAAACCAAAATGACACTTAACAGCAGACAGAGAACTAGGAACTGAGAACACTTTAAATACACAGACACCAATGGGACACACCTGAGAGCAAATGAACTAATTAATCAAAACACAGCTGGAGACGAATACACACAATGAGGACAGGAACAGGAAGGACCAAATAAGGGCAAGGAAGGCACATGAGGAGCAAAACACAGACCAGAGTCTGACATGGGGGTGGGCGCTCTGGAGGCCTCTAGGAGTAGGGTTACCAGACGGAAGGCCTCCATGGCGGCGCCCGTTCCGGGATCCGTGACGGATCTGGCAGCTCTGGGCGCCATGGCAGATCTGGCAATTCGGGGTGCACTCCTGGCCAAAACTGGGGAACTGGATCCCCTGGAGCTGGGAACGGCACTCCTGGTCGAAACTGGGGAACTGGATCCACTGGAACTGGGAACAGCACTCCTGGCCAAAACTGGGGAACTGGATCCCTTGGAACTGGGAACGGCACTCCTGGCCATGACTAAGGAACGGGATCCTCTGGATCTAGGAACGGCACTCCTGGCGGTGACTAAGGAAAGGAACCGCTGGCGGGCTTGACATCGGCGCGGCCGGCGGGTTTGACATCGGAGCAGCCGGCGGGCTTGTCTTCGGAGCGGCCGGCGGGCTTAAGTGAGCCGTGGCCGGCGAAGAAAATGCTCTAAACAAATGTGACATTTATTTTTTCCTCAGTTTTTGCTGTTGCACTGACTGTATATATACATTGTAAATTATGAGAATTAAAAAAAAATTGTTAATTTATCTTGAAAAAATATTGCAGAAAATGTAGCTTTGTGAGAATCATCTCAAACTTAATCTTAATGTTTCATGTCTTAATATTTTTCCTTTTGTTATAATGGGATAAATCATACTGGGATGTATGCTAAAATTGTTGGACTTGGTGCTCTAGAAAATATTCCACCAGCCGCCACTGGTGTATTCCAACCTTTACTCACAATCATGCCGTTCCGAACCTGACTTCATGTGGAACTCAAAAGAAGATGTTATGAATAATGTCTCTTTTTTTGTGCCTACAGTTAAGGTCACTGGGGTCCAATGTTGTTTTGGACCCCTTTGACTAATTTTACAGACAAACCAGTCAAAAAATAAATATCTTCTTTTGTGTTCCACAGGGGGAAAAATCATACAGTTTGGATGACAAAAAGAGGATAGAAGTTTCATTTTTGGGTGAATTATCTATTTGGTCTGAGCCAAAATCAAAACAAAAAGTGCTTTGACTTGTCTTCTTGGCCTCTCACTCTCTTTCTCCTCTTGCTGAGTCTCTAACAGAGTTACATTAAATTGTAATAATATTTCACAATATTATTGTTTTGACTGTATTTTTACTCAAATAGGGTGAGCATACTGTAAAAGACTTCTTTGAAAAACATAAAAAGTACCTACCCCAAACTTTTGAACAGAAGTGGCGGTTCAAAAACAATGAATCTTATTAAAAAATTGAATAATGAATGAAAATAATCATATTTTTATTTAATATTTACATTCCCAATGTAAAAAAAAGTCATAAGATTTGGATGACTAAATGATATTTCATTTTTGGGTGAATTATCTCTTTAAGGTTATGGTCTCTGACTGTCTCCTTTAAGGAAAATTGGGGCTTTAGCCAAGTTTTTGGCTTTTTCACATGTGTATAATAAGTGGCAGGGGGAAAGAATACAGCGTCGGGAGGCCTAGATAATAATCTTGTTCTGTATGGACGGATTCAGTGGAGGGAGTCCGGCTGTGTGTGTGAAAACCCTAATTCATGAGCCAGAATCAAAACAAAAAGTGTTTTGGCTTGTTCTCTCGATCTTCCTCTCGGCCTCTCACTCTCTTTCTCCTCGCGCTCAGTCTTTCACACAGAGACTCTCTTTCCCACTCTGTTCTTGGCAGTGGTGGGAATGAATGTTGATAGATCACAGTCTGTCCTGGAAGCCTGGCACGGGGGCTCATAAAAAAGACAGTCTGCAGATGTGTGCGCAGCGCGGAAGGCTCGTCCAGCGCTTCATAGGGGTGTTTTACTGCCTTGCCTGCATGAGCGGAATAGTAGCAACCATAATGAACATCATAAATCTGATTCTTACACCAGGGGGCAAAATGGCTGCCCCTCATAGTCAAAGAGAACATGAAAAAAATGTCTGCCAGATCAGCAACTGGCGAGCTATTTGCAGAATCAGTTTGTGTGTCTGAGTGTGTTTGTGTGTGTGATGGGGGTTAGTATTTCCCCAGATGTTTGAAGTAGACTGGTGTAGTCGGCAGGGTGTTACCACTCACACGGCCGTGTAAGCAATCACCAGCCAAACATTCTCAGTCGCCTTAACATGTCTATTTCTGATAGGGCCTAGTGTAGATTTACACTGCACACTCTATAATATCAACAAGAGATAGTAAATCCTGCTTGCAGTGATACACAAATTTGTATGTAGTACAAATAATACATAATGAAATTTTCACCATAGGAACACCTCAGCCGTTATTTAAGTGGCCTAAAACATCAAAGTATGAAGTTGTGCTGTACACATGAACAGTGTTGGGAAATTTATTTAAAAAATAATTAAGGAATATTTAGTAAAACTACAAAAAAAGTTGCTTTATAATGAGGCCATTACTTATGAACTGCAATTGTCTTGAACACATTACATTACTTTTGCATTTCTTTTTTTATAATTTTTTAGAATTTCATATCAATCCATATCAGTCTTCACCAAATGAAAAATTGAAGGCAATGATTTTTTGGTTTAGAAATTAATACTTTTATGCAGCAAGGATGCATTAAGTAAAAATAAAGTTATAAATAGAAATATATTTTGCACAATTAACCAACACAACTGTTTTAAACATTGATAATAATAACAAATGTTTATTGAGCAGCAAATCAGCATATTAGAATGCTTTTTGAAGGATCAAATGACACTTAAGACTGGAGTAATGGCTGCTAAAAATTCAGCTTTGCTATCACAGGAAAAAAATATACATTTTAACACACACACACACACACACACACACACACACGAACAGTTATTTTAAATTGAAATAATATTTCTTAATAATAATAAATGCAGCCTTGGTGAGCATAAGAGACTTATTTTAAAATATTTTAAAAAGTCTTACTGGCCCCAATCCTTTGAATGGTAGTGTAAATTTGGCAGTTGAAAGGTTAATGTAAAAAACATCCAATAAATCATGTAAAAAATAAAAGAAATATTATAAATATTCTTGAAAAATGATTGAAAATAGTCTTTATTTTTATATAATCTTTATTTTCTCAATGTAAATATGTCACTATGTCTACTCTTTATAAACATGCACTCTCTTTCACCATCTCTAAATTTAATTAGCATTCTTCATTTCTCTCATCTGTTCTGCTTCATGAACGTCAAGCATGTGTGAATGTCAACCAAATAAAAAGGGAGCAGGTGCAGCTGTGAATGCTAAAAGTTTTTAATTCACCATAATTCATGACTGTCCTGTTTGTAGTAGCTACCTTTAGAATTATAGTAACTGTAAGTGCTTTACATTGCTTTGTCATGAGGAAGAATAGTCTGACACTGCATTTAAATGACCAAGGATCAAGTGAAATCCATCTGTGTCTGCCAGTCTGTCTCTCCATAGCCAAGTATTTGACAGCCAATGACCTTGAATTATCCTGTTTCTGTACAGTACAGCCGGACACTGTTATGTGTTCTCCTTTTAGAGCTACTATTCTGTTCTCATTAAAAAAAAATACATTGACAAAAGAGACAAGAGTGTTTTGAATATTTTGAAAATGAAAGCTCTGTTTATTAAAATAATGGCAGCTTAAAGGACATAAGAGGGATTGTGTGATCAGGAAGAAAAGTGAAAAGACAAAACACTACACAGCCTTGTGATATTTGTTTGATAGCAACGGCTGCCAAAAAAAGTATTAAAAAAGACTAGAAGAAATAATCTCTTCTTACAACCATCACTGGCTTTGTGCTCCCCATCAACACTCTCTTATTACAGGAAAATTACTGCTGCACTTTAATTCTACAGGGTGGTTTGATGGTGCAGGACCTCCCGCTAACATGGTGAGCCTGACTCAGCTTTCCCTGTATACCTCCCCAAACACACACACACACACACACACACACTCCTGACCTCCTCTAGGGAACACCTGTTCTCACTGAGAGACTTGAACAGCTCAGCACTACACCCTCCCAAACTACTATCATTAAGACCTTATAATCAAGAAACACTATTAACAAAAGACAGGATGCTTGAAATTAACTCCTTATTTTAAGAGAAACACATTTTTTCATACTGTGACAAAGAACACCAAGATAGAAGGACCAACATTTTCCCTGTCAGTACTTTTTTTTCTTGCTGTTATAGCTCATTTCAAAGCATTATATGTTTGGATTTTTAACTTCAGCAGCAGCTATTCTTTTGTTGATTTTATTTTGAGCTACTGGCTGCAATATCCTTCATTTCTCTCTCTGTCCTACTTCAGTAGCTGTCTAAACAGTACAACAGTTAGTGCCGGACAGGCCCGGTTCTACGGGGGTGCTACAGGGTGCTAAGCTCCCTCAAACGAAATCAATAGCACCCTCAGTTAATGCTGTAATAATGCCATTTCATTGCAGATTTGGCAAACTATCCAGTGCTTTATGGGTTGCGCTCTGGAGATCGGTTTCTATTTCAACATCTTTTACAGCGTTGAGCAATGTAGCCAATCACAGACATATCTGTTGATTTCTTGAACCCAACAGCCAATCAAAGGCATTTAAGTTATAATCCACTCACAGCTCAAATTGCCGCAGCAGTATTTGTTCAGGTGTTATGTTCAGCACGAATCATCTCAATTTAACAAAGTGTAGACGCAATGTAAATAAGAGATTCATTGTGCAGTGTAGAGAACTTCATGATTATAATGTAACTTTGTGAGATCACGATGAACAAAGATGAGTGACAGCGTTTAGTGATAATAAAGGGAACGCTCTTGCGCCATAGCAATGGACAGCACAAATATATATAAATCTGCAAAGATGTCAACAATTCTGTGTTTTTCTGTCAATATGGGGTGCTGTGTGTACATTAATGAGGAAAAAAAATTAACTTAAATGATTTTAGCAAATGGCTGCAATATAACAAAGAGTGAAAAATTGAAGGGGGTCTGAATACTTTCCGTACCCACTGTATATATATATATATATATTAGGCCTGGGCGATAAAACGGTATCGATATTTATCGACGGTACACCATCTTCGATTCCGATTAAAAAAAAAGTTTGATATAGCTCACGATATAGGCACATGCTATGACTGACGCAGACTGCACACACAAACATGAACACATGCTGAAATGAGTGCTGTGCCTGCCTGTGATGAGGAGATTGTGAATAAAGAATGAATATTAGTCGAATTTAAAATAAACATTTGCATTTGAATGTTAGGAGTGCATCAGGGATCGTCATCAGTGGCGTGCGAGATGCGGTGATAATGATGTAAGTGACGTTGTTGCATTGTTGCAATTTACTGTTTTGTTAGTCTAGCCCACGAGATGCGCCACTGCTGCGTTATTCATTCAAAATA
>NW_015646462.1:112933-126809 GCF_001515625.1 Sinocyclocheilus rhinocerous | reverse complement strand
GTCACGAATTTGTGGAGGTTTATTCCTTTTCACTGCGTCTCATATGTTTTTAAATGCAATCTGTGTGAATGGCGCTTCGGCTCTTTGGATTAAGCAATGCATAAATACATGATGCTGTTTTGTTCATAATTGTTTATGCAATTTATGAAATTATATTCGATTTTTATGAGTTAATTTAAACGTAATGCACGTTTTTTTATAGACAGTTATTTCCTTACATTGACAAATTAAATGCGCTGCATTATTTTGCTCATTGCGCCCATTGGGTTAATTTAAAAATACAGTGGTTCAATTTAAACATTTTTTTCTATTGCTCTTTGTTTTAAAAAAGGTTATAAAAAATGTCAATAATTATCGATACTGAACGATATGAAACATATTGTTGATATTTTTTTTTGATTTATCGCCCATCCCTAATATATATATAGTGAGAGAAAGAGAGAGAGAGCGAGCACCGTCACTAATTTAAGAAGCACCCTCAGTGATTTGATTCTGGAGCCTGGCCTGGTTTCCGGACCTAGAATTTGACTGTCAGTTTTTGTGTAAACATGGTATTTCTCTAGGTTACACTTTATGCCAGTTAGGTGGCTACAAGTGTCTGTCTTTACGAGTCATTGAATTATTCGCTCATTGAACCGATTTGCTCCAAACTCTGATTTGTTCAGGGAAAAAAAGACCTCTAGGGCAGTGCTGCCAAGTCCGCGGTTTCCCGCGGAATCGGGCTACTTTAACACTGTTGCCGCGGGTTGTTTTTCATTTCCGCGGGTTGAAGCGACTCCAATAACATGATATTTATCCCCTGGAATGCGAATTTCAGCAGGGGAACCCCACCAAAAAACGTGTATTTTACCCCCCGGAACGCGATTTTGCCTGGGGACCCCCTCGAAACGCGATTGGGCTAGTTTTGGGCTAGTTTGGAGTAGTGATTGGGTGGGTTTTCTTGTGAAAACCTGGCAACCCTGCTCTAGGGTGTTGCTGAGTGTCAGAGATGATTCTGCAGTGGCTTTGGAACTGTTTCAATTGGAGGAGCAAAGCTAGACAACGTCACTGAGTAAAATGAACTGTCAAATTAATGGTGACTAAAACTTATTGTTTATTGAACTATTGTGTAAAATTAATATCACAATTGCAAGCATGTTGTTTCTTAATGTGAACATGCACAAGACACACGTCTTTGACCATTGACTGTTAAATTCAAAACAGTGGACTGATCTAATCAAATTTCAAATTTCTGTTATTTCCATTTTTAAATGCAAGAACATGTTCTATGTGAATAGTGTTTATTTTTCATAATTTTTGCATTGTACATTTTACCTGTCTGTATTTTTTGTAGTTTTGTTTCCTGATCCTTTTGTTATCTCCCTGATTGTTTTGTACCTGTGTCTTGTTAGTCTAATTACACAGCCTGTTTTTTTGTGTTCATTGCAGGGTCTTGTCTTTGCATAGCGTTTCATTGGTGTACTCAGTTTTGATTTCCTTGTTTTCATGTTCCCATGTTCTTTGTGCTGTACTTTGGTTATTATTTTATTTTTAAAAATCTGCATTTGGATCCAGCTCTCCTGTGTTTTTGAGTTCAGAGCGTGACGGTACATTTACATCAGTATATGAACATGCTCTGAAACAGCATGTACAAAATGGAAATTCTGAGGCTCGATATTGCCTTAATGGCAATTAAATATTAACAGTGGTTTGAGTTATAGACCTAATTAAGATAGCATCCTGTGTAGACCCTCCAGCTCAGTCCCCCTGAGATGATTCACAAAGCTGTTCAGAAGCTGAAATAGATGTCAAAAACTGATCGAAAGACCCTCATTTTTTGCTTTCTGGCTTTCTGGTGTGTATGGATTATCTTAATAATACAATAAGGTCCTGACGGAATCTTTTTTTTCTCCCCCAAACACAAAAAAGTGATATTGCAATCTGAGTGGTCATAGAAAAAAATAAGACAGAATGCTAAATTAGAAAGTCTAGTGTGAATTACAGCTTCTAGAGAGATGTTCTATGCTCTACCTCCTTGAACTGTATCATTTTTTTCTGCTTCTCCTTAATTCCTGTCTTCTGATTTGCTCTGACAGCTCAATATGGCCAGACCCTCATAATAATAGACTAATCCATGTGGGTGAGTGCATGTGTGAGTGTTTCTTGGGGCTTTTGGCATTTAATACAGGATGTTGACTGTTTTTCCTCAAGCTAATCTGAAACGCTGGATGCGGTGCAGTGGCACATGACACACAGGTAGACTCTGTACCCCACAGCCAGCCTGCTCATCGCAAGAGGAGGGTGATCGCTGCAGTGTTGCCTAGCAACAGAGACAGAGGTGCCCCTGTTGCTTGTATTGTTGCTAAGAAACTGGGAAAAAATGTTGCAGTCGTTTACGGTGTTTGCGGAGTGGCAAAGAGTAACGTGGTAGACTACAAGCAGAGCTGCTTGTTGTCACGGTGTTTTTACAGCATTGAATGAATGAAAGGGTTCAACAGAGGATACAAACTCAAACCTTGAGGCTGTAGGTGAAAACCGGAGACGAATCTGAACCAGAACTTAAAGTGTGGGTGAACAGAGAAGAGGACGTGTCTCTTGTCATTAGTAACAGAATCTCTGTCTCGCACATAGATACTCCCATGCACGCAATCTCACACACCCGCTGCTCTCATTAAGAAGATGGGAGACTTGCCTTGGCAGCGGAGTCTAGTTTCTGCTGCTTCCCACGTACATGCTGCTGGCTGCAGGCACAAAGAGAGCCTGTGACACAAGGAAGTGTCCTCACAGAGCGGCTAAAGAGAGAGAGAGGGATGCAGAGGGAGGAAGAGAAGCACATAGATGAGCATTGTGAGTGCAGCTTAATTAAAGACAATAATGTTGTTTTTGTAGCGCATTCTCAAAAACAAATGGCTGACTCAGGGAGGTGGAGATGTCCTAGTTTCCCACTTGAGAGGAACTCTCAGATTTGAAGAGAGTTTAGATGAGATGGGCTTTAGATGTAAAGCACTTTTTGAGGTGTAAGAGTATGTTTGCATATGTGTATATATACAGTAGATTTTATATAGGTTCCTATGCTTGATTTGGTGACCCATGACCTGTCCAACAAACAATGGACAACTGACCGCCTTGTGATGGGCCTCCAATGACCTGTCCATAAGTTGTGTAATACACTATGTTCACTCAAAAACAAAAATTCTGTCATCGTTTACTCACCCTTATGTTGTTGCAAGACATTCTTTCTTCTGTGCAACACAAAACAAGATATCTTTGAAGAACCAAAACCTTTTGGTGAACATTGACTTTTTTTGTATGGACAAAAACGGTGACATGAAGGTGAGAAGAATGATGACAGAATTACCATTTTAAGTGAACTATCCCTTTAAGCAAGTTTGAGAAGTCAGTGCAGATGTATGGAATCATTGTATCAGACTTCATTTACATTGAAAATAATTAAAATGGGTCATATCATAATGAAGTTCTCCTTGATCTTTTGAGATAAAAGAGTTTGTTGTACTGTAAAATATTCTGTAACTTTCAGAACTCAAAACATCCTGCTCTCCAACCTATAAACAGCATTTAAATGAAACGAAGCTGCAAAAGCGCAGTACTCCTGCAAATCACTCACATGGTCAAGACAGGTGAATATATTGACACATGACCACATATATTTCCACATCAGTAGAGCGAAAACCATAGACACAGTCACACCCAGGTCTAAATTTTGTTTGGATATGCATTTCATGTCAGGAAGCCTTTCATGTCATTGTCTCTCAGGTCCTTGTTTCTCTCTCGGCAAGGACTTGCCCAAATTGAATGTTGCCGAGTTATGTAGGAAAGGCCATTTGCACCTGTAATATTCAGTCAAATGTTTGTTTTCAAGGACTCTGTATTTGCAGATTTGGCAGCATGGGTAGTGAAGTGAATTTTCAACATTTCCATTCATTTCTACCAGCTTGATCCATTCAGCCCCATTTGTGAATGTTGTGAACATTATAGACGGCCATAATCACATTGATGATAGGATAATCAGCTGAGCAATCCTCTTACAAGCTTGTTTTTGCCTATATTTTGTCATGTTCTCTTCACATTCACGCTTCTGAACCTTTATGAAGACAAATGTTCGGTTCAGCAAACGCAGAATGAATGACAGACCGACGCAAACAATTTGTGTTAGGATGGCAAAAGAGACGTTCCCCCCATTTGAGGAGTTGCTGCCTCTCTTTGGTCTTCAGAGCACTGTAAATGTGTATTCATTAGAGACTTCTATTAAAACATTCACTTTTCAGTGACAGTTAAATTTGTTTCTTTGCCATTCGTGTAATGTTGTCTTGGAACATACAGGGTCAAACTGCCTAGAACAACCAAATACACAACCGTCTACACTGTATGAGTCCACTGATAATTACGGAAGACTGAGATATGGGTTGCATTTAAAATGCATGAATGAATGTACAGATTTTGATCTCTGTGTACGTGGAGTATGAGTGTTGGAGGATGATTGGTGGGTGAGCCTGGGCTGGACTGAGCATAATCCCTGCTATTAAGAATCAGTAATCAGGCGTGATCTACTACTGCTGGCTCAGCTGGTGCTATCATCACACATTTTATTAACCCTACACTGGCATTCTTTCTTTTTTGTCTTGTATTTGTGTCTCCTTCTCTGCTGTGCTTTGTCTGCACTACACCCTTTGTGTTCTCCTCACTTACATGTGCATGTCAATCCAGCATAATAAGTGTGTCATATACTTCTACGCCCCACCTCTGCACCCCAGGCAGTCCCAGAATGTCTTGAAGGTGTGCTTTTCTAACATGGCCCACAAATTACTTGAAAAGCTATAAACTGTTGAAGTCATGAAGTCTAGAGTCATGGACAGAGAGGATGAATATAGACATGTATGAAAAGATTATTAGAGCATGAATGAAGCCAAAATGAACAGACATTGACAGTTTTATTGATTTAAATGTGAAGTGGCTGTACCCTCATCCCTTGTTCTGCTCTCTCAATCTCTAACCTTCCTCATATTTTACTATTATAGTCTATTTCCTGTCCTCTTTCTCTTGTTCCCAGTGGAAGAAGCACATTTAAAGTGCCTCTATCTTCGTCTTTGGGCAACTACTCACTCTTTTTAATACGCCTGCTGTTATTTTGACATTTTCCTGTTGTTTCTCTCTAATTTTACCTGTATCTCTCTGTCTCTTGCTATGTTTCACTTATATTTCTGTTGGTCCTTTGGGTGTGTTGGCACGGCAGTCGCCTCTGCAATTCGCAATCCTGATTTAGGCTTTGTTGTTGTACATGTCCTTGTGTGTGTGCTCATATATTTGTTTTATTTTTTCATGTCTATAAATAGATATCTCTAATGCACAGACACTGCTGGGCTACTTGAAGCTTCAAGTATAATGTGTGTATGTGCAGTACTGTATATGAAAGCCTACTGATTAGGCCCAGAGAGACTGGGAGAGGTTGGAGCTTTGCAGCTCTTTTCACTCTGCGGGGTTTGTGGCAAATCTCTCAGTCTCCCCTAGAGGTACAGGGAGCACACTAGGGTGCAGATTTAGTCCCCCTTAAGGTTTCCTGTGAATGGTCTTCTTGGCCATTGGTGTGTTTGTCTGGTTTGTTACTATTGTCTTGTCATGGTTGAAACTCTGGACACGGAAAAGGTCAGCAAGGGCTCTAGGTTTTCAGTCCTGGTGAAATGATTACAGAGCTCTGCAGTGCTGGATGCTTTTTCCCACAGCCTGTAGAATAAGGAGGGCTGGAGCTCAGCCAGATGGGATTACTGTTAGCAAGGCCATTCCCAGGGAGCCCCTCCACCCAGTGCAAGAGGGAAATCTGGACCCATGACAGAGGGGAAAGTGTTTAAACGCTCATGTTATGTTGTAGTGATGGTAAGTTTACACAAAATGGCAACATTTGGCAACAAGTTGGCATCTTATCATTTTCCTAGACTGAATTTATGATCAATGTTTTGCCAGTCTTCCTCTACTTATTTATCAACTGCTTCCTCTTATTTTATAAAAAATCTCAAATGCATATTCTTCAATTTCTAAATGCATTCATTGTCACTGACCTTTTTTTTGTCAGTATCCTAAATTTACCTCTTGTTCCTAGATCCTTAACTCTGTTGCCCTTGTAACACTGTTGCAAAGATTCCTACAGTACTTGCTTTGCAAACTTCAAGGATTTCCCATTAACCCTGTGGAGTGTTTGGAATGTCTTACTGTTAATACTCAGAATTCTGTTCTGCTCCCTGTAATGAACTCAATGACAGCAACTTTTTGTTTACTTGAGTGGTTCAGTGTATATGTTATTTAACATAATTGCTCTAACGGAATTTGATTGCATCCTTTTGAATAATCAAACAAATTCCCAGAATCTTCTTATCTGCCTGTATAAAGCAATAAAGCAATATCATTTTTTTTGTGGACCTGAGGAGAAGAAATTTGAGAACATGAGGTCAGATAGTCCCTTGTGTTCTGTTCAGTTCTATTCTAGATTTTACAGCTGTATGCGAAAACATATATTTTTGGTCTGCACAGTTTTTAATGTCATGAACCAACAATTTTTATCAGAACAAACTTTGAAGGACTTTGTGATTAAAAAAAAAAAAACTATTTTCTTACAAGAGTTATGTATATACAAAATTGTAAGTTGAATTGTATTAAGTGTTTGTATTTATTCAATGTTGAATCTTCATTTGCAATGATTGCGTGTGATGCTGATATGGCAATACACGTAAATACAACAAATACAGTTGTATGTGTGTGTGTGTGTGTGTGTGTGTGAGAGAGAGAGACAGTGACAGTGTATTGATTGATGTATTTATAGTTGCAATGTCGTGGGAATATTCTGAAGGAAATTAATTTTTCATGAAGACACTGACAATCTGGCTAGTGCAGCATGTGTCAGTATGTTTGTTTTCATGTGCTTAATATGCCACAGGGTTAGTAGTTAATAGTTATGTCATCACAGTCGGTTTCAGTGGGATTATAGCAGGGCTAATAGTTAGTGGATATTACAGCACTATTGCATGACTGAGTGTGTGTGTGTGTGGGGGAGGGGAGCATGTGCTATGTCTGTGGTCGTATATGTAATCCTCTTTGTCACTGTGACACACAGACCAAGTTTGTATGAGACCTGGCCTCTGCTTATATACGCCTGTGTGTTTGGGGCGAAGCTCAGCAGATGGTGCGTAATCATTGCAGCCATCAGGTTTAGAGGCGGATGGCACATGTGTGACATGATGTGAAAGATTCATGCATGCATACCCATGTGCATTTACACATATGCTCCTATACAATTCAGCACTGAATGTACAGAACTGTAGACAGCTGCAGTGTTGTGTAGCATTATGTTAGGAGCTCCTCTGTGTGCTTTTATAGGTTGTTTGATTGTTCTGCAGCTGAACTACATCATCTCAAATTTGTCTGAATTGCTCATCATGGTCAGAATGATCCATAATAAGAGATTACTGTTAAAGCCTAAGAGATTCAGTAGCCATGCTGAAATGTATGCTGATTTAGGGCTTCATTGCTGTTTCATAGCACACAGAATATGTTTGAGAAAAATGAATGATGATAACCCATATGAAACTTATTACCATTATCTTCAAAAACAGTTTGAATACTTCATGTGTGACTATGCAAAAGGTGCTTGCTTTCACCGTCAACCACCCCCCAGTCTGCCCTTTATCTGTCTGTTCATCATGTGTCTTTAGTTAAAGGAAGAGTAAAACAGTTTTTGGCTTGCTTTTCTTCCTTCTCAGAGCTGCTGTCCATATGTGTAGTCTGGAAGCTTCTGCCCAGGGAGTTCTAATATATTTTGGGGAAAGCTTTCCATTAGCGTACCATTCATCCTAATGGAAGTTGCTTGGCTGGTTTTTTCAGCCCCAGAAGTATGAGAATTGGATGCTGCTTTTTGGAAACAGTTTTTTTTTGAGTCTTTCAGCAGAGCCGTAAATGCCATTTGACTGATCATGCTGGAACTGATGTCATTTTCCAGCATGACTATACACACTGAAAAATCAATTTCATACTGTAAAAAGCCCCCCCATAAAAGGTTTCACTTCACTCATTTAATGAATTTCATACTTTTTAAATTTTAGAAGTGTTATTATTACTATTGTAATTATTGTTATTGGTATTATTATTATTTTTTATTATTTTGAATAAAGTGGGGAAATTCTTCAGCACCCATATGATCAGCGCTGGCGCCCCCCCAGGGATGTGTTCTCTCTCCACTGCACTTCTCCCTGTACACCAACGACTACACCTCTAAAGACCCCTCTGCCTCATCCAGGACGGAGACGAGTCTGCTTACAGAATGGAGGTTAAAGAGCTGGCTGTCTGGTGCAGTTATAACAAACTGGAGCTGAATATGCTCAAAACAGTGGAGATGATAGTGGACTTCAGAAAGAACCCCCTTGTACTCCCCCCACTCACCATCATGAACAGCACTGTAACAACAGTGGAGTCGTTCAAGTTCCTGGGCACCACCATCTCTCAGGACCTGAAGTGGGAGTTCCACATAGACTCCTATGTCAAAACGGCCCAGCAGAGGCTGTACTTCCTTCGCCAGCTGAGAAAGTTCAACCTGCCACAGGAGCTGCTGATACAGTTCTACTCTGCAGTCATTGAATCGTCCTCTGCACTTCTATAACTGTCTGGTTCAGCTCAGCTACCAAATCAGATGTTAGAAGATTGCAGCGGATAGTCTGGACTGCTGAGTGAATCACTGGTACAAACCTCCCCACTCTCCACTCATCCAGAACTGCACTCATCCAGAGTGAGTAAAAGAGCTGGCAAAATCATTCTGGACCCCCACACCAGCACTTCCTCTTTGATCTGTTGCTGTCTGGTCGACGCTAGAAGCACTGAGCACTAGAACGGCAAGGCATAAGAACAGTTTCTTCCCTCAAGCAATCCATTTCATGAACAGTTAACTTGGCAATAAATGTGTAATACACAACAATATCTATACATTTATTTATTTAACACACATACCTCTTTTTACATTTCCTTGCATTTGTACATAATGCACCTGTTCACACAAATACCATCTATTGTCTACTTTGTATATTGTTTATTTTTAAAATATTATATTTTGTATATTGCTATTTCCTATTTACTTATCCTATCAGTCAGTCCTATCCTAAACAGTCATTCTGTTTGTGCTGTGGAAGCTTCTGTCACAAAACGAACTCCTCGTATGTGTAAATATACCTGGCAATAAGGCTCTTTCTGATTCTGCTTCTGTTAAATGGATGTCAATTGTCAGTTTTTTGCTGGAGATTCTGGAGTTGACCATCCAAACCTTGACCCTTGGTTCATCCTCTCTTGCCCTGGAGAGTGTCTGTGGGCCTTCCGCTTTCCGTCCTGTCAGCACTTCTCCTGTTCTGACATATGCTGAAACACACTTCCTTTTCTCTCGTTTCTCTCATATGACAACTTACACACCCTTTCCCAATCTCATCTCAGTGCCATTCCTCACTCTATCTGTTATCTGTGCATCAGGAAGTGAGCTGCTTAACATGAAACATCAATGGGTCACATCCTTTTAACTGGTCATTTTCTGTCCCCAGAGATTGGGTGAGATTTCCACCAAATTCTTTATCTCTTGAGTGCTTTACATACATTATGAACAGTGGTATTGGGAAGTTTCTAGAATGCTATCAACACAATAAAAAGAGAAACTACAACATATCCCAGAGTGCATTCGTGGCTGTAGATGTTTCAGGTGGTGTAACCCTATAGAGTACATTATAACGGTGAGTTCAAGCACATGAATAAGTTTCGTCTTTACTGAGAACCAAAGTTCAAATTTGGTGAACTGTGTGTGAATTCCTATAGCAAAGATAAATGTTTGACCAACATACGATCTAAATGTCACTTTTTGGCACAGAACAAACAAAACATACTTTAGTAGTTTGCATTGTTCTGGGAAAGTAGAGTATATGGTACATTGAATATATTGCTATTTCTATGTTTTATTTATTAAAATCAGAAGCCTCTCTTATATCTAGACGCAAAACACATCTTTTTAGTTGTGCTTTTACTGAATGAGCACTGTGCTTCGTCCGAACTGATTGCACTGTATTTTATGTATCATTATTTTCTATTCTTAATTGTTTTAATTTCAACTTAAATCATTTTTTAATCATTTTAGAATTTAATTCCTTGCTTTTATTATTGTGATTTTTTTTACTTTTATGTAAAGCACTTTGAATTACCATTGTGTATGAAATTTGCTATATAAATAAACTTTCCTTGCCTTGCCTATATTCTGTTGCTCATATTCATAGCAGAGTCTTGAGTCATTTTACATTATTAATTCATACATAATAATTAACAGTCAGATATGTCCAGGGGTGTTTCATCATTTTTTGATACTCTTGTAACTCTTGTTATTTTTTCTGTCTTATAAGTATCAGAATGAGATACCACTAAACGATTCAGTGCGTGAGTGTACTGTCTGAATGAATAAAACTGAATCAGTTGCTAACAATTTCTGATATTTTGCAAACCAGTTTGTGTTAGATCAATATTGATTCATTCTCAAATCTGACATTGGTAGCTCTTATTCTAAACAGCTGATAGAAAACACACGACATGATTGCTGAAATATTATCAGGGAAAATTATTCTTAGATCTGAATATGGTCATCATCTGACAAAGATTTACTGGGGCACACCAGTGTTTCACTGGGGCTCGTGCTCTAGTAAAAAGGGTCATGTCTAAAGGGAAACTTTGATCTCCCACTAAAGAATTTCACATTCTCCACATTAATGAAACATTATGCTCCCATATCTCTGAAGAGTGTGGGAAGGGGCGAAGAAAAGATAAAGTTTGGACCATGCACTATGGGAACAGCTCAAATGAGTGAGCTTTTGTATTGTTTAGTGCTGGTGAGCTCATGTCCTCCGAGTGCTGTTTTTACCGCCTACTGTACATGGATCCATTAGCCATGAGGTCATCGTGTTTCCTGAAATACTTTGGCAACTATCTGAAAGAGATGGGACGGAAAAAGAAAGACTGAGCAAGATTGGGTGGATTGATCCAAGAGCAGATTGAAGAGAAGTTCAACTGTGAAAGGGTTACCACGATGCCAAAGCGCAAGAGAAAAATAGAAATAGGCAGGAGTGAGGTTGTGCTATTTAATGCTTGTTTGCCTAAAACTTCTAGTACATTTCCCCCCACACTTTTTATATTTAATGAAAAAGACATCTGGTGTCGGCAGTGGCGTTGGAGTATTTTTAGCCACAGTGCTTTTCCTTTGCCAAGAACTTCCTTTTAGAGTAAATATTTCTTGCCCTCTGTCTGTTTCATTCACCCTTCAGCCGCAGGAGGGCTGGGTAAGCGCTTGCTAATCAAACCCAGTCTCTGTCATGGCCTACAGCCCAGCTGATTCCAATCATCCTCCATTACACCGCCATAGTTAACAGCTGCGCTGATTGGCCCGCTGGCTTTTGTCTTGCACCTAGGGGCCAATCGCCTGTTTTGGTTCACGTTAAAGCAGGTGATCACAGGCTTTGAAGTGTTCGCCATAAACTAAGCCAACATTCCAGATTATCTGCGTTACAGCATCGCTCATAATGCTGCCTTGCTAATGAAAAGGTTCACCCAGTACCCACCTTAAAACCAATCCAATAATGCCTTTAAACTCTTGCTGACTTTGTTCATGGATGCCTTGACCTTTGCATTGAGTTTCCATCTGGAAAGCATCAAACTCACAGTCTTATGATGGTTTAGAGTTGGATATTCTTTCTGACATTGAAGAACATTGATAAGACGTGACTGGAAGGTTAATGCAAGTTCTCCATGGAGTGTTAAAATGAACAATGTGCACATCAACGTTACTGATTAAATCTCACACACTCATCTGTGCAACTGAGAAGTCTTGTTTGGTTTTGTTCATCTTTCAGGTCACTGAATAACCAGGTTGATCTTTTGAAAGTGGTCAATTAGGGATTTTTTGGGGCTTGGGATGACGGATGAGGTGGTTTGCATTGAGGTGCTGCGATATAAAGGGATTCCGCTGAATGAGGCTATTTCATGTCTAAAAACGGGCCTGGTCAGAGAGATCAGAAGGTTGTGAGAGGAGCACACTGACCTAGTGTTGTGTGGTAATGAATGACCAGAGGGCCTGGCTGATCTGGATCTATGCTTCTAACTTTGGTGATGGAAAGTTTCATGTTTGGATTAGAATGGCACATGATTGGTGCTTTAGTGTCTCTGAGGGTTTGTTGGCCTCAATCAGAGGGACATTGAGTCCTCCAGACCTACTTTCTTTTTCTCATAATTAGACTTTTTTAACTGCTAATGTGTGTTAATGGACAGTATATGGCTTGATAGAAGATTGGAGCCACTTGGCTTCTCTGAACTGATCTCGCTCTTAAGACACAGATGTCCTCCTAGGCCTGGAATAATTTGGATTGTTGATATTTTTAGAATCTCACTGACATTTGGGATTTTCAACTGAGTATATTCGTGCAAACAGCATTTGGATGATTAAGTTGTGTGTGTTAAATACACATACGTTATGTAAATAGAAAGAAGCTTTGTGCAGGGGCCAGTTAACCCAGCTGTACATAAGTTACTCAGCCTAGCTATAGCTTAAATGGTTATTAAAAAACATATGCACTTCAAAATGTTTCAGCGTTGCCCCATTAAACTGTTGAAACGTAACCTTATGCATAAACTTAACGCTGGCATGAAATGAAATTTGTTAGAGATTCTGGAAGTTCTTAAAGGAATAGTTCACCCAAAAATGAAAATTATCCCATGATTTGCTTACCCTCAAGCCATCCTAGATGCATATGACTTTCTTTTTTCAGACGAATACAATCGTAGTTATATTAAAAAACATCCTGGCTCTTCCCAGCTTTATAATGGGAGTGGATGGTAGCCCAAAATTTGAAGTCCAAAAAAGTGCACCCATCCATTATAAAAGAAGTCCACACGGCTCCGGGGGGTGAATAAAGACCTTCTGAAGCGAAGCGATGCGTTTGTGTAAGAAAAATATCCATATTTACAACTTTATAAACCTTAATCTCTAATCTCTAGCTAACTGTACACGAGAGAGTGGCGTCCATATATGCCTGGGCGATAAAACGTATTGATATTTATCGATGGTACTCCTTCTTCGATAACGATATAAAAATGAATATTAGTTTAATTTAAAATAAACATTTGCATTTAAATGTTAGGAGTGTGTCGGGGCGTCATCAGTGGCACACGAGATGCAGTGATAATGATGTAAGTGGCGTTGTTGCATTTTAATGTTTTGTTAGTCTAGCCCACGAGATGCACCGCTGCTGTGTTATGCATTGAAAATATTAGAGAAATATAGTAGCTCAATGGGGAGAAGATCTTGATTAGGTTAAAACCGAAACCAAAGCCATTCACTGCATATTCAGCGCATTTTTAGACGGTCAAATATGACTGCTGCACTCGCGTCTCACACAAGAGATGTAGCCATGCAAAGTGAAAACAGTTTAATCTTTTAGAAAACACGTTGCGAATTTGTGGAGGTTTATTCCTTTTCACTGCATCCCTTATGATTGTTAAAACAAAAAATATTTGTTGTTTGTCTTAATAAATTGTGTTATAAATACAGTGGTTAAATTGAAACATTTTTTTCTATTGCTCTTTGTTTTACAAAAGGTTATAAAAAATGTCAATAATTATCGATACCGAACAATATGAAACATTATATCGTTGATAAATTTTTTAGCTATATCGCCCAGCCCTACATCCATATATATATATATATATATATATATACAGTATATATATATATATATATTAGGATTATGATAAATAGAAAGTTAAAAAGAACTGATTTTATTTTATTTGAAATATAAATCTTTTATAACATTATAAATGTCTTTACTGTAAC
>NW_015646462.1:107960-112908 GCF_001515625.1 Sinocyclocheilus rhinocerous | reverse complement strand
ATTCAGCGCATTTTTAGACGGACAAATATGACTGCTGCACTCGCGTCTCACACAAGAGATGTAGCCATGCAAAGTGAAAACAGTTTAATCTTTTAGAAAACACGTTGCGAATTTGTGGAGGTTTATTCCTTTTCACTGCATCCCTTATGTTTTTAAATGCAATATATGCAGGGGCGCGATGGGCGATTCGGCTCTTTGTATTAAGCAATGCATAAATACATGATGCTGTTTTGTTCATAATTGTTTATGCAATTTACGAAATTAATTAGTACGTAGTTAATTTAGACATTAGGATTATGATAAATAGAAAGTTAAAAAGAACTGATTTTATTTTATTTGAAATATAAATCTTTTATAACATTATAAATGTCTTTACTGTAACTTTTGATCAATTTAATGTGTCCCAAACTTTTGAACACTAATAAAGATAGTTTTAAACTAAATAGTAGTTGGTATGCCCCTAGTGTGCACTTAATGCTTAATTTTAAGCAAGATCTTATAAATAGTTGGAGCAGCCATACACTGGACTGTATCAGTGTTCTCTGAAGATGATTATGAGTTCTTCCAGATGTCTCAGATGTTGGTCTCAAGCCAATAAAAGAAGAGGGCAGTGTCATCCAGAGAGACAGCCTATATACATGTCCCTGCATGTCAGTCTACTGTCTGCATATAATAGTATTGTATGTGGACAGGAAAATGCAAAATATTGAATACTTCCAATAATAATATTACAAGCTAAAGTTTTGAATAAATCCCAGAATTACATAAGTGGTGAGATCTGAGAGAGTGTAACCTGGTGTTGATCATGACGTCAGGTATGGTTCACCACTGTTGTCAGCCGTTACTGTAATGCAAAGTGACACACACACACACTAACTCACTGACTCAGTGCAGCACCTCACCTGACAAGTCACTCTCCAGGAAGTGAGTTCAGCCAGTGGCCAATGCACTGTCATGCATTATATGAATACATGTTTTTTTATGTGCAAGAGTAAAAAAATATATACGTCACAGACTTACATGTTAATTAGTATTATTAGTATAAGGGTTCCTGTATCCTTAATGGTAGAACTAGGCAGTAGCAACAGCATATAATAATAATAATGATGATGATGAGACATAATTATAGTAATAATCACCAGATAGCTTATTATTATTATTATGACAGAAATTGTAATATAACTGCAATGTTTAAAAATAATATATTGTACTTGACAGTAGTAAAATGACAATTTTTATGTCTTAATTTTTTTACTTGCAATTGATAAACCCTGAAGTGTCATAGTCCGCTACTGTAATGCCTAGTTCACACTGCACGATTTTCAAAGACGTCGCATTTGCCTCCGATTTCGGGCATTTGTCGGCGATTTCGCAAAACCTGTCGGCGAGTGAAAAATCGGGCTAAAATCGTGCAGTGTGAACTCGGCATAAGGAGCATGGAGCGAGGAGACGCAGAGTTGAATTCAAACTTGTAGACTTTAATAATATCCACGGGAACAGGAAAACACACGTAGCAAAGGTTGACATGAACAATTCCAGACAAGGGAGAACAGAACGGGCTCGAACTCAAATAGGGCAGATAACGAGGGGCAGACAGGTGATGAGGATAACTAAATGACAAGGAACATCTGGAACAAATTGGAAACAATTAGGACAGGAACGGGAAGGACCAAACAAGGGCATGGAAAAACAGGGAAAACAAAACCAAAACCGACCATAAACGTGACATGAAGCTTTTATTTTGGAAAATCTGCAGGGAGACCTTTACGTTTCTTAGACAACAGCTATACATACACTTATCAATACAAATCCAGTGAAATGCTGTAAACATTTCTCCACAAAATTAAGCAACAGTAAACTGCATATTTAATTAAATATTAGCCTTTTGCAATTTGATAAGTGCACATATCATAATAAAAAGGTTAAATTTATTGATAAGCAAGGACAAAATCTATAGGCAACAGTATAAACAAGTACATTTGTACACGAGTGAGAAGAAGTGCAGAAAAGGACAAATCAAGAACTTATTCAGTTAAATAAAGTTGCTTTTTAAAAGTTTAATCAGCACTGTTGAATATTAAATAACTTTCTAAATTTGACCAGTTATTTCATTTATGAAAATAATTCCATTATGCCCAAAGCCTCAAGGCTTTGAGTGCTGCCAAGAAACACACTGACTAAAAGCCTGTAATAAACATTGAAAGTCAGGAATAAAATGTGCATTATAGCAAATCGACATGATGAAAGTGTTTTTAATCACTCCTCTCAAGAGCCATTCCGTCTTTTTCAATTCCTGCCAGTTCACTAGAATCCAGTCACTACTTGAGTGATTTTGGTGTGCGAGAAAATACTCCAACAAAAAAAGAACATACTTGTCTCTGCAGTAAGTTTCAAAGTTCTCTCTCCTCTCTGCTTCAATTCATTTTCTTCTATTTTCCACACATATTCCTTTCATGAGCACCGCAAACACAGATAGGTGGAACTCAGAGAATGGTTGGACCTTGCATGACATACTTGCTATTTTTCATGTCCGCATAATGAACAATTATCAACCTAAATTGGGTCGGATCAACCCTGCTTTCCCAACAATCGCAACCCAGTGTTTGGATTGAAAAAAATAAATAACCCAGGGCTTTTTACAGTGCATTAACATTTATTTTCAGTTCATGTTTTTATTCATTTACTCTCCCTCTTATTTATTTGATGAAATTCATGCAGTGTCAGTTCTGCGGCAGATTTCGGTGTCAGTAATTGTCAGTGATTCTCTGTGCTGCACTTTCTGAGCATCTCAGTCTAATCAGAAGCAGTTTTTTGGGGGCAGAAGCTCTGAGGTACAGATGCATGCTGAGAGGGGAATCAAGGCTTGCATGAATTATGCTATTTCATGTGCTGCTGCAGTCAGCGTTTGTTGTCTCAGTCTTTCTCTTTCTTCCTGTTAGCTCTGCTTTGCCTGCAGCCTGCACACATAAACAGCACAGTACTGTTCTTTAACTGTATGTAGTGTATTTATGCCTCTTTTACAACCACTGCACGTCTGTACAAATCAAGACCATACAGAGATATGGAAATAATATATTGTCCCTTCATAGCTGTTCTTGTTTAATGCATAAATCTAACCCAATTAACGGAGATTTATGATTAAAGTTGCAATGTAACAGAAGTAGCGACAGATAATTTATTCTGTATTGTGACATGTATCTGAGTGAAACGGATTGTCAAAAAAGAAAAAAATGTAGAGAGGGGACGTGGTTCTGTCTGTTGGTTGTTGATGGATGCGGATTTGACTGCAAGCTTGAGGTCGAGTGTAAGAAAGGCACAGGGTTCAAGCAGACTAAATGATTGGAGCGAAGCAAAAATGAAGTCTGGCGTAACCAAAGAGAAGTCGGTTTCACCAGTTGTGTTATTTAATTAAAAAATGAGGTAAAAAATAAACATATACATGGATGAATTGTTGGCAATAAGATCAGTAACATGCCTGTAGAACATAAATAGGGTGGATTTTCAATTCATGCCGACTTTAAAGTAATTTTAGTAAGAAAAAGTAAACATAATCCAGTAAATATGTATGATATGCTGCTTCTCATATTGTATTTTCTTGCTTTGAGGATATCCTTTTTTAAAGGAAAAGATGAAAATGGAGTTTTGATGTGATTTTAACATGTTTCAAGGTTTTATCCTGTCTTCAGTCACTAATGTTAACTTAGCACACTGGATCCCCTGAAATGAATCTTTTGTGCTTAGACTGATTTTGGCAGCATAAAAATGTATGATTTCTGAAGAAAAAAATAAAAAATAAGCCAAATCCTCAATGGGGTGTAAGCAGATTGTATGAAAACATACAAGTAAAATGTAAAATAAATAATTACAAGTTGCCATAAGAGCGTGCTGGCTCTTTTGTTATTTTTTTTTATCTTTAAAAATGTCAAATGATTTTTAAAAGAAGGCTGCTGTAGTAATAGATGATTCTTGGAGAGCAGCGCAGTGTCCTGTCATGGCGGCATCTGTCCAGTCATTCTGCACAGACTGAATGATTTTTGCACTACTCACTGGCCTGTCTGTCCTGAGACCTGCACTGCTCTACATTTCTCACCCACTATCTGTTGCCCTGGAAACAGCAAAGAGGCTGGACAGTAGAAATTGGCTAACTGCCCATACAGTTAGTGTAAACAGTCATAATTAGTTTCTTACTTGAACATTAGCAGAGTCGTAACAGAGCCGTTTCTGTTTTCATTCCTTTACTGTATATGGCTCAGTAGATCTTCTGCTTTATATTTCCTATTCTGTGCCACTGGTGCTCAACTGCTTCTGATGACCTAGATTTTTTAGTGGTGAACCATTGCAGTACAAATATTGTTTATTGTACAAAGAAAAATGCCATACACAATTATTAATATCACTTAAGCTGAATGTTTTTATGTGAATTGTTTTATGGTTTATGAGGAATTTGCATTGGATTGGCCTCACAGTCTTTGACATCAGCAACAATAGATACCGGAAGTGTTTATTTATTTATTTTTTATAAATATATGTCCATATTTATGTGGAAGGTGGAGGTGGTGGAAGGACTTCATCTTCCAGTTTAAACTACAGTATATACAGTATATGGATATATATTTATATAATTAAAAACTATATGCTAAATACAAATAAATATATGTATCCATATATTCTATTTTAAATTACAATATATAAGGATATATATTTATTTGGCAATTGTTTCAACTGAGAAGCATGTTCCATGGTTGCCTTTATGCTAAAAGTTGATTATTGTCTGTGTTCACTGTTGTCATCTTCAGATTTGTTTTGTTTACCATGAGACAGCAAGTCAAGATTAACGATGATAGCTTGAGTTGAGTAAATGCACCTGTACATCAGCTATTTGTGAAAACTTAGCTCAACATTATAGACCTGCCACTGTCTCTCTCTCTCTCTCTCTCTCTCTCTCTCT
>NW_015646462.1:102466-107864 GCF_001515625.1 Sinocyclocheilus rhinocerous | reverse complement strand
TTGTTTGTGTAAGTGCTCTGTATGTCTTTCTGCTGGTCGTCAGCCAAGTAAATGGCCTTGTTTATCCAGTTACTCTATTCAATTAAGTTCAGAAGCCACAGAAGGAATTCCCAACGCTGTCACTCAAGTGGCCACGCCCTTAATTATGCAGAACTTTAAGGCTTAATATAATTTAAACAGATGAGTTATAAAAAAAATTCACCCCCCTCACAGTTGTCATGAAGGGCAAAATTAGCTATATAGATCAAAACCACTTTTTGTACCAGGCTGTAAACATATTTTTTTCTGCTGTAAAGTTGGGCATTTTAACATGGGGGGTCTATGGGACTGACTCCCTACCAACCGTGTTGGTTTCACAAGAGAGACCGGAAGGTTGCCGCTTGTTCCCAACAGACTGATTTTCATCCATTTTTGTCTCAGAAATCGTTTTCTTATTTCTGATTTCTGAATTTGCCTTCAGAAATCATTCTAATATGCTGATTTGCTGCTCAAGAAACATTTCCTATTATCAGTATTAAAAACAGTTTTTTTGTGGAAACCTTGCAACATATTCTTCTGGATTTTTTAATGAATAGAAAAATTAAAATAACAGCATTTATTTGGAATAGTTATTTTTTATAACATGTTTTTCTGTCACTTTTGATTAACTTAATGCATCCTTGCTGAATAATAATATTTGTTTCTTTAAAAAAAAAAAATCGTATTGACCCCAAACATTTGAACGGTAGTGTATATACAATTTTGACAGATACCAATAAAACAACAATATAGTAGAGTAATATCGTAAAGTAATATCGGCAGATAACCTACGTGGTCCTGGTGTATTATGCATACCTAGTAATGAGACTTTAAATGTATATTAATTTGGTATATTCATTGTATTGATGATGTCATGTATTGATGAAAATCTCAAACTTTGTTTGGGCACTGAGAAGTTGTTTAGACAAATACAGACATTCATGAGGAAGATGGTAAATTCATCCACTCTTTTACATCATTCCATGTGTTTGTCAACTTGTGCTCTTTCCACTCATCTTTTCTCAGAATCATCATTTTTACATTTTGGTGACTAAATGTCATGAGAAAAAACAATATGTGGGGGCTAGTGTGGCAGTGCGGGTCTTGGCGATGAGGCCAACAGTAAACACAGGCTGCTGTAACAGATGGAGGCGACAGCACTCTGTGAATACTGCCACTCTGTACAGATTACTGCGGTGACAACAGTACACTGCTTCAGAGCACACGCTGGGCTGGACATTCTCAAGTGGCCATCAGAGACATTTCAATCTGATATTTTCTCTGAAATGGTTTGCGAAAGACACACAACGGGAAAACTGAGTACACGCAACGTTAGCCAGATGCTAGCTGTCTTTCTTTTGCGATGAAAGTAGTGACAGCTCTTTTCTTCCATATTTTGAGGTACATTCAAATTAAATAGCTTAATGAAAAAGACAAAAAAAACGCTTGCAGACGATTGTGAAAATGGTGGGGTTTATTTGGACAATCAATTAAATGATTGGAGAAGTCCGACATCTGTCACCAGAGAGAAGTGTGACATTTTCACCTGGAGGATTGAGTTAGGACATTTTGATTAAGAATTACGAGTTGAATAAAAAAAAGAAAAAAGGGATGTCTCACTAAAGGAGGTCTCAATTCAGAAGCAATTAAAAATGTGTGAAGAACACCTCACTTGCTCCTTTTCCGTTCTCACACTTTCTCTTTTCAAGTTTTTGTCTTTTGTAATTTTCTGTCACTATCTTAAGGTACGGTGGCACTTTGACATTAGACACTGTATCATCTCACTCCGCTCTGTGGGATGGATGGATTAATGAATGGTTGCTGGGTAGAACAGGAGGCATGAGGCAGGAATGTGTTAATTATGAATGGAGCTTCTCTTGTGGCTTACTAGAGTCTCATTGGAGAAACACTGTGTTTGTATGCATGTGTGCCCTTCTGAGTGTGTGTGTGTGTGTGTGTGTGTGTGTGCGTGTGTTGGCATGCATGCATGTTTAACTCATTGCGCTCAGAGCGACCATGCAGAAAATCTGTGTTAGTGAACACATTACTGTTATCGCAAAATGGCAATGGATAATAGACACAAGAGTCAAAGGCACGTCAATGCTATATGTTTGTTCCATATATGTAGCCTACTATATGCATCTATATATTTGATTAATTGTTTTTGGTCTTTTAGTTTGGTCTGATTTTTTTTTTACAGTTACAATTATATGCACTTTAACAGAATTAATTTGTGCGTATACAATATATAGTGATTGTGTGCAAATCATTCAGCGCTAACTAGCTAGCAAAGCTAAAGCTGCATAGGAAAGAAAAATCACAAATGAGATCTCTTAAATCTCAGTTGTTCCCCATAGACAGCATTGAGATTAAATGGAGAAGAAATTAAGAGTTCAGATGCAAAAGCCTCTAAGTGCCGTCTGTCATTTTCTTCTAAAATTAGCATTTTTTTATCAGGTTGCTATATTTAGGTTCAGTAATTTCACTTTAATGACATTGTATAGGTCGTTTTCTATGCCATTAAAGTGAAATAACTGAACAAAAATATAGGAGCCTGATAAAAATGCTAATTTTAGATGAAAATTTCAGATGCACTTAGAGGCTTTTGCATCTGAAGTCTTCAAATGTAGAATTGTGATCTCACATGTCTCCTCTAGAGTGTCAAATGATCTCAACAATGTCTCAAACTATGCTCATGTTTGTCAAGACACTAACATCTGCAATAAAAGTCAGAAATTTCAATAAAAACTCAAATGTTTCTCATCATATTCTTCCAATGTGAGCTATGGTATTAACATTCAATGTATAATCCTCTACTCTCAGTTGTGTACAATTAAATTCAAGCCTCACTTTGGTCTTTTTTTATCTCTCCTCAGAAATTGTATAGCAGAAAGAGCTGTGACAATGTGGACACTTAAGAAACATAAATTAGATCCAAATTAGTGTCTTAACATATAAAAGAGCAATGAAAGTAATAAAAGTACTTAAATTAAAAATACCTCTGGGTGTTATATGTAACATAAATTCGGGTTAAAGGGATTATACAGAATAAATACCAGTAAGATATAAATATGTGTATATCATTTTCCATACATGGTAAAAATAGTTTGGTCTTCAACCCAATGTTGACCTGAGACCTGAGTTTGGAGACCTGAGATCTACTGGAAATCTGAGGTCAGCACAGACCAGGATTTAATGCTGGAATGTAAATTTTCATCGACCTGTGAATAAGATGAAAGTACTAATGCTGAGAAGAGATGGGTAAATCACCCCCTGCAGCAATTCTGGTGATAAGGAAGCATACACTTTTAATGTTTATTATAATGACAAATGTAAACATGACGTTGAGATAGTTTGCCAGTCAAATTTTCACAGTCATATGAGATACACAGTGTTTTTAGATTGTAATAAATAATCAGTTGTTTCTTATATTGAAGGTCATGGTACAGTTAAATCTAAAGAGCTGGTGCGGTTCCAGGCAACACTTACAGACTTCTCAGTTCAACAATTCAGTTTGACATGTAAACACTTCAAGAAATAATAGCTGTCCAGGCCACCTTCTTTGGAAGAAAGCACACGGCCTCTTATAAATACTCGGGTCAGGATTTTCCAAAGGTTTTTTTTCCCAACCTGCTACTAAAAATAGCCTCATTTACACTGTGGTTACAGGTTACATGCACACTTTAGGGAGTCTTTTAAATTAAACCACTTTATTTGGACTGAAGCAAGTACAAATTACTGATCCATGTTAATAATTAATATTTGAATGACTAGAGGTTGTACACTTGATGGTCTTTAAAACGCTAGTGATTAAAGTTCAGCTTACAACATTCTGAGCTGCAGCCGTTGTTTTTACCATGCTGGTTTTGGTCATTGAACTGTACACATAGTGTTTCCTATGTGTAATTTCAGTTATGTTCTGACAGTTTTTTCGCCATTTGTGTCTCCTGTAGGTGCTACCAGAGACATCGGATCAGCTCTGACCCGCATGTGTATGAGGCATCGCAGCATTGAGGCTAAACTACGCCATTTTACTAAGTACGACCACACTTCTCCTGTCATCTACTTCCTGTGTGTCATAGTTTAGAAGCCTATATATAACACAAATACATGTATGCATATGATTATACTCAACACAAGAATTTTGTATGTGTTTTATTTGTTTGACACTGAGCTCTGGCATGTGCACAAATGTGACCATCACAACACACTATAATCTAAACACTAAACACAAAACACTATAAGACTCACTCTCAGAGTCTGATGACACTGGCAAGACAAGAGAACACAAATACACACACTTTTCACACTTCATTAAAGGACATCTGCTGACAATTCCCTCCGACAGTCTAATGAATGCATGCCTTAGACTCTAAGCCACACTTTAAACCAAAGCCTTCATTTCTCATGGTCTGAACCCCCACAGGGTTGATGATATTTCCTTATGAATGTTCATATTGCTTTGTAATTGAATGAGAACCTCTGACTCAGCTGTGAACGGTTGAGAACATGATCCTCTCTTCATTGCTTTCAGTGCTTTGATGGAGAGCCTGATCACTCCTCTACAGGACCGTATTGAAGACTGGAAGAAGACAGCCAATCAACTGGACAAGGACCATGCCAAAGGTGACTAAGCACTTTTTTGTCCATATGTCAGTCCTTACAAAGTAGACAGCATACACATTTCCGGTTACTCTTTATTTTATAGTAAATGTACTTACAGTGTACTTACCCATGGAAGTACTGGTTAGTATACGGTATAGCTACATGGGTTAAGGTTAGGTTTAGGGGTAGGTTCAGAGTTAGTACCTAGTTATTACCCAGTTATTGCTATAATAAGTACATAGTATGTACACACGGAACATAAAGTGCTACTAAATTTTCATACATTTCGTTTTTTACAGAGTACAAACGGTCTCGTCATGAAATAAAGAAGAAATCTTCAGACACCATGAAATTACAGAAGAAAGCCAGGAAAGGTAACACAATATATTCACAATATTACTATGAAATGTTAAGCATCACAACAAATTTGGGCAATTTATTCTGTGAAATAGGATCACAAACAACACATATGTGACCCTGGACCACAAAACCAGTCTTAAGTCGCCTGGGTATATTTTTAGCAATAGCAAAAAAAAAACATTGTATGGGTCAAAATGATCGATTTTTCTTTTATGCCAAAAAATCATTAGGATATTAAGTAAAGATCATGTTCCATGAAACTATTTTGTCAATTTCCTACCGTAAATATATCAAAACGTACGTTTTGATTAGTAATATGCATTGCTAAGTACTTCATTTGGACAACTTTATAGGAGATTTTCTCAGTATTTAGATTTTTTTTGCACCCTCAGATTCCAGATTTTCAAATAGTTGT
>NW_015646462.1:93657-102143 GCF_001515625.1 Sinocyclocheilus rhinocerous | reverse complement strand
AAAAATCATTAGGATATTAAGTAAAGATCATGTTCCATGAAACTATTTTGTCAATTTCCTACCGTAAATATATCAAAACGTACGTTTTGATTAGTAATATGCATTGCTAAGTACTTCATTTGGACAACTTTATAGGAGATTTTCTCAGTATTTAGATTTTTTTTGCACCCTCAGATTCCAGATTTTCAAATAGTTGTTTCTCGGCCAAATATTACCCTATCCTAACAAGCCATACATCAATGGAAAGCGTATTTAACCAACTGTCAGATGATGTATAAATCTCAATAAATAAAAAAAAAAGACCCTTATGACTGGTTTTGTGGTCCAGTGTCACATATGCTAGTATACAAGTGTTTTAATGTCAGTGAAAGTAATGGATCAATATTACATAACATTGTCGTATTACAAAGCAGAAATGTGTTGGGGATAAGTCAAGGACATTTCCTCAAGGTCAAAACTGGCTGTTTTATTTGACGTTTAGAACAATCTGCTGTTCGTATGCCATCAGTGTTGAATGCGTTTTAGTGGCTCTCATGGTCGGCAATGGATGGTTGAATCTCGGAAGTGTTGTTAAAGCTGCATAGACTGTTGAGTGCACAATGTGCTTGGTGAAATTACTGATCCCTTCATATGAGGCAAACAATCCTCTGCAACGTAAGCAACCCCCTCTGCTGGCTGAAGCGCAGAAGTGCAACTCTCACCTCATTTGCTAAGCAGTTCATGTTCATATCCCAGCAGCCAATAATTCCTGTTTTTGAAGATAGGATGACAATCCTGTTTGTTACTAGGAATACTCCAGTGTTTAAAGGAAAAGCTGCCTATTTATTTTGTTAAGTCAGGCATCTTGTTCCTTATAAGACCATTCAGTTTGATAAGATTATATATTTGATTTTATTTTGGGTCCATTGCGCATTAAATCGTACATTTTCAGCTGATTTTTGAATTTGGTTTTGTTCAGGTTTGCTGTGGTGGTTTGGCTTTTCTGAAACAATTTGGCCATGAAATGAGCTGAATTGCTTTCTAATACTAACCCTAACACAGTGCTCTCCCTCCTCTGTTTCTCTGTATCTCTCTATTCTTTACTCTCTCTTGGATTCCCCCCACATTGTGTTCTCTCTCTTTTTTATCTACTCTCATAGAGCTACAGGGTAAGTATGTTTTTTTTTTCACGCCAATCTGTGGCTCACTTTGATTCTTCTCACTCGTCACTCTGCATGGCCCTTTAACCCGGCCTCAACCTGAAAAAGACCCAAACACGTCTGCAGACAGTTCTGTGGTCATCGGATTTAACCCCCACATGACATTTTGGCTTGACAGCTTACAACGAGTGATTTAAGATCACAGCCTTTCTCTTTTCTCACATTATAACACCTGAGGGTTTGCTTTGTGCATGATTTTGCTGATGCCGTCCCAGCATGCATGCTGCTTGTATTCCTGGAAGCAGTTCTACTGCGGATAGCTGACTTTGCTTCAATCCTCAGCAAAGGTCACGACCATTTCTAACAATCTAGTCTGCATGAGTTAACCTTTAAACTTCCTCTGGGAGGTTCCATGTGTTTCATTAAGAGTAGAAGATGTTCGACCGCAGAGTTCAGAGTCGTCTGTCTACGTTTGTTGTGTAGGTGCTAGTCGGAATAGTTTGTTTTGTCCTGTGTTCACATTATGTCCATATTGTTGGAGGCTGGAAGAGAGAATGATTCTCATCTAATGCAGTATCTTCTCTTGTGTTCTGCCTCCTTTCATTATTTTCACTTTTTTTTCTTCTGATTGTCCTTTGTAATCTTCTAATTCTTCCATTTGACCTTCTGTTTTGTCTCATTCTTTGGGCATTTTTTTCCATTCTGTCCATTCTCCACCTTATTTCATCCCTCTGCCTTTTCCCCCTTCTTTTCTGTTATGCTCTCTGTCGCCCCCTTTAGGCCGGGGGGACCTTCAGCCACAGCTGGACAGCGCAATGCAGGATGTGAATGACATGTACCTGCTGATGGAGGAGACAGAGAAGCAGGCGGTGCGGCGTGCTCTAGTGGAGGAGAGAGGACGCTTTTGTACCTTCATCAGCTTCCTGCAGCCTGTAGTGGTACAGCCCACCTCATTCAACATCACTTATGTGAACTGTACAGCTGCTCAGCCCTTACACATTACTCTGTAACAAGGACACCAGTTAAAGTGTAGATTAAGTCTCTTATTTTAGATTAGATTAGATTCAACTTTATTGTCACTGTGCAGAGTACAAGTACAGAGCCAATGAAATGCAGTTATGCCCAGCAAGGCTGCATTTATTTGATCAAAAACACAGCAAAAACAGCAACATTGTGAAATATCATTCAAATTTAAAATAACTGTTTGTATTTCTATTAATATATTTTATTTGTGACCCTGGACCACAAAACCAGTGAGATATATGATATACATATAAATAAGCTTTCCATTGATGTGTGGTTTGTTAGGATAGGACAATATTTGGCCAAGATACAACTATCATGTTCTTCATGGATTTGACCCATACAATGTATTGTTGGCTATTGTTACAAATATACCCCTTCTACTTATGACTGGTTTTGTGGTCCAGGGTCACATTTAATAATAACAATTTATTCAAACATTTGTTCAACAATTTGATGCTCAAGAAACATTTCTTATTATCATGTATGTATATATATTCTCTGATGAATAGAAAGTTCCATTTTTTTATTTTAATTTTTTTGAACGGTAGTGTATGCTGGACACTTTATGCAGTTCATTCACTCTCCAATCCAGATTTATGTTTTTAAAAGTAAAGAGGAAATGTTTCATCAAAATTTTGTTCGTCATACTGTATATGGTAGTGGCAATGAGGAACCTGTCTTAAGATTTAAAGCAAAAAGTATGCTCTTAGAATATGTTACTGTCTGACATTTAAATGGCATTATGTGATGTTAAAATCTGATCTATGAACTTGTGGTTTTGTCCTCGTGTGTTGTTAGAATGGAGAGATTGCCATGTTGGGAGAGATCACTCATCTCCAGGCCATTATTGATGACCTCACCGTGTTAACCTCAGAGCCCCACAAACTGCCCCCAGCCAGTGAGCAGGTGCACATCCTTTTATGTACTCCAGTCACCATGTATGTACAGTGCTTTGCAGAAAAAAGGCCATTAACACTAAGACTGCCTCTCTCTGTCTCTTTCTTTCAGGTAATAAAAGACCTTAAGGGTTCAGATTACTCTTGGTCCTACCAGACTCCCCCCTCTTCTCCCAGCAGCTCCGGCTCCAGGAAAAGCAGCATGTGCAGGTGAGAGTGAGAGTGATAAAGAAATAGAGACATTATGCTGCCAGTAATGTTAGCACACTTATCAAATCTTTATTTCTGGTTATTAGCCTTTTTTCTGCTGGATAGATTTGTTGCTTGTGCTGTGTACTATGTTGCTTGACTTTTCTTTGTTGTAATTGCTTTGAACATTGCTGTTTGTTGCAAAATGACAATACAATTTAGTACAAAATATAATTTGCCAAATGGCAGCTCGTACTTGTAACTAACTGCCCTGTTGGAAAATAAAGCTTATGCTGTGTCTTAGGACATGGTAGCTGGTATTTTATTGGTTTAAGCTGGTCTGAGTTAGTCATAAGCTGGTCTAAACTTGTAGACCATTTTGGATCGGAAAACAAACCATATACCAGTTGGTCATACCATGATAAATGGATAGTTTGCCGAAAGATGAACAATTCTGTCATCCATTACTCACCCTCATGTCATTTTAAACCTATTAGTCTTTAAGCCTATTTCCACCGCAGGAACTTTCCCCAGGAACTGGGGACTTTGGGGCGGTAATCGGTGTGTTTCCACCGCAGGAACCAGGATCTAAATGAAGTTCCGGGTAAAAATTTGCCCCTCAGAAAGTCCCTGCTCACGAGGTAGTACTTTATCAAAGGTCCGGAACTTTTGGGGGTGGGACTTGGGCACTGAACATGCTGATTGGTTGAGTTCACGCAGCATTTGGATTGGTTGACTCTACGCCGCATTGTATTTCAACCACCATTTTTAAAAGTCTGTTGCGGTGTGGCGTTGGTGCAGTGCCGAGGATGAAATCCAGCGGGAACTGGAAACGGTGACAAAACAATTATGATTGTCCGTCGCTATGTATGACGCAATCGTTGTTCGACATTAGCGCCCCCTTCTGGACTGGGAGGAGCAGTCACGTACAGTCCTACTACATCACCAGACTATTTGCCTAATCTTCACGGTACTTTAGGCTGCGATGGAAACACAGACAGCAACAGGTCTGGGGGAAAAAAAGTTCCTGGGACAAATTGTTCCAGAGCTTTTCATTCATCTTCGAACCACAATGAAATCTGAGTGATTTTTGTTCCTCCATTGAAAGTCCATTCCACCAAAACTATAATGCTTCAAAAAGTTTATAAAAAACATCATAAAAGTAATCCATATGAATCAAGCACTTAAATCCAAGTCTTCCGAATGATCGCTTTTTGATGAACAGATTTAATATAGCCTTTTATTCACATATAAACATTGATCAGCACACATGCATAGAGAACATCAAATGTGCTTGCGTGACGATCGCTTTATGAACTTTTTGAAGTGTCAAAGTTTTTGTGGAATGGACTTCAAAAGAGACAGAAATCTTATGGGTTTAGAAGGACATGAGAGTGAGTAAATGATAACAGATTTGTAATTTTTGAGAGCAACTAAGCCTTTAAGGGGATGCCAGTGCCAATGGCCATCTTGCATAAACCAAATAACTACTTAGAAACTAGCTACTAGCTGTTGTTTTTCCAGCCAGGTTATATTTTGTGAGTGTGTGTATATTTTGAATGCAAGTGTGTGTGTGTGTACAGGGAAAGAGGGGGCTGCTAATGCTACTGCTGCGCTACACAATCTCACTGTATGTTGACATCAACCCCGACAACATATTAGAGACAGAGCACTGCGGTCATGAAAATGTTGTTTTGTATTCTGTAAGAGCCTTGCTTTCAACAGGCACAGTTTAATGCTTATTGATTCATGTTATTCATCCATTGATTCCTTTTGATGAAGTCAAGGATGAAACATAGCAATTACCTACAATTATAATTAACACAAGTAGACTAAAGTAGCTTGTTTAATATGATGTTATTACTTTTATAATTGACTAGCAGTTAGTTGTGTCTGATTAATGTAACTTCAGTGCTTTGCTCTCTTAAATTAATATTCCAGGTTAAAAACCATTTAAGAACCTCAACAACAGAATCTGTCTAATATTCCTGTGCTGTTTTTAACCCGGAATATGAAGTAATTGCTTCAAAACAAATTGAAAGCATTTTAAGATCACTTTTACATAGCCAGTCCCTCTAGAGTTTTTGATTAGACCATTAGTATTTTGCTTTGGCTCCAGGGCCAATTAAAGCTTCCTTTTTTAATAGTGTCATTTAGTACCTGTTTGTCCGCCTCGCATGGAGTCATGGGGGTTGCTTCAAGTGCGTTGGCTGCGCAAGGCCGACACATCTGAACACAACCTTCAATCTCCATACTAGGCCCCCTGTGTCACACCTGTCAAACTTTGTCTTACATATGTTCTCCCTCTGCCCCCCACTCTGCCCTCCATCCTTACCCATCAACCTCATAACTGCTTGAGACCTTTGTTTGTCCATCTCTTTTTTACTGACAAATTTAAGGGGGTCTGAATACTTTCCGTACCCACTGTATATATATATAGAATGTTTAAAGCGTAAAAAACACACCACAAAATAATGCAGTAGATATGAAAACAACCAGCAGATGACAAAAAAAAAACTATGGAAAAAAAGTGCTAAACTATACTGAGAAAAAAATGGCACATAACTTTTAGGAATACTACAAATCTTTACTTGTTTTTTGATTATGTGTTTCATTGCGTTTCACAACATTAAAAATCTATTTGTACATGTAATAATTAAAATACACTATCCTTCAAAATTTTAAGGTCAGTAAGATTTTTTAATGTCTTTGAAAGTTAAAGTTTTGTATGCTCTCAAACTATGCATTTGATCAAAAATACAGTAAAACAGTAATATTATGAAATGTTAATAAAATTTAAAATAAGTTTTCAATTTTAATATATTTTAAACTGTTATTTATTCCAGCCATTACTCCAGTCTTAAATGTCACATGATCCTTCGGAAATAATTCTAATATGCATATTTGGTGTTAAAGATATTTTTTTCAATGCTGAATATAGCTTTTTTGTGTAAAATGTGACTTTTTTTCATTTTTATTTTTGTAAAGAACAGCATTTATTTGAAACTTTTTTGTAACAATTTAATCAATTGAATGCATCCATGCTGAGCATTCACTTATTATAACAAACTAACAAAAAAGAAAATAAATAAATGAATACATTTTACTGACTCCAAACTCTTCTCTCACTCTTGTCCTCTCCAACGGACATTCACTTGGCAACACTACATTTTCCAAGCTGAAGGTGTTGAAGTCATTTGGTTAAAACTGTTATTAATTTAAAATGTGATTTTTCTATTTATGATGTGTCCATTTATTGCAAGCAGTACCAAAAAAAAAAACCTTTACGAAGACCCTCTAAATGTTTCCCTGCTGATACCCCATCTTTTATGGTCTTTCTTACAGAAGTCATCAAGTTCAGCGTCCTCGGATGCATCTGAGACCTGCCAGTCAGTTAGTGAGTGTAGCTCTCCAACCACAGTAAGTATCAAGTACTCTGTCCATAAGACATACATGTGCTGAAACTGTCAGTGATGGATTGTTTTGGCTTGTCAGTGTTTTGGATTGTCTGTGGGACCCGTGAGGGTTGTGCTGCTGATTGGCAGGTTGGGGTCTTCTCTGTCTCTCTTGCCGGTTTCGTCTTTGTGCTGTCATCAGATCTGATCTTTCCTGCCACTCTCAGCATGTATCTGCAAGGCCACACACACAAAGGCTCCCATGCCCATGAGTAAAGGGAAGGGGGTCTCTTGCTACTCTGACGGTCTCGGTCTTATCTCTCCATTCCGCAGTTTGGCTCGTCCTTCACTACCTTCCGCCCTGCTCTCTATCACACTCCTGGCTCCATCAGGCCTTTCTCTGTCATACTTCCTGCGTCCCCACCCTATAACCGCTCCCCTGGATCCAACACACCCTCTCCCACATCCAAGGTTCCTTGCTGGAAGGTTTGTCTCCATTGGCAATTCTCATTGCAGTTTTGTTTATTTCCTCTTCTTTTTGCGTGTGTTGAATATGTGCCTCCTGAATAACACTTACTGACAGTGATTTTGATTTGATTTCATTCTGCTTAACCTCATTCATTACCTCATTTTGCTTTTTAACACACACCTTTTCTGTTGGCTGCATGATGCTGGTTTCAAATCTCTGGCTGTGAGATCTGCTAAACCGAGCAGACCACGGAAGGTACCTATCAGTTTATTCAAACACTGAGATTGGGTTTTCTCTAAAACACATAAGAAAGTATCTGTTGAAAGGACACTCAAACTGCTGGATCGTGGGCCAGTCTTCTCTCTCGCCCCTGAGACCGTTGCATCTATTGCTGTAGACTGAACTGAATTAACAGAGTCTACTTCCTCAGGACTGGTCCAAGGTAGGTTCCGGTGAGCAGCCGCTAGCCAGCACACTTCAGAGGAGGAAGGAGCCTCTGGATAGGCTGCGGGAGGCAGAAACCTCTCCTCAGTCACAGGGGTATTCTGGAATGCATTCGGAAGACCCCCAGAGGCCAAGGATGACCCCGGCCACTATCGCTGCCAAGGTAACTTTCACCGTATATTAAACATTCATCATTTGGTGTGGCTAAGACAAAATGTACCCGTTTGCTTAAGGCTGTTTCTGCAAATATGGGCTGCTCTGGCCTTGAGTACTTAATAATGCAGTGTTTTGTTTTGTTTTTTTGTTTTAAGTGTGATTTCTATACTTGGATAAGCCTTGAAAACTAATAAATTCTTAGATATTTCCAAAGGATTTATATATATATATATATATATATATCTAAAATATTTTATCAGGTAGAAATTTCTATTTTCTATTTCTAACTCTGCAATCACAAACAACTAAAAAAGTCATGCAGATCTAATAGAAATAGAAATTCTAAGTGCTGAATAACACTTCTGGAATTATAATATTTAATTTAAATTATTTAGTTTAATTGTTTTAATACATTTCCACTACTATTTTCTTTAAATTAAGAAGTTTGAAAATGAGCAGCTTTGTTAATACAGCTAAAGTCTCTTAAAATGCACTTCACACTCTCACTAGCTTATACAGTATGTGACCCTGGACCACAAAACCAGTCTTAAGTCGCTAGGGTATATTTGTAGCAATAGTCAAAAATACATTGTATGGGTCAAAATTATTGACTAAGAACTTAATTTGGACAACTTTAAAGGCGATTTTCTCAAATTCCAGATTTTAAAATAGTTGTATCTCAGCCAAATGTTGTCATATCCTAACAAACCATACATTCAGCTTTCAGATGATGTATAAATCTCAATTTCGAAAAATTGACCCTTATGACTGG
>NW_015646462.1:87851-93252 GCF_001515625.1 Sinocyclocheilus rhinocerous | reverse complement strand
CATTCAGCTTTCAGATGATGTATAAATCTCAATTTCGAAAAATTGACCCTTATGACTGGTTTTGTGGTCCAGGGTCACATATAGTTGACAGTGTCCAACATTGGATATACATTAATAACAAAATAACAAAATAATATTTGAGAGAAATAGGCCTTTTGTGTACATAGAAAAAGTCTTAGATCTTTTGAGTTCAGCTCATGAAAAATGGGGGCAAAAACAAAAGTGTTGCGTTTATAATTTTGTTCAGTGTATGTATCATGAATAAATACATTGGAATAATATTTTTACATAATTGATTAGAATAGTATTTATGTTTATAATTTTCTTTTAGTCAATTTTTATTCATTCGATTTTCATAGTTTAGGATTCAAAGTCTAGGTCTACATATGCACACGCATTGAGCTACATGCGTGTAGTCTGTGCTTGATGTAACTGTCTGTATGTATTGTGTAATGGTGCAGCATGGTGAGGAGGTTTCCCCAGCTGCTAGTGATCTAGCTATGGTCCTGACACGAGGCCTCAGCATGGAGCAGCAGAAGAGCAGCCGAGACTCCCTTCAGTACTCAAGTGGATACAGCACTCAGACAACCACCCCATCCTGCTCAGAGGATACCATCCCCTCACAGGGTAACACACAGTCAAAATTACTCACATGTTCTCAGTAAAGGCCTGTTCACACCAAAAGTGATAACTATAACGCTAACCATATTAGTGTCCGCACCAACGCACATTAATATGCTTTGTTTATTACAAGCACGTGCTGCTGTTGTCGCCTGCCGCTTTAAATGCTTAAGCTCTTTAAAATCAGGTGGATTCTGATTGGCTGTCAATGTTCTTATCATTCATCAGCTAGAAAAACAACTCATTCGGAAAGTGGTTTTATCAATATTGTTCCTCTGTGTAATTTCACTGTGATGCTATAGCTGTGGTGTGGACTTCCCTATTCTCTTAGAATGAAAACTTTGTAGGTATCATTATTATTATTATAGTTATCAGCCTTGGTGTGATTGGGCCTTAACAGATATTACTGATTATTATTTGAATTCAAAACAAGTTATAATAGCTGACAAGTTACAAGTGGGATTTTTTTTGTTAGGTTCCGATTATGATGGTTACTCAGTGAATGGAGACACTGAGGCCAACGGTCAGGCTGAATTCGATAAATCCTCCACAATTCCCCGTCACAGTAATATCGCCCAGAACTACCGGCGCATGATACAGACTAAGCGTCCTGCCAGCACGGCAGGCCTGCCCAGTGGAGTGGGTGCTCTGGGCGGACCACCCGGCGGAGGGGGCAGTATCTCCGGCACAGCCACCATTCGCCGAACACCGTCTACGAAGCCTGGGGTGAGGCGCACCCTCTCCAGCGCTGGCCCTATTCCTATACGCCCACCCATCGTGCCAGTCAAGACCCCCACTGTGCCTGACTCACCTGGCGGGTATACAGGCCCTACCGCCCGTGTGGGCAGCGAAGAATGTGTCTTTTATGTGCCGGATGATGCCTCCCCGGGAGCGCTGGAGTACGTGAAGGCCTCTCCAAAGCGGCTGAGCCTGCCTAACACAGCCTGGGTCTCAGGGGGTGTAGGCGGCTTAGAGATGAGCGTCTACGGCCAACCAGGTGAAGAAGATCACCTGCTGGCTGCCAATCGCCACAGTCTGGTGGAGAAGATCGGGGAGCTGGTAGCCAGCGCTCACGCCTTAGGTGAGGCCCAGTTCCCTTTCCTCTCGCTTCCAAACCAGCCCCCACCAGGCCCCGAGTCCCAACCCGATCCTGAAGTGCCCCAGGAGGGTGAGGACATGCTGAGGTCTATTCGTCGAGGGGTGCGACTGCGCAAAACCATCTCCAATGATCGCTCTGCACCCCGGATTTTGTGATGCCTCCTGGAGAGATGGGAGAATACAAGCGAAGTAACACAGAAAAAAATTTCACAATGACTCTTTAGAAAATGAGCTATGAAAAAGAGGATTAAAAATTAAATGTTTAAAGTCATTGTAGAAAATAATGAATAACAGTAATGAAAAAAGTAAATTATATTATGTAACAGCAGGCCAAGGCCACTATAACTCTTAGCGTGTCTGAACGCATGTTTGTCTTATTAACACACCCATCACCGCGGGATAGTTGAACTGTAGTGAGACAATTAACTACTGACAGAACAAGGGACCAGGATGTCTGGGGGATTTTTGTGGTCCCCTCCAGTTCTCCGCATGGTCCCGGTAGAATAACGGCCCTCCTCAAATTATGGACCCCAGGAATCAGTGCTTGAGAAGCTCATGGGGTATGCAGGGACTCGTCGCAGATCCTTGCCCTCTACAACGCTCTCTCTAACCCCGCCCTCACCTCCAGTAAAATTGACATCACATCCTGAAAATCTTGTGGTATCGCTGTTGTGTGCTGGTCTGCAGTCTGGAGGTGAGCAGGGCTCTGCTGCAGGTCAGCTCGTGGTTGCTTAGATGGACAGGATTTATCTTTTGTTCGTACACTTCCGTTGTCTTGTTTGTTTTATTTACAAGCAGTTAATCGCCTCCTAGCTCCTAAGAGTAGGAAACGTTCATGTCAGGTATATGGATATTATAGAATTAGGGTGAAAAAAACACCATGATAATGTGGAGCAATAACGCTTTTTTCCCTTTTTTTTCCCTTTGATGGGGGAAGGTTTTGAAGATCAGCTTTTAATAAAGTTGTTCGTTTTTGATGTTCAGGTGTCTTTGGGGAAGCAGATGCTTTCGAAGACTTCTTGTTGAGTCTAGTTATGGCTTATTTAAAAAGAAAATGAGAAATAGAAAGGATGCAGAGCACTTTTAAGGCGTAGTTTTGACCGCTAGTTATCACTGTGGCCACACTGTGTGTGGTGAATGCTGTAAGACAAGCGCAGTCACATGCCCTGGTACATAGGGAGACGAATGCGTGTAGCAATGTGATGATATAAGAAAAAAGAGAGAGATGGGATGCGAAGCAGAGATGGAGGTAAGAAAAATGATTTGGCAACATTTTACAGTAGGATCAATTTGTTAACAGTATTAGTTAATGTACTAGGTATCATGAACTAACAATGAACAGAATTTATTAATCTAGGTTGATGTTAATTTCTATTTATTCTAGTTCATTTTCTATATTTCAAGTGGAATAAATAAGCATCAGCTAATGTTTTATGAACAAACAATAGGACATTCAAAAGGTTGGAGTCAATAAAATATTAATACATTTATTCAGCAAGTATGCATTAAATTGATCAAAAGTAACCGACGTTTATAATGTAACAAAATATTTCTGTTTTCTTTCTGTTTGTCAAATAATCCTGCAAAAAAATGGATCACGGTTTTTCACAAAAGCAGCAAAACTAATGATCATTTCAGCCCTGATTAATAAAAAAAAAAAACCTGCTTTGCCACGACAGGAATAAAATTACATTTTAAAGTATATTAAAATAGAATAATAATATAACCCCCCCCCCACTTTTGAACAGTGGTATATATTTATATATTAGCATTAACTAGATAAATTAATAATTTTAATGAAAAAAATGTTGCTGTTGTTGTTCACTGTTCATGACACCTCACAACACCTATTGCATTAACTGTTAACCAGTTGAATCTTATTGTAGTGTGACCAATGATCTTGAAAGGGAATTGGTTGATGCATTATATTTAATTTACAATTTGACCTTCTAAGTTCTAAAATGTTTTTCAGGAAATGTTCTTTTACTTGTCAAGCCTCAAACCACAGTCCCCTGATATATCTTTAGGAGGGGTGGAGAGAACGAGCTAAGATGAAGGCACACACCTTGCTGCCATTTTTTTGGGACATAAGAATGAACTTTGGATCTGCAGAGGGAAGAAGGGATGAATAAAGGAGTTGGAGAGAATGAACTCTGGGAAGAAAACTCATCCAGTTGTTTATGATTAAAGCATTCCACTGCCTGTTTTAGATGAAATAGGAGTAAATACCTATGACACAAAAGGTCGCTGGTTACCCTGGTTTACCCAACGTGAAGAAAAACAATGCTCTGTGATGATACTGGATGTGGAAGGGATATGTAGGAGGTCAAAACATAGTTTTAGTCATGTAGTGTCTATTTGTGAGTGACTTTCTGTTTTCCCAAGACTCCCTATAACCCCTGCGGTCATAAATAGTGCTGTTGCACCAGACACTTGCTCCATACTCTGACTTTTGGGTTGTTTTGTGAATTATTTATTTTGCATAGAGCACTTTGCTTTAGGAATGCCTGTAGCGTGTTCAAAAGGAAAAAGTATGTCTGCTTTGTGACAGTATGTACGACTGTGCCGATCTCTCACCGAAAACAGTGCCATTCTGGAACGCCAAGGCCATATTGAGAACAGGCTGGAATGAAAGAACATGGTTATGGCAAGCCCACACTGCCAGCCAAATTTGTGTATATATATATATGCATATAGGAAAGTGAACAGTGCAAGTAGCTTCACTAAAAACAACTGTCCCACACAAATGTTCTCTTGCAATGGGGGTCAAGGGGTGGGTGAGGAATCAATTGACAAGAGCATTGAGTTTGGCAGCAAAATAGTACACTTTGCTGACAAAGAGAGAAGAAAAAAAAAACACATCTTACTGTCACATATCCACGTGTCATGTGAAGCTTCATGACCTGCTTTATGTGATAACAAATCACAAAGATAAAAGTTCTCAGAAGTTTCATTCATAGCATTACATGCAGACACATAAAAGCAGGAGGATACGACAGGAAGGAAGATGGATAGTTGATGAGAAGTGAAAGAGAAAGGAGATTGGGATGAGCAAGAGTGAGAAAGTCAAGGCCAGTGGAGAATAATTGGTGAAAGAAACAGGTAGGAAGCGAAGCGAAGGAGTGAGAGGGGGAAAAAAAGACACAAAAGCCGTATTGCAGGTAGTTGGGTTACTGTTGTCTCTTTATTGTAACGTCAGTCTCTGCAGGTTTCTGCTCCCGAGGTCATGAAGCAAGATGACAGTTAAAAGCCCCTCAGGAGGAAACTGGGGCATAGAAAAACTACCAGTCACTTATGAGCTCAGCCTTCAGCGTCTCAATACTCACAGTCACACACAGCAGATAGACTCTTTTGGTTCTCAGGTGATTATACGCACATTTTCTCTTTGTTTTGCAGTGTTTAACATTACTCATGTCATGCTCATTTGTCTCCTGCTGAATGTCATGATATGCTCACTAAGGCAGCCATCACAATTCAGCTGTGAAAATATGATTGGCCTGTTATCTTATACTTGACGTTTGTGAAGCTCAGGTTTCACAGTTTGTCCAACAAACTCATGCCAATTCGTAACGATTTTATGTGTTGGTAAATTCATACAGTGCGCACTCTACATTTGCACCGTTTAGTAGGTTATTATCTGTTCATGCACCACAGGTTTAGGGTTGAGGTTAAGGGTTGAACC
>NW_015646462.1:84790-87640 GCF_001515625.1 Sinocyclocheilus rhinocerous | reverse complement strand
CCCCCTCTAAAAATCGCACTGTACACATACAAAATCACCACCTCATAAATTAGTTATGCTTTCTCATGAGATTGGGTTGGTTTGCCCCTAGTTATTTTAGGAATTAGCAGGGAAGAAGTGGTTTAGAAATATATGTGCTTTGATGATGTGTAAATGTGATTTTTGAGGGCAATATTTTGAATATATTAATATTCTATCTTAAATTATCTTGACCATCTCCCATTCTCCCCTAAAAATGAATAATTAAAAAAGAAATGCGTTCCTTATGGATCATCTCTGAGGGGATTTGCCCGGAGAAACATTAGTACATCGCACATTGGACTTTTAATAAAAAAAATAAATAAACAAGTGTCTTCAGTTCCGCCTTTAGGCTACATATAATTTGTTGGTGAGCCAAACAAATGCCAAAAAAGAAGTGAACTGGCTATTCTTTATATTTACATTAAGTAATAATTGACCAAATTGTATAGAGTTAGCGCACAATCAATGAGTAGGCCTATAATGTTAGCCTTATGCAACTTTATGCCTTTTTGATATTCACTCACGCCAGCTGCACACTAGTCTTTCTGCAGTCATCCCATTTCCCTTTTCATCGTGTTTCACATCTCTACAATGGCTACAGACAATAAATGATCACGTGCTGCGGGTGACAGAGAGATGAACTGCTCATTTGGGCTGGAACACGTGCAGCCTCACGCCCTGTTCCTCGAAGATGCCCTGAAAGACACCCGTCTCCCACGCTCGATTCAGCCACGACACCGCGATTTTCCCTCACTGTCATCTCCAGCGAGCGAGCGAGCGCTCGTGGAGGGAGGGTTTGGCAACCGGGTGTCATGGAAACTGAGCCGTGTGACTTACGCCATTAGTCTCGAGTTGCGAGTCTTTTCTTTTCTTTGCCGCTCGCAAATAAGGAGCATCACGCACATGCCTCATAACACACCCCAAACAGCAGGTTCTACAGCTCAAAACTTAACCGGTGAACTTGATTATGTTTCTTAATTTCATTCACATGTAAAAGATAAGACGTGTGCATTTGTTTTTTTGTCCCACCCCATCCCCTCCTCTTTCCTTCTCTGACTGAAGTTGAATAACGCTACAGGTGCTGTTGTGTCTGTCGTTCTTCTTTCTGCTTTTCTCTCTTTACTCTTCTGCTTTAATTTATTGTGCTGTTTTCCTAAGGCTAATTTGCCACTGTTGCTGACAACATCATTTCCTTTTTGGTAATATTTATCCTTCTAATTTTTGTTAAGTTTAGTCACAGCTAATGTAACAAAACACACTGTGATAATTCCAGTATTAATAAAAGTTGTACTTAAAGTTTGTGTGAGGAGAAGAATATTCATTATAACCTATTTATTATTCATTATGCTAGGTTTTGTGAGGGGAAGTAATTAAGATAAAAAGTTGAAAATTTGGCAAAAAGGCAAAATTATAAGATCTAAAGTCATGGCATAAAAATCACAAATGTGAAAAAAGAGAAAGATTTATCAAAGCCTGACATTTTTTTCTTATATATGTGGCGGAAATGAACTACTACTAACAAAAGCAGGTTCTGTGCCACGTACTGATTAGATGTATTAAAATATTATAGCCTACCTGCAGATATTTGTTGTCCAGAACGGCATAAAAACCAATATGCATACATTTCAAGTTTTAAACGTTATAGCCTATATACTTCATGCACACAAAAATACAAAACAGAAAAGGGTGACGTTCAATTGAAAGTGCAAGAGGTTTGACAGATGGTATACAGCAAGGAAACCAGTGGTTCTCAATCCTCTCTATGAAGTACCCCCAGCACTGAACATTTTGTATGTCTCCCTATATCTGACACACCCACTTCAGGTCTTGCAGTCTCCACTAATGAGCTGATGAGTTGAATCAGGTGTGATAGATGAGGGAGACATACAAAATGTGCAGGGCTGGGGGTACTCAGACAGGTTTGAGAACCACTGTACATAAACAATCCCATTTAGAGTGTGCACATTTTATTTTAGACGCCAGGGGGCGCCAAAGTGTTTGTGACTAAATCTGTGACTGCAATTCTACATCCAGATAGAGAAAGTTGTTCTAATTCTTCAGGCTGTTTAGAATCTAAAAGTGAAACACAAATAAATCTCGTCCTTCACACCGAAAATAAGTAACTTGTGAAACCCTGTAATTAAAATCACAAGTCAGTCTCTAAGCACCAATTTTGTGCTCATCAGCTTTATAACGACTTTCAACAGTGAAGAGAAAACCGAGAGTAGCAATTCAGCCTCCAGCTATGTGTTATTTGCTGAGAAAGCCCCTGAATGTGTATAAAACAGTCCCAGCTGCACACTGGACTGCTCAGAGCTCAAGTGTGTATCTTCAATGATAGTCACTTCATCTATATAAAAAACGCAATATAAAACACGCAACTTAATTAGAACGTCTTCTGTGCTCGTCATCTCTCGTGTGTCCTTAAACCACACGAATGCAACTTTAATCAAAAATAAGTAGGCCACGATTAATTTAAGAAATCTTAACAATGATATTCAAGGGGACAATAAAGGGATTAGAGAGTGTAGAGGGAGAAAATAGTGTTTACTATGTGCTCATTCAGTTTACCATCCCACTCAGGGGCGCCGCTAGCAATTTTGGGCCCTATGAAAGAATATGAGGTTGGGCCCCCTACCGCACCAAACATACACTATATTGCCCAAAGTATTGGGACACCCCCTTCTAATGAACAGGTTTGACTACTTTAGTAATTTCCACGAGTACAAATCTTAATGTTTAAGCATATAATGCTATTCTAGGGAATTGTGTGCTTCTAATTTTATACCAATTGTCTGAACAGGACCCTTTTCTATTCTAACACAACAA
>NW_015646462.1:83319-84055 GCF_001515625.1 Sinocyclocheilus rhinocerous | reverse complement strand
GAAAAAAGCACTTCCATAACCCTGCCATCAAAGCAGGAAACATAATTCATGTATTTAAAAATTGTATTTCCATCTCAGTTTTGGAAGTGTCTAAAATGATTGTACACATATGTATCATTCATTGGTGTTTGGTGATGAGTTTTTGGCTCAAGGTTTGCATTTAAAGTCACACCAGAGGTGTTCAGCTGGGATTAGGACTTTGCGTTCTGCAGACCAGTCAAGTTCTTCCACACTGACTGAATCAATCTTTTATTTTATTTTTTTAACCTTGCCTTATACACAGAGGCATTGTTGTGTTAAAATAGAAAAGGGTCCTGTCCAAACTATTGGTATAAAATTAGAAGCACACAATTCCCTAGAATATCATTATATGCTTAAACATTAAGATTTGTACTAATGGAAATTAAAGTAGTCAAACCTGTTCATTAGAAGGGGGTGTCCCAATACTTTTGGCAATATAGTGTACAAGCCAACTTAGCTATTCAAAATCTTTGTCTGCAATTTAATAATATTGACCTATTACTTTTGCTATTGCTTTTGACCATTAGGTATCAGTAGCCTAACATAATTCATTCAGAACCGGTTCTATGGACATAGGCTTTCTGTACCACACCATTCTGCTGATATGGAATCAATTGGACTACTTAATCAGTTATATTAATAGAAATGCTTCACCATGGGGCAAACAAAAACATCCTAAAATAATAAATAGGATACCCCATAGCAGCATTTCCAG
>NW_015646462.1:78338-83191 GCF_001515625.1 Sinocyclocheilus rhinocerous | reverse complement strand
TAATAAAAGCCTCCTTTGAGATCGTTTTGACAGACATGTTTATTGTGTATTATTTTCAACGTGTTTATTGCTAGTTTCGTGTGGCAACATAGAAGCGCAGTCGTAATTCGTGAGCAGCGTATCTGGTTGCCATGACAACCTCACGCGCTTCCTGCTGCTGCTCTATGTAATCAGAGTGTGAATTTGTAGATTTTCTATAGAAAAACTAAAATGTGTTTAAAAGTGCGACTGACCAAATCGTCCGGCTCGGTCCGTCGGTTTGCCCCCCCTCGAACTCGAAGACATCTCTAATTTGACAGTTTACCATCTGATCTCACTCAGTGACTCTAGACTACGTAGGACGGGACGAAACCATGCAGTGAATGGGGGAGATAATTTAGCTGGAAATGCAGAAATAAGCCGTAATTTGGTTTTATTTGTAACTCTTTGATAGATACATTTATAATTTCTATTACAATACTACTACCACTGTTACTACTAATAAAACAGACCTCTGGGGGCCCCAAAAGTGCATGGGCCCATAGAATCGTCCTAACTTTCCCCCCCTTAGCGGCGCCCCTGATCCCACTACTGGCATATTCACAGAATCATACTGGCTGTCTATGGAACACTGAAGGTGAGTGAACATGATCTTGGTTTCTCATTTGAGTAAACTGTTCCCTGTGTTAGAAGAACTACTTTGAACATGTCTAGCAATACGCAAATCATAATTTTGAAGTATCAGCTACAATCCATCCGTTCTCCAAAGCACTTGTCCTATGTAGGGTCCCAGCTTAGGCTACACATTTTTTTCTTTTGTTAGAAAAAAAGTTGAGTTCGAATTTTTTTTCTAACTTTACCATTAAGTTATAAAAATGTTAGTATTTCTGAATGTTCTCTGAACAAACATCCTGTTTTTAAAAAATGTTTAAAAATGTTTTCCTTTGGTTATATGAACATTAAGGAATATTAATCATTTTGCAAACATTATAGGAATGTTACGTTTGAAGGATCTCTGAATATTCTGAAAAAAGTAGTTAGATGAACGTCCAACTACGTTTCAGGACAAACATTCCATTAACGATGTATGAATTAGGCTACATTTTTGTGCTAATATTTTCATCAGATGCCCATTTTCCACAAGTTGATATGATTCTTTAGGGTCTTAATGAAAAGTCTGTTGCATAGTTTGGTTAAAATTTCTCAATGGTAGTGTAAGAAAACACCTTTTTACCCTGTCAAAAACAGCAAGAGCAAGCCATTTTGTAGCTTTTTCCTTTAAATGTTAATGAGCTCTGCTCACCCCACCCCTCTCTTCCGAGCTGCTCTCTGAGGGACTGTTTACTTTATTCATTGTGAAACTTGCTAATTAGCACATTATAGGAAAGGCGATTTGCAAAGATTAATTAAAAAACCTTATACTCACTTCTTCTGTATGTGAAGCTGGGTCACGAATGATTCGTGTGAACATAAAATTCTCAATGGTAGTGTAAAAACACTTTTTTACCCTGTCAAAAACAGCTCTTTTCAGAGCAAGTTGTTTTCTTGCATGCTGCTTTAAATGCAAATGAGCTCTGCTCGCCTCGCCCCTCACTTCCGAGCTGCTCTCTGAGAGACGGTAAACTTTAGCCGCATTCATCATGAAACTTGCTAACTAGCACATTATTAGGAAAGGCGATTTGCAAAGATTAATTAAAAAACCTTATACTCACTTCTTCTGTATGTGAAGCTGGGTCACGAATGATTCGTGTGAACATAGATTTTGTGACGTCACACAGACAGGCATCTGAGATCGGCTCGATTTGAGAAAGGTGTAAGGATTTTAGTAGTTAAATTTTTTTTAAAATTATTATAGGGTGGTTGTGTACACACACTGCCAACACACATTTCAGTTCCAGCTACTTGTAAAAGAGCATGTAGCATCCGATGACCCCTTTAAAGAACTGGCAAACGAAAAACGGTAGGCTAAAAACAGGTCAATATTTAGTTTTTCTGTTTTTCTGTATTCGATCACTGACATTTTCTTTTAATTTCTTGAACGCAATGGCCAAGCGTTTAAATTAGAATCCACTGACTGCTCAAAACGCCACAGATTTGTTCGCTGTCGTGCTGCAAGCTCGGGAGTCTCTCATTATAACATACAATGTGTAACATGATGTAAATAAGAGATTCATTGTGCACTTTTTTTTGTGATTATAAGGGGGAGCGCTCTTTGCACGCTTTCTTGGCTATAATCCATTCGGAATTTGAATAAGATCCGTTCTTCATGATGCTGAGTGGACCGATGGCCACTTACACAGGCCCGTTTCTTAGCATAGGCAAGCTAGGCGGTCGCCTAGGCGTGACCAGCAGGAGGGGGCGCCAATGAGCGCACGTACTGGCACTACATTTTAGCAGAGTTGTGATAAAGCGTGGCACCGCCATCCTGAAATATCATTGTCGCCCCCACTGGATTACCCAACATCATTGGTCTAGAGTACTGTCAATCTGATGATGCCTGTATGCCATTGGATCAGAGCGCTGTCAATTGCTGCCTGATTGTTGCATGCAACGTTTGCATTTGCAGCACTCAACAACACCACTTTGTTAGGGCAGTAGGCTATTTGTGGCAGTCGAGAAGTCACAATGAAAAATTGGTCCAAAAGGTGTGCGTTTTTGCGCCTGTGCATTGTTAAAAAATCTGCCTATGTTGTGTAATATTCCCATATAAAACTTTAATGGCCAATTAAAAAATATTGGCATAGTAAAATTCGCTAATTCACAAGATCAATACATCCTTTATTAAAAAGCTTTGTCGAATTTAACGCATCCTTACGGAAATGTCAAAATGCTGAATTAATTAATTCACTTCTTACAGCGCTGAATGGAAACAGTGTCATACACACAGAGGGCAGTCATACACACACGTGGCGTCATTTAAATGGGAAGTTCACGCGTCAATGAGTAACAAGAATAAGTAGCTGCATTCTGATTACTTAGCCTATATGTGACGGATCAAGCTTTACATGTAGTTTGGGGTAACAAAGGGTTTTATAGGTTTGAAATGATAATGCAAAAACTGACACTTTAAATCAACGTTTCAAACAACAACTAAACAAAACAGATAAAGACAAAAAGTAGTCATTGATAATATCTAAACATGTATCCAAATCTAATAAAAATTAATTTATGTGTGATGAAAATTTCTTAGCAACTAGGGATTGCACAAAAATATGAATTTTATATAGGGCTATACAGGCATCTAGTGGCTACACAATGGTCCAGATGATAAATGGTGCAAAATCTTAACAGTCAATTTACAAATAATGCGTTCAGATTTGTGGAACACACAATGCGCAGAATCTCCACACATTAGTGTTGTTATGGCCACGTTCATGTGAATTTTAACACGTCAACAACACGTTAAATATGTGTATTTCACGTGTATTTAACGCGTATTTCACACGTTAAATACATGTTTGCGCATGAAAAATCGGTGCGTTAAATACGCGTATTCAACACGTATATAATGTGTTAAATATGCGTTCAAATCAGTTTGAATGGGTCAGTGTCATTGGCTGCTGAAGACTTGGGTCAAACCATTTCTGTGAGTTTATGGGGGTGTACCATTCAGAGACTAGGCTACCACCATTTAACACGCTATTTGTTTTGACCCTTTTTGTATAGCCTATAGAAATAATATATTTAAATTGCAGTTTTATGAAAAATTTGATAAAAATAAAATTGCCTCATTTTTCTCCACTCATGCCTTTTTGTAAATAACACAATAGTGGGCATTCTAGCTTTAACAGGGATCAAACTTAAGTTAGCATCAAAGCATTAACATTTGTGTGGGGAAATCAGTTACAGTGGAGGTAAGCAATCAATGCAGGTTTAAGATACAGACCATTTTAGTCAATATCTGTCTTTGGAAAACAACATGAGCTCTTTTATGTGCTTAGATTTACAGCTATCGCCAGCAGGTGGCGCTTATTGAAACCTCTTTTTGTTCAGAGATTATGCACTTATCAGACAAACAGTAATTAGGTACACATGTGATGTTATCCATTTAAATGAATTGAAAGACTTAAAGTATTTAATGTGATATTTACAACTTTATATAAGAATTTCAGAATTAGAATGAGAGCTTGTACTCCGGTCAGGACAGGTATTTGGCTTTCCTGACAGCAGAAGTATTCTACTGTACTAAAGTCCTAGGCCGCTCCCTTATGTGGTCTTCTTTTGGGGTGTACACTCATGGTCTTTGGGGTCTCTAGAGACCCAGGCAACAAAATGTAATTTTGTAACAAAATTATTATTTTTTTAAAACTAAAAAAAAAAATGTAATTTTAATCTGTTTATTAATGTTTTTACTCCACATTTGTGCAGTTTTTGGAGGATTTATGATATTTTTATGATATTTAACCACCACAAAAATAAATTTGTGACACTGACACATCGACAATGTATACACACACACACACAGAGAGAGAGAGAGAGGGAGGGAGAGAGAGAGAAATGAAAGGATGCATTCTGATGTTCATGTTGTTTATTGGTACTCAATATCAAGTCAAGTCAAGTCTCCTTTTTTGTCTAGCGCTTTATGCAATACCGGTTGTGTCAAAGCAGCTTTACAGAATCAAACAGGAAAATAGTTTGTCAATGATGCAAGAAGACAATAATGGAGTCATTTTTCAGCTAAAGTCAGTTCATTGATGATTCAGTGATGTCATCATCCAGTTCAGCTCTCTTCCAATAGTGTCTGTGCAATCAGTCAAGTGTCCCCAACTAAACAAGCCAAAGGCGACAGTGGCAAGGAACCAAAACTCCCATCGGGGACCGAAATGGAGAGAAAACCTTGGGAGAAACCAGGCTCAGTCGTGGGGCCAGTTCTC
>NW_015646462.1:78084-78276 GCF_001515625.1 Sinocyclocheilus rhinocerous | reverse complement strand
ACTGACAGAGTGTGTCTGCCTCCCGAACAACACTAGGTAGATTGTTCCAGAGTTTGGGCGCTAAATAGGAAAAGGATCTGCCGCCTGCAGTTGATTTTGATATTCTAGGTATTATCAAATGGCCAGAGTTTTGAAATCGCAGCGGATGTGAAGGACTATAATGCGATATGAGCTCGCTCAAGTACTGAAAAG
>NW_015646462.1:69525-77963 GCF_001515625.1 Sinocyclocheilus rhinocerous | reverse complement strand
TTTTTGAGATGGAAAAATGCAGTTTTACAAATGCTAGAAACGTGGTTTTCAAAGGAAAGATTGCTATCAAATAGCACACCTAGATTCCTAACTGATGACGAGGAATTAACAGAGCAGCCGTCAAGTGTTAGACAGTGTTTTAGGTTATTACATGCATATTACATTGCAAGGTTTTTGGTCCCAGTAGCTGTATGAGTAGTAAGTGTATAGTCCTTAGTATTCCACAACCTTTGAAGCTTGTGATTAAGTGATATGTCTTCTATTAATTGGAGTTCAGTTCTAAGATGGCGCGTGGATAAAAACTGTTCCGGAGTCTGGAGGCATCTGTAGCGTCTTCCAGAGGGCAACAGAGTGAAGAGGTGGTTGCCGGGGTGGGAAGAGTTCTTTATTATACTTCTGGCCTGTTGTATGCATCTGGTGCTGTAGATGTCAGCAAGTGAAGGCAGCTATGCACCAGTGATTTTCTGTGCAGAGTTGATGACTCTCTGCAAAGCTTTGTTCTCAGCTTTTTCTCAATAATTAACACCTCTGTTTTTTTTCAGAATTTAGCAGTAGGAAATTACTAGTCAAGGATCTATGACTTCTGGAAACACCTCTTTTAGTAGCTTAGATGGAATAGGGTCTAACATACATGTTATAGGTTTTGATGATTTGACATTTATACAACTTCCTGTCCTATAGCAGAGAATGAGTGGAATTGTTCCTCAGGGGATCTATATAGTGCGTTATCTGATGCGATACTGTGGCTGACGGCTGCGTGGTTATAATTTTATCTCTAATAGTACTGATCTTGGAAGTAAAGTAGTTCATAAAGTCATTACTGCTGTGCTGTTGGGAAATCTCTGCGTCTGTTGATGCTTTATTTTTCGTTAATTTAGCCACTGTATTGAATAAATGCCTGGGGTTGTGTTTGTTCTCTTCAAAGAGAGACGAAAAATAAGTAGATCTAGCAGTTTTTAGAGCTTTTCTATAAGTAGAAGTACTTTCCCGCCATGCAATACGAAATACCTCTAGTTTTGTTTTCTTCCAGCTGCGCTCCATTTTCCGGGCTGCTCTCTTTAAGGCGCAAGTGTGCTCGTTATACCATGGTGTCGAACTGTTTTCCTTGATCTTCTTTAAGCGTAAAGGAGCAACCGTATCTAAAGTGCTAGAAAAGAGAGATTTAATAGTTTCTGTTACATCATCAAGTTATGCTGAGCAAATTGAGACAAGTCAGCAAGATTATTTACAAAGCAGTCTTTTGTGGTAGAAGTGATGGGTCTAACATTTGTAACAAGGAGTTGAATGTGCAGCTTTAGCTATATGGAGTATACAAGAGACTAGATAATGATCTGAGATTCATCACTCTATACTGCAGAATTTCAACGCCATTATAATCAATTCCATGTGACCGTATTAAATCTAAAGTACGATTCCGACAATGAGTAGGCCCTGACACGTGTTGTCTAACCCCAATGGAGTTCAGAATGTCTATAAATGCTGATCCCAATACATCTTTTTCATTATCAACATGTATATTAAAATCACCAACAATTAAGACTTTATCTGCAGCCAGCACTAACTCAGATAAAAAATCAGCAAATTCTTTGATAAAGTCTGTATGGTGCCCTGGTGGCCTGTATACAGTAGCTAGTACAAACATCACAGGGGATTTATCATTAACACTTGTTTCTCTGGGTAATGCTATTTGAATCACCATTACTTCAAAGAATTATACTTGAAACCAGAGCTCTGAGATATACTGAAAATATTACTATAAATTGTAGCAACACCTCCCCCTTTACCTTTTGGACGCGGCTCATGTTTATAACAGTGATCTTGGGGGGTAGACTCATTTGAAATGTAATCATCTGGTTTTAGCCAGGTTTCTGTCAAACAGAGCACATCTAAGTTATGTGATATCATCTCTGCAGCTCTGCAACCGGAACCGAACAATGTACGGGACTCGCTAAGCTAGTCGCATCCAAAGCCATATCTAAGGCCCTCACATTCTTACTATCCTCAATTAAAGTTTGGATGCGTGTCTCTAGTTCTGAAATATTCCCTGTCAGCCTAACTATTTCCCTGCATTTATCACATGTGAATCCCTTGCTGCTGACAGAGAAAGCTACACTATACTAGTGTTAATTTTGTCAGCTATTTTCATTTTAGTCTTAGTCTTAGTCCCGTGTTAAAATGTCCTTGTTAGTTTTTATCATATTTAGTCAACCTTATCCTATTTAGTTTTAGTCAAGTTTTAGTCAACTAAAAGTCTCAACATTTTAGTCTAGTTTATTAGAAGAAAACTTGACATTTTAGCATTAAGATTATTAATTAACCGTACAGCAGTATTAATTTTGGCAGCCATTTTTAATTTAATCTTAGTCTTACTCAAATGTACATTTTAGTTATCATATTTAAACAAACCTGTTTTTGTTTATTCAATGAAATGTATGAGCATTTTAGTCAGGTTTTAGTCAATGAAATCTTGGTCACATTTTCGTCATTCTGTATAATGGTTAAACTGATAAAACAGTTTTTCTCAAAATTATAATCGTAATGATTGTTGTCATTTAAGAAATTTACTTTTGCATTTCAGGTATTGCACTTTCTCCAGTAAACACAAATCAATAGAATGTGGACACATACATGGTGTATTTTACCTCATCTAGCGTACTGATTTATTATAGGCTTTTTATTATATAAATCAATACCGAAGACTTATGCAATCTCTCTGTCTACATTATGAAAACCGCTAAAACAAACGAAAAATAACAATTCCTAGTAATTCCACTAATTCCAAAATTGCAATAGCCTATTTCTCTATTAAAACAACAGCGATTGAGTAAGTGCATTTATTCAGCGATCACAATCGCAAACAATACAGTCGAGATCTCATGACAGAACACAGACCGGCTGAACGACGCTTTCATTTAGATCGCTAAACTCCATCTTGTTTGTCAGTGTTTTCAGGTAATCGTTTCTGTAAATTTTTCTGTTAATTTCTGTTAATTTTTGTTCTCTTACAGTTAGTAACTGAAGTGTAGATTAAATTTGTAGAATTATATGAAAGCAGATGATTGAAATAAATGATAAACTCCAACTTTTTCTCTTTGTAACATCTTGTTAGGTTTGATTCTAATGATAATGTAACATTATTGAAAAACTTTTTTTTTCAATACAAAAACTGCTAAACTTTGACAAAGTAATTTTTATTGTTAGAATTGTGATTTCATAATATGTAAATATGAATCCAACTGAAAAAAACTTGTGAAAATATATTTTTCAGTTAGTCAAATAGCAAATAGTGGAGCTCTGCAGCCATCTACTGGTAAAAGTCATACTTTTTTACTTTTAAAACGGCATTTTCCAAAAGATGGGCAAAAATCTTACACTAAACCATGTAAAATTATCCATGTTATCCCCATGAATGAAAGCTAGAAATGTAGGTTATAAAATGAATTTTACATAAAAAGCTGTTTTTGTATAAAACCCTATTTAAAAAAATATATATTTATTTATATAAATTTAAAAATATATAATAAATCCTCCAAAAACTGCACAAGTGTGGAGTAAAAATATTAATAAACAGAGTAAAATTACTTTTGTTTAAAAAAATATATTATTTTGTTACAAAATTACATTTTGTTGCCTGGGGTCTTTAGAGACCCCAAATACTATGAGTGTGACTTTTTTTTTTCCACACTAACATAAAACAAGATATCATTTCAATTTTTTTTTTTTTTGTAGATCTAGAAAGTGTTGACCACCATACAAATTCTCATGCCATTTGGACAAAAATATTTTTTATTTTTATTTTAGCAAATGTCATCTGTCGGTCGAAAAGACCCCGTAGACCAGTGGTCACCAACCTTTTTAGGCCCAAGATCCCTGACCTCGGCCTTTATGAAAGACAAGATCTACCTATTGAAAACCCGCGGACATGAACAACAACCCGCGGCAACAGTGTTAAAGTAGCCCAATTCCGCGAAAAAACCGCGGACTGGGCAACACTGCTTATGAACCGACCGCAATATAGCGTTTCCTTATCTGTGAAATGATGAGGTAATTTGTTAAAGCACTTCATAACATTTAAGTAAACATATAAACATAAAAATACTAAGTAGCTCTGTGTTGTTTTTTTTTTAGAACCACACACATAGGCTATAGTACAGTATCTGCAAGTAATCTGGATTGTTACTGATAAGCCTATTGTACACTTCATAACAGTTAGAATTAATTTTATTGCTGCTTTTGTGACAGTTTATTTGCTGGTTTAGCAATGTGACAGACTTGATTGGCTTACTGAAAGTATTAAAAGGCTAGGACCAGTGTTGGGGAAAGTTACTTTTAAAAGTAATGCATTACAATATTGCGTTACTCCCTAAAAAAGTAACCTACAGTAACATCATGTTCACACAGCGCACACAACGCCTCTGTACTCCCGATTTCTCCCAATATGGGGACAGGAGAGCTGTCAGTCAATAAATGGGAAAACAAAGTAACTGGCATTACTTTTTTGAAAAAGTAGCTCAGATATTTTCTTGTAAATTAAAAAAGTAATCTGATTACTGATTAAAAAGTGATCCGTTACTTTACTAGTTACTTGAAAAAAGTAATCTGATTACGTAACTCGCATTACTTGTAATGAGTTACCCCCAACACTGGCTAGGACAGAAGACTAATTGTTCTGCAAACTACTCAAGGACCTATACCATGAAGGTAGCTGAACAAACTCAGGGTTACAGGAATAGTTTTGAGTTGACAAAGCCAAACCAATGCAATCAGGCTTTGTTGATGCCATGAAGCAGCTCATGAACTTTCTCTGTCAACTTTGACCTTAAAGCTATTAACCAAACTCCTGCAACAACTCAGTGTTATTGGCAGCAGATCAAGCTGATCAAGAGAAAATATAATTCAAACCCCTGCATCAACTCAGTGTTGGCTTTGTTGACCCGCCACCCATGTGGTGGGTTTCAAACCTAACCAGCAGTTTACTCAAATGAGACTGTGCTATTAATGCTAACTCATTTTTTTCAGTTCCCCACTTACTTTACCTTCCTCAAGCATTGACAGAACACAGACTCTGACTGAGCCAGGCCAGTTAACATCCAAGCTTGTGATCATACATTCATACAAATCATCTGCATGATTGTACAGTAGGTTTATACAGCGATATATATATGATATATCATAAAATGAGGTTTGGCCCATACAAATTACGGGAGTTTTATCGGAAGCGAATATTGCAAACATATAAAATACGCCCAGTGGGATTTTTTTAATAGAAAGATTAAAAATACGGGAAAATATTTAAACGGGATGATAGCGGGATAGAATGGTAAAATACAGGAGAATCCCGGGAAAAACGGGAGGGTTGACAGGTATGACACACACAGAACTGACACAAAATACAACAAGGAGTTTAAAATAAATGAACATTTGATTCGGGTGACACCTAATTGTAGTTAACATAATCCGTTACATTACACATTTTAGTTAATATAATCAAACTGCTTTTAAATTACTTTTGACCTGACTGTTTTATCACATTGATTTAAATGGGATAATCCGGTACCATATAAAATACAAAGAGTAAGAAAATATATTCCATCCGTTGTAATTAACAACATGAAGTGCTTTAAATATTACGTCAAGGTTTTCCAAACTGAGGTTCATAAAGGAACTGCAGGGAGTTTAATAAAAAGCTTATAATTAATTAAATTCTAAAAATATAAAATTTAAATAAATCATTTTAAAATAACATCAATCAAAATAAAAAAAATGAAATATTTTACCTGCATGTCATGAGACCAATGTCAGAGAGCCGTGAACATGCAAATATGATACTTAATGTATTAAAAGGCTAGGACAGAAAACTAATTGTACTGCAAACTGCTCAAGGACCTATACAATGAAGGTAGCTGAACAAACTCAGGGTTACAGGAATAGTTTTGAGTTGACAAAACCAAACTAATGCAATCAGGCTTTGTTGATGCCATGAAGCAGCTCATGAACTTCCTCTGTCAACTTTGACCTTAAAGCTATTAACCAAACCCCTGCAACAACTCAGTGTTGGCTTTGTTGACTCGCCACCCCTGTGGCGGGTTTCAAACCTAACCAGCAGTTTACTCAAAAGAGACTGTGCTATTAATGCTAACTCATTTTTTTCAGTTCCCCACTTACTTTACCTTCCTCAAGCATTGACAGAACACAGACTCTGACTGAGCCAGGCCAGTTAACATCCAAGCTTGTGATCATACATTCATACAAATCATCTGCATGATTGTACAGTAGGTTTATACAGCGATATATATATGATATATCATAAAATGAGGTTTGGCCCATACAAATTACGGGAGTTTTATCGGAAGCGAATATTGCAAACATATAAAATACGCCCAGTGGGATTTTTTTAATAGAAAGATTAAAAATACGGGAAAATATTTAAACGGGATGATAGCGGGATAGAATGGTAAAATACAGGAGAATCCCGGGAAAAACGGGAGGGTTGACAGGTATGACACACACAGAACTGACACAAAATACAACAAGGAGTTTAAAATAAATGAACATTTGATTCGGGTGACACCTAATTGTAGTTAACATAATCCGTTACATTACACATTTTAGTTAATATAATCAAACTGCTTTTAAATTACTTTTGACCTGACTGTTTTATCACATTGATTTAAATGGGATAATCCGGTACCATATAAAATACAAAGAGTAAGAAAATATATTCCATCCGTTGTAATTAACAACATGAAGTGCTTTAAATATTACGTCAAGGTTTTCCAAACTGAGGTTCATAAAGGAACTGCAGGGAGTTTAATAAAAAGCTTATAATTAATTAAATTCTAAAAATATAAAATTTAAATAAATCATTTTAAAATAACATCAATCAAAATAAAAAAAATGAAATATTTTACCTGCATGTCATGAGACCAATGTCAGAGAGCCGTGAACATGCAAATATGATACTTAATTATTAAAATATTTATTTTAAAATCTCAGGGGTACTTCAAGTAAATTTATTAGGTGGAAGAGGTTCAGATGACAAAAAAGTTTGAGAATGCATGCATTACAATAACAAATAATGTTAATGTGTCCATTTTAATGTGTTTGAAAGACAAACGCCTTCCAAAGACATAATAATACATGGTTAAATAACCTGAGTGATAATTCAAATAAAAATGTATGTGTTCATCAATTGATGCAGTGCTGAAACACTTCTTAAACCTGAATTGATTTTTGTAAATCCAGTCTTCACATGCTGTGTAGCCACCTGATAGTGACTGGTCTTTGTGTGCATTTCCACAAAACTGGAAGACATTCTGAGTGTATTTAAGCAGTAGGCTATTTTTGGAAAGGAGCATTTAAAAGATGAAAAAGAGAAATTAGGGAGAATCAATATATTATGAATAATTTATTGCTATTTTTTAATAATATGTAATCAAGTAATCAATAAAAAAATAACTAGTCTGATTATGAGTATTTTAAAATGTGACTTAATCTAATTACAAGTATTTAATATTTGGAATCTGACTACATAATCTGAATTACATGTAATTAGATACTAGCCAGCTCTGCAAACCAGTTTGAATGAATCAGACTTTCCAACACTAGAGAGAGAGCGAGCGAGGATCGTTTACATTTAGTTATTTCCTCGGCTAAGACTGGTTGAACTAGCTTCCTCAAAAGAAAAAAAAGCTTGTTAGCAGTTAAAATATTGCCGCTATTTTAGTTAGTTACTCCTCAGCACTGCTGTTACCAAACTTTCCTATTGGAATTACTGAAATCTCCTTCATTTGAAGAATCCTTCATAGCAAAAATTGTGATGCGGATCACATGAGAGGGGCCTTTGCACACTTGACCCCCTCATCTCAGATAACTGAGAGCTTTTGAAAGGTATACGCGTTCACCAACCATGACAAGAGGAGCCACTAATCTGCCCCTCACAGCCCCTGACTGCTCTTATTGCCCGTAATAAATTTATATCTATCGCCTTCCACCCTTCTTCCACATGTGTGGATGTGTTCAATAAATTGTGAAATGAAATTCGTGTCCACTCTGTGCCTTATTATCCCACCACTTATCAAGGAAACACAGAGAGCTGGCACAGGATTCAAGGGGGATTCTTCATGCCTCTGTTCCACCTACATAATCCAGAATGGTTAGGAAGGAAAGGAGAGGAAGAATGTGATTTTGAAATTATTCACTGTAAAAAAAATTCCGTAAAATTTACGGTAAAAAACCGGCAGCTGTGGTTGCCGGAATTTTACCGTAAAAAATACGGTAGCAACGTTTTAGGTTTTACGGTTTTAACTTAAATTTACAGTTAAATACCGTAATTTCATTTGATATAATGTTAATATACCAACCTATTGAAGTACTGAAATCTGTTTTGCTTTGTAATACACTAGTAACCACCAAATGCAGGTGGTGATGAGAAAATC
>NW_015646462.1:61891-69362 GCF_001515625.1 Sinocyclocheilus rhinocerous | reverse complement strand
TACCGTTAAATTCACTGTCATTTTTTTCAGTGTTGGCTTTACTCAAAATCTACTAAATCTAGGTATGTGAGTGCAACATATATTTTCCTCACACTAATATATATATATATATATATATATATATTTCTCTCTCTCTCTTTATTAATAGTTGTTTCAATGTTGTGGTATTTTTTCTATCAAAATTCCTTTATAGGAGACTAGACAGTGCACATTTCAATCAAGTATTTCATTCACTTAAATAATTGCAAGTTCTAGACTTAAATGCTAAGTGAGAATAAATAAATTGTGTTAAGTGTGGTAACAGGTTAGGCATTTTCTTAATGGTTATGTCTGTTTCGGGAAGTTGGGCATTATGAGGAATATTTATTGCGATTTTAAAGAGTTTGAAAGAAGAATGACTTGGCCAGCTAGATCTGCAGCCACATATGCTGACCTATTCTTATATTGTTCCCACTGACCTTGAACATAGATATTGCAAGACATGATTTTTATACAATAAAGGAAATCACATTAAGCAATGGTAAACTATATGGCTCCCATAACTGAAAAAAAAGTGTGTTGGATTTACATGATTTAATCATGTACATCAGTTCCACATTAACTAGAAAAGTTTTTTTTCCACATAGGCTAATTTAGTTGTTTTGAAGTGACCAAATTAAATAGTAATTTAATTAGTTAATTCAATTTCATATTTTCTGTCACATCACTGAATTATAAGATAGTACTAACTAGTTAACTGTTAGCAAACAATAGCACATGTTAGTGTGCTAAATAGTCTGCTCCATATGTAAAGCAACAAGCACAGACATATAACTGAAATGTTTCTAAATCTCAACAAAATTTAACATTAAACACTATCAGGCCTCCACTTTTTTCATCTGCTCAGAAACACAAAAAAAATAATACTTAATTTTAGCATTTTAACTCAATGAACAAGTTATCTCCACATTAAGTCCAATGCAAAGTATGCTGGGAATTACACTTTCAGTTATGTCAACATCAAAAATAATTTTCGAGATTGTTTCACATTCACCCTATAATTTAATCTACACTGAAAAAAAAGGTGTATAAACTATTTTCACTCAGAAATTGCAAGTAAAGTTCACAATTACAAAAAAACAGCAAATAACACCGAATTAAATGTGAAATTAAGTAGAAAATCTAAAATACTGTTTTCTTGTAAAACACTCCAGTAATCTTTTTTGTATTTACAGTTTCGAAAAACAGTTTTTAAAGTGTAGATTACACATTTTAGAGAATTACATTAATTTTGATGTGTAGATCACAAATAATATAATTGATTAAACCGGACAATCTGTTTTTTTTTTATAGTAAAATTTACAGATAAATTTCACATTTAAACTAGTGGGAATGATGCATGACCCTCCACGCCCTTTTATTCTATTAAGATCTACAAATGTTTTTAACTTATTCTATCACAGTGCGCCCTTGCCAGCATTCTTTAAAAGCGATTCATCCCGTTGCTGGCATTACAAAGTTATTAAACTAGATAAGAGGTTAAGATGTGCTCCTGATAAAACCCACACAATTAATGTCCCTCTGACTCTAAAGATAAAATAGCAAATGAATGCTGTGCAGGAAGGATGTGAAAGAATTAATAAAAGAAGAGAAGTGAAGCTCTTCAGTATGTGCCTCAACTGCATGCCAATGCTCTTTAGAAAGAACAGCCATCAGTCACGTGTAAACAGATACCTTTTATTACTACTTGAGTTATTTTGTGGCCCTTCAGACAGTTGGAATATGGATCTGAAAATTCTGGTCTGATAACACTGAATTCCAATTATAGGGATGTAGGGGTGCAGACGGCAGGTCTGATTATCAGTGTGATAGGCTGAGGGTTGACATGCTCAAATGTGGTGACAGGAAGATATGTATAAATGTAAACATTTTGTACAGAGACAAATAGAGATGAAACCTTTAGGTGGGAAACGTCTGATGTGGACATTTGAGAGAATGTTCAAATCAATATGCCAAGCTATTATCTTTTTTGTTGGCGAAAGAAAGATGCACAGAGGAGAGGTTGTAAAGGCACATTGTAAAGAGGTGTGACTGTGAAGAATAAGATGAGAAAATGACAGCAAGAATGTGAGAGCAGTGTGGAGAAGATAAAGAGGGAGGGGGAAGAGCGCACATAGGTTGAGACAGACGGCAGAGGAAGCCCTTGGGGTGTGGCTGCCAGTCTGCAGTCACTTCCACTCATCCCCCTCCCGAATGCGCACCAGATGGTAGGCGTTGCGGAGGTCTAATTTGGTGAAGACCTGAGCTCCCTGCAATAATTCAAAAGCAGAAGACATTAGAGGTAGGGGGTACCTGTTCTTTACTGTAATGTCATTCAAACCTCTGTAATCGATACAAGGGCGTAGGGAGCCGTCCTTCTTCTGAACGAAGAAAAACCCCGCCCTAGCGGGAGAGGAGGAATGGCGAATGAGCCCAGCCTTTAGTGACACACGTATATACCTGTCCATGGCCTCTCTTTCAGGACCGGAAAGGGAATATAATTCCTGAACGCACAGAGAGGTGCGGGAAAATAAACAGGCAGCTACAAGCACTGGAGCCTGGACGAGACAAGACAGGACTGGTAAACGACAATAACACTGACAGTCAGAGCAAGGGAATAATCACAACAATCTGACAAAAGACAGAGAAACACGAGGAGCTATAAGGGGAAGCTAATGAGATAACCAGAACCAGGTGTGAAACAAGAGGCGAGCAGAGAAACAAGGAGGGCGGGGAAACAATCATGCTGACATATGCGCACGTGGCGAGCTGTCAAAACAAGCCACGCACAACAACACACAAACACAGAGACAACAAGAAACAGGTGATCAGACCCGAGACCCGACAAGCATACTCTACCATTCATACCATTTTTGTATTATTTAAATGTCTTCAAAGTCTCTCATTCTTACCAAGGCTGTATTTTCCCCCCAAAATACAATAAAACAGCAATATTGTGAAATGTTATGCAATTTTAAGTCACTGTTTTCTAATTTAATATATTTTAAAATGCTATTTATTCCTGTGATGGCAAAGCTACATTTTAAGCAGCCATTACTCCAGTCTTCAGTGTCACGTGATCCTTCAGAAATCATTCTAATATGTTGATTTGCTGCTCAATAAACATTTTTATTATCACAGCTGTGCTGCTAGAAAGTATAGAAAGTAAAAAATAAAAATAAATAAATAGATCAAATAAATAAATAAAAAAATACATAAGACTTTACTTTGGCTGAATAAAAGTATTACTTTCAAAAAAGAAACTTTCCTGCAATGTCTGTAATAAAAGACAACTAGGACATTGCTACAGGGTGTCACAATCCCCAGTCACCAGTCCTGTCACAATAACTGATTCTGTCTACCACCAGAATCCTCAAACAACAGGGCCACTAAGTCAGAGTCTCCCGCTATCATGAGTGCTATACCTGAGTCTCCTGATGTCATAGCCATCATGCCAGTGGCCAACCAGATTTTTCTTAGCTTGGAGGATTTAGAGTTCCTTTTGCCACTGATTTCTCTCACTGTTAAGGGGGTAGCCATGATGTGTGTTTGGGGTACACACTGCTCTCCCAGTCATAATGGAGGTATTCACCACCAAATTTCCTGTCTGTCCTGATACAACCATAGAAGTTGTTCCTTGATTCCCTGTTTACCCAGATGCAACCAAGAAGGTCATTCCCGAATTTCTTGTCTGTTCTGATGTGGACAGGGATGCTGTCTCCGAGTTTTCTGTATTTTCAGATGCGATCAAGGAGATCGTTTTGTGGAAAACAATTTCTGTCTGTACATACTGACTACCCCTGTGAACCTTCTGATTTTCTCCATGCTGAGGCAGATTCTAAGGGATTTCATATTTGGGGGAAATGTGTCGATGCCTCTTTTCTGTTTCTCAGTAGCTGAGGCATCCTCATTGAAGGCTCCGACCTGGCCATTTGGGTTTTTATTTTCTGCTGAATGGCAGGTTCAATAAGGCTTTCTGTAAGTCTCCTTGGTAAGTCATTCTGAGTTTAGGAAGTAGTTAGGCCTCCTCTCGCTTTTGAGAGTTGTCATGCTGAGGCCATCCTCAGAGCTCCATCACGCAGTGGTGCAGAGTTTTTATGCTTTCTGAGCCTCCTTGGCCACTGCTTTTAGGAAGGGATACCTATGAGCCCAGCTGTAGGTTAGCAAGTGTGAGTTGTAGGCTCTCTGTGAGCCTCCTTACAGGATGTCCTGAGTATGGGACGTAGTTAAGTCTCCTCTCATCTTAGAGAGTTTACATGTTGAGACCTCCGCTCCTAAAGCTCAGGCAGTTTGCTAAGTTGTTTGGCTCTTTGTGAGCCTCCCTGGTCTCATTGTCGTGTTTAGACTCATGCTTCAGACACCGGTCATGCTGGAGGCATTCCCCATAGCACCCTCTAGGGGACACAGTGTCTCATTCCCTATTCTCAGGGAACCATGGTTACATGTGTAACCTGAGGCATTTTTCTCCCCGTTCTCAGAAACCTGTAAACAAACAAAGACTGTTATTATTCACATCTGCATTCTCTGTTATCTACCTGGTGCATTTCTACTCACCCGTTAATCCTGTGACTCCATGTGTGTCAAAGATTTATCTGGATTCACTTACTGTTTGATTCACTTACTGTTATCTGAATTTACTTACTGTTTAGTGTATATTTACTAACACAGTGTTTCCCAACCTTTTTTTAGTCGCGGCACCCTTTGGAAATTTTAACAAACTTGTGGCACCCTACAAAATTAATTTTGTCACAATATTTGAATTTCTAACTTCGATATGATAATTTGAAAAGTATAGATATTCAGTACAACAGGGAAGAACTGCAGAATATAATGTCATACAGATATTTTTAATATTATAAAAAAAAACTGTCCATCAATGGTGGCAATCAGTAGGCTAATTTCTAATGAAGAGACCAATTTATATGACAGATTTTAATGTAGGCTTTTATACATATGTAAACATTATTTAATTACCATTATAACTAGCTATCTCACAAATTTTTGCTCACTCAGTGTTTTTTTAATTTTACAGTGGGGTAATTTTGGTGCAGTAGCACAAGATAGCTTGATTTAAAACTTTGAAGTGAATAAAAAATGACAAGGAGGCTAAGCAGTTAATAATAAAATAAGAACAAATAAAGAAATTAATAATGATAGCACAAATAAAAAATAACGACAGGCCTTCGAATTAAATAAATTGCTTTTTAGTTTTTCAGGTAGGTCTAACAGTAGGGTTAAGATATTTAACTTTTTTTTTTTTTACCAATTATCCAAATAATGTTTAGTCCTAGAAAGCTATTATTATCAGAACACGCGAGCATAACATAGCGGTTAGCAGATCATTGAATGAGAGGGCAGTGTTACCAGAGTTGCCCATATGCCACACCATGTTACAACACAGTAGGGCTATTGCAGACAGAAACAATACTGTACTACATCGATGTTTCCTGTCGGCTCGATTTTTGAGTGGACTGTTCCGATTCGCATGAACGGTATACGAGTGGAGCGACTGCGCGGAGTGCACACGCATAGAGCAGGATAATACGCGGAGCGTCACACCACGTGAAAGTGAAACCTTTTTTTCGCAGCCGAAATTTCGGTGCATCTCTAATTATTGGTGACATCAGAAATGGATATTATATAATAGATGCTTTTTTGAACATTTTAGCAATTTAAAATATTAAAAAATGATTTTTTACACGGCACCCCTGCTCTCGACAGCGGCACCCCGGTTGGGAAACACTGTACTAACACATGGAGACAGGGAGGTCTCCCTTTAAAACATTTGTTTGTACGTTTGTTTGTTTATTTATGTATGTATGTATGTATGTGTGTGTGTATTTTGTGTGTGTGTGTATATATATATATATATATATATACTGTATATATATATACCACTTTAGTTATTGATTGCTATCAGAAAAAAGACTGAATATACTTTAAAACAGTACAGTGAACAATGTTTCTGGGAAAAAATGCCTACTTTAGCTTTAATAAATATGCAATCAAATGAAAACCAAAACTACTGAGGTTAGCTGAATGAATAAATGAATCAGTTAATAAAAAATAAATAAATGAAGGAAGACGACTTACGTATATAACCATAAGTATGCCTACTTATTTTAGCAGTAAATTTCGAGAAATATTTGACCACAGAATGTCGCAATTCAAAATTGACCAATATAATTTCCACAGAACCATGTAACAAAACATATGCTGACAAGTGACATAAATTTCATTTCAGGATGCACGTTCTTGGTACTGTAAGTTGATTATCTCTATTCATCTCTATATAAATACAGAATCAGAGCAAGTAAATCAATGTCGTTCCAGATTCAGGTGTGATGCACAAGCATCTGTCCTTTCTCGGTCATGAATGTGTACAGAAAATAAATGCACCAAATTCATAATGATAGATATGAAATTGTGGAGTAAGGGCATACCGAGAATGCAGAAATACACATGAATGCAAGAATTCAACAAAATATCAACTGTGGCATAAAAGAATTACAAATATTTTATTGCTCTGTCAAGCAACATTGCTTCCGTTGGGTTGTGGACTAATTCTGTTATGTGTTGGGTTAATTATATTGTTTTGTCAACTTTTGTTTGCTTGGAAAACGATGTTGTGTTGTGCACCGCAGGGCCATGGATCCAATTGTTTTGTACAGAGAAAGAAGAGAATACAAAAGAAGAGGGAACAGAAAGGTTCTTACCTACATATACACGGTGTCTTAAAGGGGTAGTTCACCTAAACATAAAAATTCTGTTTTTGTTTCCTCCTCCTCACAGCGTTCAGAAAGCTGAGAGATTTTTTTCTTCTTCTGTGGTCCACAAAAGATATAATGATATTTTGAAATGGTCTTTTTCTGTCTTTCCTTACAATGAAAGTCAAAAAGGGGTCCAATATTGTTTACACTCCAACTTTCTCAAAAATATCTTCCTTTGTGTTCCACCGAAGAAATAAAGTCATACAGGTTTGGAACAACATGCAGGTGAGTAATTGATGACAGAATTTTCATTTTTATGTAACTATCACTTTAAAGGGTTAGTTCACCCAAAAATGAAAATTAGGCTGCGTTTTACTCACCCCCGAGGCATCCTAGGCGTATATGACTTTCTTCTTTCAGACGAATCTAGTCGGAGTTATATTAAAAATTGTCTTTGATCTTTCAAGCTGTTTAATGCCACTCAGTGGGTGTTGCATTGCTTCAGTCCAAAAGAACTTAAATAAAAATTGCCCATCCATACAAAAAAGTGTCTTACACTGCTTCGGGGGGTGAACAAAGGCCTTCTGTAGCGAATCGATGCGTTTTTGTAAGAAAAAATATCTATATTCAAAACATAATAATCACTTGAATAGCTTGTGCTCACTGTTGTAAACAGAAGCAGTTCAGGGGGAATGATGTATGAGGTCAGCTTTGCGCATGCGCTGCTCAGAAGTGACGCACGC
>NW_015646462.1:58993-61881 GCF_001515625.1 Sinocyclocheilus rhinocerous | reverse complement strand
TCAAAACAAAACAACGGTCAAGAATTAGAAGTACAAAATGAGGATTTGTAAAGAAGCATGTCAGAGGATTTCGATATAAGCCAAGAGGAGACTGGTTTTCCTTTGCTAAAGTAAAGAAACTTTGCTTCCTTTGATCCTGTTAACAAACGTTGGTTTTCACCAGACTTGAAAGAAGAAAGTCATACACACCTAGGATGCCTCGGGGGTGAGTAAAACGCAGCCTAATTTTCATTTTTGGGTGAACTATCCCTTTAAGTAATTCTAAGGGTCTCTTTAGACATAATGTAATCGTATTGTGTTCTGGAGTCTAAACTTATTTATACGAAAATGATAGACTTGTCAGAAAAAGTCAAAACAATTATCATCTTCCCATTCCTTCTCTTTCTGTCTTCTAACAAAAGCTTTTTCTGTCTCTTAATGGTGTCATGATGTGACTCCTCATCAAGGTCTGGTGCCTTGGCATTTCTTTTTCTCACATCATCATCATCTCCACTCTGTCATTCAGTCACTCTTTTGTGTATCACGGTGCAGCGCCTCTTATTTCCAGATAAACAGCATGGTTCGCCGACACACTTAACACAGCAGTGCCCAGTCGTCCAGTTCTAATTAATTGCAGCTAATGAGGAGCAACATTAGCATATCAATACTCCCTTCATGTCAGCTCTATCGAAGCATGGATGACACAGTCTCATCTCTAGCAGAAGAAACAGCATATGGTTGATACCCCACAAAAACACCATTAATTAAATAAGATCCTCTCATGAAACAACCTCTGCATCTCTGTCTTTCTTTCTTTCTTTTTTTAAACTAACACTCATTTGGTCTGCTGTTCTTTGTAGCATGCCTCACAGATAGGAGAAGAATGTGCATAGCTGCGTTTTTCTACCCCATTCTCTCTGTCTTTGAATGGATAATGGAAATCAATGTGGTTTTTGTATTGTAGAATCTCCCCATCAATACTATGCAGCTGAAAATGATACACTGTTTTCAGAAGGAGCACAAGGCCATTTATTTTAGTGCCACAATTATTAGGAGCATTGCCAAATTTGAGTTTTGTTCACGGCAGTGGTTCTGGAGTTTACTGAAGGCAACTGCCTCCTAGTAAGGTAGAGCTGTTGTATATTATACAACAGTTAATTCTAGTATACAGTCCGAACAGTACCAGGAACTGTTTCCACTTGTCTGTGTTTGTTCTTTTTCAGTGACTCTTTCTGACAGTTACATTGGTACACCAGGTGGCACCATGTTGCTGCCTTTATGCGATTCAATCAAAACACCACTCCATTCAGTAAAAAAATGACACTATAATTAAACCTGCGCAGAATTATAGGTGCATCAGATGTACCCTTTGAAATCTTTCCTATATGGCCCTTTGAAGTGGCCAGTTTTGAGCACTTCAAATTGGAATGACCTTTCAAAATAGCTGCCATGATTGTTCTAATTTATCCCATTTGAAACCCAGCGCAGTGGTTTATGAGTGAGTCATTGAATCATTCACTCACCTAATTCGCTCAAAAACACTGATTCTTTCAGGAACTAAATACTGACCATCTTTATGAGTGAATCATTGAATCATTCACTCAATAAATTAATTCAAACCATTGAACTATTCAAGAAGAAGAAGAAAAAAATCAAAAGGAATAAAAAAATCAAATCAAAGCAGCGCTAACTGCCAGGGTTTTAATATTATACAAAGGGTCCTTTTGAAAGAACAGCAATTTTGGATTTTTGCTAGAGCAATTTTTATTCATATGCATTTTACATTATTTTTGCAATGCTTTGGTATTCTTATAGCTAAAATAAGAATTTGAAAAGATTTTAAAATAATAATTTAAAATAAGAATTGGATTTCTGAAAAGTTGAGCTGAATGGAAGAGGGAAATCAATAACTACTGATATTGGTGCATCTCTCCCTTATTCATGTCAGAGACAGAACTCAACAGAAGGATACCTGCATGCACCTTCCTACAATATGTTATTCTAAGAAGACTGAACAGGGGAAAAAAGAGAAGAAAAAAGAGGCAGTGATAGCAGTTGAAACAGGTTAGCAGTGGGGAAAAGACAGGCAAAAAGTCTCATGACACTCAACCGGGCTGCTTGGGTATGACGTGACCTTTTCTTCATCTGGGTATTTATTCATCAAAGACTCACTCTCACTTTTAAACAAGCTTAGGGTGGCTTGCTAACACAGGACTTATTAAGTAGCCATCTTGAAAGACTGACTCTGTCATGTTTTAATGGATGGCATTTTTGATGCATCTGGCAGGGTGTCTCATTCAGTTTTTCCACTACACTTAAAAGGTGAAGGAATGGGGACAAAAATCTGAATTAATTTGCTTTTTTAATTACATGTTATCCAAAACATATTCTCCATTGATGTAATTAACAACAATTTATTTGGACACTGTTTCGTCTTAAAGGAGGTAATTGGACTTCTTTTTAAGTTGTGTGTTCAGCAATTATGTGCACTTTTCCTTCTCCAAGTCAAGCCGTGACAAATGTACTGTTTCCAATTGCAGATTTAATTGATACTTTTACAAAGTATTTAGTGGTTTTGTAAATGCAATAATACTTAAAAAGGCAAAATACAGAGACGCGCCCACAGGGTAAACTGACTCAATTGCCTGTTCTTAGTTCAAGGACTTTTTCATGAATATTCACAACATCCTGGTGATCATTTTCATGAGATTGTTTGGCTGTGGGTATATTAACTGTTTGCTTCACACATTATTTTTGTTTGATTAGAATCTAATTAACTAATGAAAAGAATAAGAAAAACAACAAGCCATTTAGAATGTTAGTGAGGCAAATGTACAGCTTGTGGAAATTGTAACCTGCCACATCAGGTTGGCAAAGTCTTCACTCCACAGTGCTTTGAACAAACTGTA
>NW_015646462.1:45991-58965 GCF_001515625.1 Sinocyclocheilus rhinocerous | reverse complement strand
CCCCCCCCCCCCCCCCCATCCTCTTCATCCTCAGTACTCTTGAATTCATCATGCTAAACAACCCCTGACCTTCAGCGGAAACACAGTTTTAAGACGATCACTCTGAAGTAGCCTTACCTTCATGTGAAGCCTACCAGAAGAGCAAAATACCAAAATTATGTGTAATTAAACACTAACCCCTATTTTTGAGTATAGAAAAGTGCCCTTCTGCTGAAATTTGTCATTTGCAGTGAAAGCTGAATTCATTTGTATTCAAAGAAGACATTTGAAAAGCAGAAAATATGATGACTTGTGAAACCCCCCAGGACCGGAAAATCTCGCTTTGATCAACCTACAGGCCATGATCCGTATAGTGTGCAGTCTTATACTGTAGTCAATAATGTACTACCATGAAGAGTATTATAGCTAGACTATGAAATACACTCTGGCTAAAGAGCCACCACATCTACATCATGTATGATAGATATACTGTGGCAGAGACAAACTGTAAACTATGGTGTGAGTAATACTGCAGGTTCTCCAAACAGCAGTGCAGAAGAAAAGGCTATTTCAGAAACAGTCTGAAGTCAATCTGAACTAAATCAGCACCCTGATAAAGAGGTTGACTGGCACAAAGTATTTTATGTATTTTGAAAATACAAAAATACTAATCTTAAATGTATTTAAATACAAATTACATTTGATTTTTGCCGAAGGCTTTCAAATACAAAATACAAAATAGTATTTTGTATTTCAAATACGTATTTTAAATACATGTATCTGAAATACTGCCCATCCCTGCAAAGAGGTAAATAACACCACATGTTTAGTCCAAAACTAAAAGAGAAAAGAAGAAATACAGTAATTAATATAATACAGTAATGAGAATCATCCCATACATATGCAAAGTGTTTTTAGTTGGCATAAATGAAAAGCAGTAAAACAAATATTACAATGTAAAAAATACTTCACTATTTACCTTATTTTACACTAAAACTTTAATGCTTCTAAACATATAGAAGCATTCAGTTAATAAAGGCAAAAGACAATTTCTTTCTCTTTTCATTAGATTTTGGTGTGAAATATGACCTGGACATGATTTTGTGAAGCTTTGTGAGGTTCACCATAATGTTATCTGAGTTACAGTTTCCCATGCCTCTTTTTTATTTGTTTAATAAAGAGCATAAAGTTGCACTGAGACAGATATGATTTGTCTGGACATCTCAACATATACATATTATGTGTGGTATTAAAAACTGGCTAACAGCATCTTTTAAGTATAGCTAAAAATGGGAATATCTACTTAATAGTTAGTGATGCTGATCTTTAATGATTATAATTTTTCTCCAAACACATTTTTTCGAGCCTTTGCCTTCCAGACTTTCCTCTGTTCTTCTGTTTCCACACCACAATTCTTTGAACTGTTATCATCTCATCTGATCTGTTAAACTGATAAGTTGGAGGCATAGCCGTAATGAAACGTTATGCCTAAATTGGATGCTTTTCTCTGACAAGAGAGCTGCTTCAGTAAGACATTGCCTTACAAACTGCTGTTTATTTCTTTACAAACACAAACAAAAGTAGAAACAGATGGTTTCATAAAATGAGATGAAGCTGAAACAGTAAAGTGCAAAAACCATTTGACAAAAATACTCAGAAAGAGCTGCAGTACATATTTTATGTAAGGGGTTTCATAAAGTTTAACACCAGCTCTATGACAACATATGATTAATTGTAGTTAATTATGAGTATTCGAAGAGGATTTATTGGATTTTCAAACAATTCCAGGGACCTGCAAATATGAGGACCCCCTGGTGAGGAACTGTATTCATCTATACAGAACCATTTATTTTGTTTGTGAAAAATCCCATTGGAAGGGATAACGCACTCAGATACAATGGGCTAACAATGATGTTAATTATTTCATCACTGTTTGTAATATCAAAACTTCAAAAATGTATTTTTCCATTTTGGAATTTTTATTTATTTATTATGATTATTCATTGTTGATTGATTGATTGATTTATTGATTTATTTATATTTATATTTATATTTATATATATATTTATTTATTTATTTATATTTATATTTTTTATTGTTCTATGGGGTGGGTTGTGGGAAAGGGGGAAAATGGTAAAATCAAGAGGAGCATTGTTTACTCTTTTTGTATGTAATACGTCACTCTGTTCTTCCTTCAATAAAAATATAAACAAAAAATTAATAAATAAATAAATAATTTAAAAACTTCGGTCCGGTCCCTCGGTAGAAATTAAGGCAAAATGCCTTGATGGATTTTTTTCTTAAAAACACACAGCTTTTCACCTTGCAAGATGTTAACTAATGAACTGAAGTTGTGTGGACTACTTTTCAAGTGATGTAATGCTAAATTTCTCCAAATCTGTTTCCGATGAAGAAACAAATTTATCTACATCTTGTAGGAACTGAAGGTGAGTACATTTTCATCAAATTTACATTTTTGGGTGAACTATTCCTTTAAGACAAAATAGTGGACAAGTTGAAGAAATCTTCTATTCTCTTTTTCCTCATAGCAACCTCTGAAACCTCCTACAGCCTGCGACTTTGTACAGCCTTGTCTTCCCATAACCGTTTTCCTTGCACTTTTAGTATTCTTTATTTATCACTCTTTGTATTCAGTTCATTTTCATTTTTTCCCTTTCAGTGTCCTGCTCCCATCCAGTCTCACGTTCTTCCAAATCTCTCTCTTCTCCCACATTCTTTCTTCATTTCTTTCTGCTCTTCTCCTACATCATCCCTCCCTTCTCTCGTCATAAGCCCCCTGCTCTGCGCGCACCAGCCCCTGCTCATCTTCTTAATCTTCTTACACAATTTGCATATTTTCTCTGTAATTTTATTCGCTCACACTCTTTTTTCCCTTCTCTCAGGTTACATTTAAATAATACAAATCTGTTCTATATTTGTCAACTGTGTGATGATCTTACATTTATGAATATAATTGAATATGTTCCAGCCTTTGGAAGCTGGTGCCAGAGGGCCTGAAAATAACAGAGGCATCTGGAGCCCCAATTTATAGAGCTAGATTCCAATCATAATGAAAGCCTTTTGCCATGTTCTTTGCCCTGGGGGCTCCCGTCCTCCAGTGGTCTGACCAATAGACATTGTAGTGCAGAAATGTGTCAGCTTTCAAAGGGTAGATGAGCATATATCATCTCAGAACAACACTGTTCAAAGTAGCAAATTATGGATATTCAGAGGTCAAAAACATCCATGCAGTGCCTCAGTGTTTACTGTACACTAATCTAATAGTTAGAGTCACACAAAGAGTTACAAAAGAAGTAATGGTGTTTTTGCTATTATGCATATTTCACTTAAAAGCAGTTTTTATTTGAGAAGGTTTATGATTCACAACTACTGATTGAGTTGGATTTTGTTGATACTGCTAACTGAAAAGAGGGTGATAGTTTTAAAAATTAATATGGCTGACAACTTTCCACCAAACGCAAAATAGTGCTGAGCTTTGTAAGTGTAGTTTTAATATTATTTATAATATACTATTATTTTATAGTATTTATTAATATTTTGAATCAGCTTTACATTTTAGATTTTCAGTTTTTATTTTAATTTTGGTTTAGGTTAGTAATATCGTGTGTGTGTGTGTGTGTATTTCAATTTAGCTTTATTTTTTTATTTTTTTTTCAGTTTTAGTAATTTTAGTACTCAAACGTATGTTATTTTAGTTAGTTGCCAAGATGTAGACATCGCATCGGGCCCCCTCTCTGATCAGGGCCCTTGGAATCGTCCTAACCTTCCCCCCAGTAAGGCGCCCCTGATTCAGACTTCCTTGGACTGTTTTTTCTAGACAAACAAACTGCTGATCTAGTTGGACTTAATGACATTATTGCAGTTTCCCATAATGCAAAAGAGCTGGCCTTCATGGAAACATTCATTGTCTGTGAAATTGCCCCCTGTCCAAGTCCTTGAAAAAGGTCGCAGAACAATGGCAAGAAAAAAATGCAATTTATGTCTTTCATCAATTTGCTTGTGTTTTCCTCTGTGGCCTTATATTTTGCTTGTACTTTCATCTTTTCCTCAGATTTTGATGTTTTGCTCTGTTTCACAGACTGCTGATCTACATTACTCTTGATGGCTTGTTTTCCTCCTTTGATGTTGCAGTGCTCTTAAAAGTCTATCCCAAGCCGTAAGGAGAACGAAGCACTTCATATCGATATACTGCCGTAGTCCTCATACACTCTGCTTGGGATCCATATTCCATTGATTCTCTATGACCCTTCACACTTGTTAGATGCTCGTGAATTGCAGGCCCTCTGCAGTAAAATACTCTGTTCTGTTCGTCTCTCCAGTGAATAGAAATTCTCTCTGTGTATAACATGTATGTATGCTTCACAGACTTAATATTTCACACTTAGGGAGAGCCGACATCAAAGAATAGACAACTGCTGCATTTTACAACAATGTTTTTCACTATTGTGCGTAGTTTATTCCATTGGTAGATTTATATAAATGGTTCAGAGATCTTTTTCGTTATGCTTTACTCCCACTGATGCTTTGGCTTCCAGCTGACAAGCTGAATGAATGCTCCTGATGAAGAAATTATTCAACTGGTCATAATAGCAGCAGATCCTGGAAGTTATAATATAAACTTTCAATTCAATTCTGACTTTTTCCCTCTGAATTGTGAATTTATGTCTTGCAATTTCTATTTCTCAAAATGTATATAAAAAAAACTACAAAAAGGTAATCATTATCGTTATAATGTTGCAATTGTTATTCTTTATAGTTGTGGTGTGGACTTCCCTATTCTCAAAGAATTAGAATGATTATTAAGACGTTATAGTTATAGTTATCAATATAGTTATTGTCCTCAGTGTGAATGACCCTTTAAAATTATGTTTTTATCCAGCTGATGAACGATAAAAACATTGACAGCCAAACAGAATCTACCCAAGTTAAAAGAGGTTGAGAATTTAAAGCAACAGACAACATAACTGCAACACGTGTTTACAATAAACAGACTGTTATTGTGCTTTTGTGTGGACACTCATATACAGTAATTATCCTTATAGGTATGTTTATAGTTAACATTCTTGGTGTGAATAGGCTTTTTATTGACCTTGACACACAGTCATGAGGGCCTGTAGGGATCCTCTTTGACATAATTTCCTGTTTTATTTATATGTCCTACTTTATTTATATATATTTTTCTACAAGTTTCTGCATGTTATTTGGACCATATAACTTTTCTAAGAGTTCAAAAATCAGAGATCTCAAAACAAATTGATAAGGTTATTTTTACGTTTTACACATATTGAGGTTTCCTATTTTAAGCATCTTGATTGGTTACCTAAAAGCAGAATAGAACACATGAAATAACAATTGTTATAATAACAATTAACAACATTGTTATAATAGGCAAAGTCTTATGGATATTACATTGTCATTTTAAAATTATGTATGGTCGTAGGTCTTTTGAATACTCTGGGGCACAAGTGTGGAATAAGTTATCACTGGATATTAAAGTTATTCCGAATATGGCTTGAGTGCATTTCATTACATTTCTAATAAATCAAATCAAAGGTCTCCAAATACTTCTCTATGCCAAATCCAAAGCCTTGTGTTTCTCACACTGACTTTAAAAAAGTGAGACAGTATATAGCAGAGAAAAAGGGAATGCAGAAGTAAGGTTTCTGCAGTAAGTGCAGGGGTTAGTTTGAGTCATTGGGATCGGAGCATGCTTGATTTGGCCTGCTGAATTGTGAGAGCCGCAAGAGGATTGCAGTGGTTTCCTGCTGGCCAGCTTTAATCAGTGCAGAACTGCAAATGTCTACAGCCACAGATTATGTGGGGATAACATGACAAGGACCCAGTCCTACCAGCTTGACTAGATAACACATGGGGCACTGTACTTACTAATGAGTCAGCGAAGATGAGTCGGGGAGTGAGCATGGGTCATATGTGTGTGTGTCCATGTCTGTAAGAGGTAAACTCCTCTGCATTGTTTGTGCCCATGAGGATTGTCTTCATAAGCCCTGCAAAATGCGATATGTGAAGTCGAGCGTGTATGAGCCATATCTTTGTTTTTCTCTGTCTGCCTTTGAACACAAATCAACATTTGTTTACTTCTCTTTGTACATGTGTGTGCATGTGTGTGTTTATGTGAATGTGTGCTGAACTGGCAAGCAAGCTCTGACTCTTAACTTATGAAACGATACACATGATTCATCGCCTGAATGACTTCATTCCTTCAGCATGACAGAAAGCTCTACAATACCGACCATTTCTGATAAAGACTATACCCAACACAACCAATGAGGAGGTCAAGGTTGGCAAACACCAAAGGACAGACAAATCGCTTCTATTGTATGGAATAAAGAAAAATAATTTTGAGGTTAAAGCACCGTTAAAGCTTTTTGATATGTTGAAAACCGAGGCATAAAGTAAAGTTTAGTGTTCTGTCTAAATCAATTACCCACCGTCAATAGAGCGCAATTGGAAAGCAACAAGGAAATAGTGACAGAGCGGAAATGCTGGGAGAGAAAATGAAATGGCTCGGCCTGATTCTCCTTGTTTGAACACACTGACTAAGCAAACTACATAAGACTGCCTCTTATTGATTTATTATTTAAGTGTCTGTTGTGAAAAATTACAGTGCTGCTGCCTACGGACCAATTCCCATTGTTGCCAAAAAAAACAAACAAAAAAAATTGTGCAATTTACCACTCATTAAAATAAATAAACAAATAAATGAAATGCACAGAACATTGCTTTAGGGGAAAGCGAATTTGGTCCTGGTGCTGTTATCCTCCTATCCAATCAAGGTAATCTGCTGACACGAAACTCTTGTTAAACATGGTAATGCAGACAGATTAATGTGCAGAAAGCTTGATAGCACCCAACAAGGTCTTAATTAAAAGTGGGATGTAGGTATAGATGTGGAATATTTGCTGGAAGTGTTTCGAAGGAGACTAATTGGTGTAATAATTGCTGAGACACAAATAGTTCAATTAGAAACTGATTGCCTCATTATAGCAGTATACAAGTTGACAAGAAGCTGAATTCCCAGAGGCTCAACAGGAAGAGAGTGTGACACTGGGAAGCGTTGGTGTGCTGGTAACCTGAGTGCAGGGTTGCCAGTACTGCATAACAAAACCAACCCAAAGGCCAATCATTTCGATGTAAGATAGCCTCAAATGGGGCACCACTGAATGTTGTGATTTTAGATAAAGTGGATAAAGTGCAAAAGATTGATAGATGCAAGTGACTGAGTTGGATGTTACTATGGACGTTATCTTTTGGAAAGATAAACTGAAGTTTCCTGGAAGTAGTAAGGCAAACCTTATTCTAGATTCAACAAATAAATCGAGAGATTAATTGTTATTAACTGACATCAGTTATATAGAATCTAATGCAAATTAGATAATCATAAACTGACAATATGGACTAATGCCAACGGTCTCTGGAAAGAGTGATATTTATGTTCCGCCTGGTCATGTGCTGTGCACTTGTTGACCTGGGCCACGTTGCAGTGGGAAGAAAGGAGTCTGATCCGTTTCAGAACCTTGAACACTAAGCACTGGTGAATGATGAACTCCTGAGCACCAAGACGGTCCTTGGTCTGGAAACACACAAACAGAGGAGCTTTGAAGGTGAAGGTTTTGAAATCTGTGCAGAAGATCTGGACAACCTTGAACACGCAGGAGAAGAACCACTGACGAGACGATTCTGATGTTGTTGGAGAAGATCCTAGCAGTTTGGAACCCGCAAACGGAGGATCGCTGATGAGAAGGTTCTGAAGTTGTTGTAGAAGATGGGGAGCACTAAGCTTGTGGCCGTTGTTGCTGTTGCTGTTTCCAAACTCCCCAAATTCGCTTCTTTCAGAATTTCTTTGTTTCTCCTTGGAATACCTTAGCATAGCAGCTTAGCAACATAGAGCTTAGCACTTACAGTAGACATGATAGGTTAGCACACTTCTTTTTCTTGAAGAGAACCTGTTAATCTTTCCTGAGAAGGAGGGATTTGCAAGTTGGCACCTTTCAGATCCAGTGTTTTGATTGGCCGATGCTGTCGGAGATGGCCATGGTATGGCTCCTCTCTGGCATGAGGTCTATTTGCATAGCTTAAAGTCCACAATTAGAACAATGTCTTTTTCCTATGCATAATTTACTTTCCAAACCAATTCCAGAGTAACCTACACATTGTGCTGAAAATATGAAGACCAAACATCAATGGGTAATGCAGAACATTGACTCATGCATTCAAATATACAGTATACACTTTAATAGGTAAGGTTGCATACGTTATTGTATCACAAACAGCACTCAATAAGTATATACAGTTCTGTAAATGGATATGAAGAAGGTTTAATCAATATTGTGTCCATTTTGTGTGAATGCATGTGAATATGTGTCCTTCCCTTGCTCATTGATTGGAAATGGCCTTTTTGTTCTGCTAAAACCCCCTTTTCAGTGATAGTTGTGTTTAAACAGTTTCTCCAACAGTTTAAAAGTATCCCAGTTTCGTGGGAAAACTGCAGACTTGGCAACCCTGCTTGGGAGGTTGAGTTTTGGTGAAGGGAGTTACTTTATGTTCGTGAATGCATCTTGATGGCTGTCATAGTATTTGAAGTAATTATCTGGTTGGATACCTTGGAGGCTGAGTGTGTGTTTTTGTGCGTAGGGGAAAGTTTGCATATAACTGCTCATGGAGTGTGTTCGCCCATGTCTTTGTGCACAATCCTTTAAAGGGGCTGTGGGGATTGAGAGTTGGGCCCTGCTTTGATCACACTGGATAGGGACTGCTGGCACAGGCACACTGCGTAGTTTGCTTCAAGCCTGCATGTTTAAAAAATGTGTCTCAGAGCATCTCACTCACAGACCTTGGAATGCCAATGTAGATTCTATTCCCTACTTAATGATGAGCTGTGTCGCTAATGGTGGCTGAGCACCGAAATTGTTTTTCCGCTGCATGCAAATCACACCTCTTTTTATCCCATGTAAATTATGCTTATTCCAAGCAGTGAGCAGGGACAAGCTGTGTTGTTTCTTAGTGACGCATCATGTACCTGTTTGATTCACCAGACAAATTTGTCTATTGAGAAACATATAGACCTACATGAAATGAATAGTTAAATCAAGAACAGTTAAATAATTTGCTATGATACAATTTACAGATCAGAAGCAGGCTTTCACGTGCAATTTGCTGATGAGACAACTCCATGTGTGCCAAGTTTGTTTGTTGGGAAAGAGAATAAGAATCTATGGAGCCAGTAATGTGACATTTGCTGAAAGGATTTTGATTCAGTCTTGATTCATGCACTCTACAGATTTGTTCAAAAGCACAGATTCATTCAAGAACAAAACAAGGTTTTTTTTTTTTTTTCATCAAGTAATTTTTGCAGGAAACCCCTCTACTCTGTGTTTCTCAGATACACACAACAGGTGATCATGCTGTCGCTTTGGTTAAATTGCCATTATATTACATTACATTATATTATATTATATTATATTATATTATATTATATTATATTATATATGTTGCAAAACATTATATTTCAAATAAATGCTGTTCTTTTGACATTTCTATTTATCAAAGAATTGTGATAAAATAATAAATAACAGTCAATATAAATACATAATGAATACAAACATTATTAGGAAGCATAATAATTAATGTTTCTTGAGAACCAAATTAGCATATTAGAATAATTTCTGAAGGATCATGTGACACTGAAGACTGGAGTAATGGCTGCTTGAATAAATTATATGAAAATAAATCAATTACATTTTAAAACAGATTATACATTAAAATAGAAAACAGTTATTTTTTAATGATAATAATATTATTGCTTTGTTGTAGTTTTGATCAAATAAATGCAGCCTTGGTGAGCATTCTTTGAAAATATTTTATATTTTGAAATAATATACTTCTTACAATAATCTTATCTGCAAAGTATCTTGCTACTCTTCAGAAAAATCCTTAAGGTCCCACAAATTCTTTGGTTTTCCAGCATCTTTTGCGTATTTGAAGCCTTTCCAACAATGACTGTATGATTTTGAGATCGATCTTTTCACACTGAGGACAATTGAGGGACTTACATGCAACTATTACAAAGCGTCCAAACACTCAATGATGCTCCAGAAGGAAAATTGATGCATTAAGAGCCAGAGGTGTAAACTTTTGAACAGAATGAAGATGTGTACATTTTTTTTTTTTTTTTTTTCCTCATTTAGTACTATCCTTCAGCAGCTACAGAAGATACTTACATGTTTCCCAGAATACAAAATAAGTTCAATTTACCTTGATCTTCAAATTCAAAAAGTTTTCACCTCCAGGCCCTTAATGCATCATGTATCCTTCTGGAACATCAGTGAGCGTTTGCACTTTTTGTAATAGTTGCATGTAAGTCCCTCAGTTGTCCTCAGTGTGAAAAGATGGGTCTCAAAATCATACAGTCATTGTTGGAAAGGGTTCAAATATGGAAAGTATGCTGGAAAACCAAAGAATTTGTGGGACCTGAAGGAATTTTCTGAATAACAGCAGGCAATTAACTGTTCAGGACAAACAAGGGACTGTGGATCATCCAGGTAAGAACACAGTATTAAAGAATTAATTAACATTTTGCAGATACTGCAAAGTGTATTTAACATTTTTACCACAACTGTGTGTGTGTGTGTGTGTGTGTGTGTGTGCATATATATATATATATATATATATATATACATATACATGCAGACTATATATATAGTCTATATACATATATACAGACTGATTATTGGATGGGAAAAATGGAAAAAAAGGTAATTTAAGAAGTAGTGAGTGACTGACAGCAAGTTCTCATGGAGATGAAGGAGGGGAACCCTACTGCTCAGAATGGAGCAGCCTGGTGAAGAATAACATGGAGCACTGTTGGGGAATGGAAATCACAGCACCTAAAACAGGCTTGTCAGTGGCTGCTTTGGGGTGGCATAGGTAATGATGGCCTCAGGCTGTGGTTGAGGCTTGGAACAGCAGCAGGGTGGCAACGAGGAGAGGCTGAGGGAATTTGACAGGGGTGAGAACTCCTGAATGCTAATGCCTTTAGTGCTTGGCTAATTGGCTAATAACTCACAAGACATATTCACCAGAGAAAGTCACCCTCAGATTCTGTGTGTCCAAAACCAGATGAAGCCAAACAATTTATGTCCTGTCCTAATGCCCCTCTGTCTTATAAACATTCATTTCGCCTCAAATGAGTAGCTGACATGTGCTGTAAGGGAATTTTGCTGCACCCCATCATGGTTCAATGTCATTTATGGAATAAATGGGAGCTATCTGGTCAGCCATCTATTGTTTATCAATTAGTTCATTTGTATCCTCTTCCACCTCTACCCATGTCCCACAGCTCGGCTCTGACCCATACAGATCCCTGTGAATAGAAATGACCTGCACTGTCCTCATGTTCTTAGATAATTGGGAAGATTTACATCCAAGCTGGTAGGGAAAAATGTAATAAATCTAACTACACTATTAAAAATATACATTTAAAAAAGGGTTTTTCACAGCGATAACATAAAAGAACCATTTTGGGTTCCCCAAAGAACCTTTCAGGGAACAGTTCTTAAAATATTTTTTTTTTCTTAGTGTGAAAAACATTTAAAAAAATGTAAAGAACATTTTCTACTATATATTTTTTTGCCTATTGGCGTTAATTTTAAACTTGAAATGAATAACTGATTTAGAGCAGGTGATGTTATTTCCAAATTGTTGTCTAGATGCTACAATTTGTTTTTTCAGTTAAACTTGAGATCTGAGTCACTAGTGATGTGAAAGGCAAACTGTGTTTGTTTTTGGATAAAATAAGCTGTTTTATGATCACATTATAAATGTTTAATCTATAAAGAACCTTTTGTTGAATTAAAAGTTTCTGTGGATGTTAAATGTTCTTCATGGAACTATATATGCCAATAAATAACCTTTATTTTTCAGAGTGTACTGTAGAGGCTCAGGCATGCAGCACTTTTGGATTGATACATAATTAGTTTTCCACTTTTTTTTCAATTTCCACAAATGCCTTAAAACATGAATTGCTTGCTTTTTAAATTTTTAATAAATCATTTTTTCCCTTACTTAAGGAGTAAAAAAATAATAATAATAATAATTAAAAAAAACTATACCTTTGTCTTATTGGCCCGTCACATCAGGTTTATCATATTCGAGTATCTCTATCCTTTTATAGCCACCGTAGCTTAGACGAAAATCTAGAAAAAGAACAGCAAATTGTTTCCCTTGACTTTGGTTATTAGTAGAAGTTAAGGAGCTGCTGTTTGAGCATTCGCTGCGGGCGATACCCTTGCTGTACTGAAGACACTTGCGGAGAGAGTGAAGAGAAACAGGGATAATAGGCCTCTCTGTGCTGCCTTTATTGCCTGACGTGTGTTTAACTCTCTAGTCCTCATCTGTCTGTGCTGTGCGATTGACTGACTGGCCATGGCAGCCACTCTAAACATTATTACTTTGAAACAGTATAATTAAAATGTGTTTAATTAACAGAGCAGAAGAACAGAGAACGGTTGGAACACTGTGACATCAACATTGGAAATCTGTCTTCACAGAAGCAAAATTAAAACGAGGTGGAAATATAGGAAAACAGGATGTTTGAAAATAGTATTTTTGCCAATTGGGGTTAAAATAAAACTGCATATGAATAACCGATGGAGTACAGATGGTGTCATTTCCAAATTGTTGCCTAGAAGCTACAATTTGGTTTGTCAGTCAAATTTAAGAATTGTGTCGATTGTGTGGCAAATCATGTTTGATTTAAACTTAAATGTTTAATCTATACAAAACACTATAAGAGATGGTATCATTATAAATCCTTTTATTTATTTATTTATTTATTTATTTTTTATGATTTGTGTAATTGCCAGCAAAGTTTTTCCAGAAAAAAAAAAGGTCGAAATGAGTCACAAAAAAGATTTAAATATGCAGAATAATGTATGTATTTGTATAATTTAAAAAAA
>NW_015646462.1:26504-45981 GCF_001515625.1 Sinocyclocheilus rhinocerous | reverse complement strand
CTTGTGATATTTCAGTTTTTCTTTTTTAATATATCTGCAAAAATGTCAACAATTCTGTGTTTTTCTGTCAATATGGGGTGCTGTGTGTACATTAATGAGGAAAAAAAATTAACTTAAATGATTTTAGCAAATGGCTGCAATATAACAAAGAGTGAAAAATTTAAGGGGGTCTGAATACTTTCCGTACCCACTGTATATATATATGTATATATAGTATATACAGGGGCACCTGCAGGATTTCATCTGAGGGTGCGAACAGACATTTTTTATTTTTTTGGTCAAAAACAGCACTTAAAAGTTCAATTCAGTTCAATATCTTGAGTAGCCTATTGCACATGTCTTTAAGACTTGAGTACCAAACGATCAGTGACAGCAACACCAAGCAGAACGAAGGTGTCACATGTTTTAAACCTTTTAAAAACGGCACGAAAACAGCAAAAATCAATAAAATGATACAAAATACATCCATCAAGAGCATGCTCACAGCTGTTAAACAACAACAGACAACAAAACAATGCTGATGAAGTGGATATTCATGATTGAAAAAAAAAAAAACTTAAGTTTTAATTAAAATAGCCTAGCCTACTGTTGGTGCAAATGACCGCTTATTCATGACACAGCTTAAAGGGTTAGTTCACCCAAAAATGCATATGACTTTCTTCTTCAGACGAATCCAGTCGGAGTTATATTAAAAATTGTCTTTGATCTTTCAAGCTGTTTAATGCCACTCAGTGGGTGTGGCATGCATCAGTCCAAAAGAAGTTAAATAAAATGCGCCCATCCATAAAAAAAGTGTCTCACATGGCTCCGGGGGGGTGAACAAAGGCCTTCTGTAGCGAATCGATACGTTTTTGTAAGAAAAATACATGAATATTCATAAGTTCCCTGGACATGCGCGTGGACCTGAAAATTTTAGTTTATGCTCCTTGTCTCTCGGCAGATTTAATGGAATATTTTAAAAAAGGTAAATATATTTTCAACGTTTCACAAACTTATGCCTAAAATACATTTGTTAATCATTTCGTAACAGTTTATAATGATTTTATTAGATTTAGTTTTATCACATTTTGTGCAGTCGTTCCTGACTGATTGCAGGCATTCTTTGTGTAATGTTAGGTTAAAGCACAGCAAACGTCAGCTAGTAGTGTACATTGATTTCAGTTCATTGTGCTGTAGCTTGCGATGCTTTAAAACGGTCTGTTATTAGTTGTTATCATTTGTTGAATACATCACTGCCTGCAACAAATGAAATAAACCTTTATAAATGTATCTGTGGGCATATTTTTTTGTATAATTGTGTGATGATCCATGTGTCAACTTACCCTGTTCAACATTCTCCACGTTGTCTGGTTGTGAACTGTCTGCTGTCTGGTTGTAAACTGTTACAGTCTTACACTGCTGCAAAAATTGTTGCTGAAATTTCAATGTTTTTTCATGTTTCCAATACAAAATCTTTATAAATTTTTAAAAGCAAATATAAATTTTTCAAATTAAGATTATCACAAGTAAATGTTTAAGGTTCCACTTGCACAGTGAAACCAAAAACCCCAGAACACCTGGATCAGCTACATGGATTTCCAGTAGTAGTGTAGATATGAACCAACTACGACTTCAATTACTGTATTTATAGCTATGCTCTTCTGTTACCTTTTAGGTTTTAAAACTGTCATCCTCTGGCAATGAATGAAATACTGTTCACCACCATATCAGTGGCCTAATAAACATTTTGCAACCTACACTGATGTTATTCACTGTCATCTGTTCTTTGAACATGTGTTGCACTGTACCTGGATGAGACACAATGATAATCATTCATACAAATGCATAATCTATTTTGATGCACAACAAACACTCATTCAACATTATTTATAAGTCATAAAGTGTCATAAACATATATATTTTTAATTGGTCTTTAATTAGAGGCACTTTTTATAAAAATAAAGTGGAATAAAGATTGGAATATGGCCTTGATTATCTTTTGATAACTATATGTTGGTATAACGTGTGTTGGTGTGGATGTTTGATATTATGCGAGACAGTGACATTTATTTTGTTTTTAAAATGATGAATTCAGTAGTGATTCACACTCAAAATCCAGGAAAATATTGGGCATGGAGGATGCGATTAATAAAGTAAAGTTTTCCTGAATTTTGAGAAGTATGAATCACTCTTGAATTCTTATTACAAACTAAAAAGATTTGTGCACCAAAATAAGACAACATAGGAGACAAGAGAGTGTGACATAAACATCCTTGATGAACCTGCTGTATAAAAATATGACATATAATAAAGATATTCTAAGATAATATGTAAAATAAAATAAAATAAAAAATTCTAAACTTGATTCTGGCATTTGTTTCATGACATTACGATTCAAAAGTTTGGGATTACTATGATTTTTTTTTTTTTTTTTAGAAATGTATACTTTTATTTGCCAAGGATGCATTAAAATAATAAAAAATGACAGTAAAGACATGTATAATGTTACAAAAGTTTTCTATTTCAAATAAATGCTGTTCTTCTGAACTTTCTACTCATCAAAATATCCTGTCCCTGTATAATGATTTCCACACTTCATTAAGCAGTACAACCATTTTCAACTGTGATAATAAGAAATGATTCTTCAGCAGAAAATCAGCATATTAGAGTGATTTCTGAATGATCATGTGACACTGAAGACTGGAGAAGTCGAGCTCTGACATCACAGTGGGGAAAAAAAATTTAGTGTAAAATTATTTAACAATATTTCTGTTTTTGACTACTTTTTAATCAGATGCAGGTCAGGTCTTATGGATGACCCTTTTTGAGAAATGAAAGTCTTCAGAAGAGGCATTGGATATTGCTACTGATGGCGGCCCTCCCAGTTCATTCTAGAGCCAAGAACAGAGGTCGCATTTCCAGAAAAAATTGACAGTACGGAACCTTAAAATGACAGACTCTGCTGTGTGGTAAGACTGTGTTGCTCATACTGAGTAAAAAAAAATATTTCATGCAGTGAAGGAAAGTCAGTTTTTCTGACCTTTTTGACTTCTGGTTTTTACCACTTTTTCCTTTTTGCAACCTGTACTGTTTTCATGCATACCACATTTTTTTTTAGGTTCATTTCATGGTCAACCAGAGTCTCTGTCTAGGTCTGAACTCCCACAAACCCATCAGCTATGTACTTATCATTTAAAATGGGTTCCAGTGTACTATTTGCATGGTTTATGTAATGTAGTTGTGGACAGTGATTGATGCCAAATAAATCAAACATCATATTGCTTTTATTAATTGTCTCCTTCTGAAGAAACTTCCATTGGAGAACTCCAGTGAGACTGATGAGTTGCACACCATTACACTGGCAGGACAACACGACTTGATTTCTCTTGCTTTCTCTGTCAATGGATTTTTTTCTGTCTATCCCCACATTTCTTGGCCTTTCATCTCCGAACATTTGATGGCCCTTGATTATTCCCTCTACTGAGATCCTGCCAGTCTCACAGACTCCTGCTCTCTTGCTGAGAAGAAGAAATATATAAAGCTATATATAGATACAGAAAGTGGATAAGGGTTTGTATATATGTATATAATTTGACCAGTCATCCTCTATCCATGGCAATACTTTAGATTTGAAGATCAAAAAACAAATAAGATCCGCACATAAAAAATGGGCCAAAAAAGCATATTTGTAATGTAGAATCAGATTTTGAACAACAAGTGGGTCAAATTTATAAACGTTTTATTCTTAGGGGTTATCCCAAAAAAATGGATGGATGCCGCTTTGGAGAAAGTGTGTGAAATACACCGATACATCGTCAAACAAAAAAGTCTCATTTTGTAGTTTGTACTACCACTTATTCTGCACACAGTCAAGTGATTAAGGATGTGCTTAAGGAACATTGGTACATACTCACGAGTGATCCAGTGGGTGAAAGTCTTTTTGGAGTCCCACCACATTTTTTCATATTATATAGCTAGAAATATTAGAGATTTTTTTGGTCAAATCCGACACTTTCATTAAGACTATACCTGATGGACGCATAAGTAAGGACATTGTTTTTTCCCCCCATCTTAGGTGTGCTTTATGTAGATACATTCGTAGAAGATGTTTTTCTTTTCGGAGTAGTATAACAAATCGTATGTATAAGATGAAACAATTTGTGACATGAGCTTTTACTAATGTAATATATTTATTAACTTGTCCATGTGAAAAACAATATGTAAGACAGACAGATTATGACACACATAATTGAACATATGAGTGCAATCAGAAGAAAAGATCAGAAATCTCCGGTTGCTCATCACTTTAATGAAATGTCCCATTCAATCTTGGATTTTAACTTTGTAGTTATTGAGCACATAACAAAGTCGTGTAGGGGTGGTAACATGGAGCAGAGACTTTTACAGAGGGAGTGTAAATGGATCTTTGATCTTAAATGTGTATATCCTCTAGGCATTAATGAAGAAATGAGTCTCAATTGTGTTTTTGTAAATGCTGATTTATACTTTTTTTAATCTACATTGGGGCAGTCGTGGCCTGATGGTTAGAGAGTCGGACTGTCTTCCACCCTCAATACCTCGACTGAGGTGAGACCCTTGAGCAAGGCACCGAACCCCCAACTGCTCCCCGGGCCCTGCAGCAATATGGCTGCCCACTGCTCTGGGTGTGTGTGTGTTCACTACTGTGTGTGTGCACTTGGATGGGTTAAATGCAGAGCACAAATTCTGAGTATGGGTCACCATACTTGGCCAAACGTTACTTCACTTCACTTGTTCCATATATTGTTAAAGATGTAAAATCATGTTACTGTGATGTATTTCAATCTTCAATCATGTGACATCTAAATTCATATTGCATGGTATTTTTTGTGATTTTTCATACTTGAGATTCAAGTATGATAATTGTGAATATTTATGATATGCTTTTTTGAATTTTTAAAGCTTTGAATAAATTATTGGTACAGTTATAATGTATTTTTGGATCTATTTACCTATATATGGTGTTAAAATCAATGGCCGGTATAGTATAATGATTACGGTAATAAGCCTGTTAAATGGGTGCAGGTGTAAGCTCGGAAACACGGCACTGATGAAGGGTTAATCCCGAAAACATTTTGTGCAATTTACACTTTTTTGCACTTTATTTGTGGCTTCTGGACAATAAATTTGTGTGAGCTTTTTTGGCCCATTGTTCATATGCAGATCTTATTTGTTTTTTGATCTTAAAGCTATTAGATCCTCACACCGGCAGAAGTTTATATATTTAATTGAGTTGGACTTGTGTCTTGCACTACGCTACTCCAGTCTTTACAATACTTTAGATTCATAAATTTCAGTTTTTTCAATTGCTCTTGTTTTACACCATGAAGGTTTAGTGAGGTGAAAAAATGCATGTGTGATGATTACAAGTCTCCTTTGCAAAATGATGTCAATTATACATCAATTGCCTGACTTCCACTGTGAGAGAATTATATATATATATATATATATATATATATATATATATATATATATATATATATATATATATATATATATATATATATATATATATATATATATATATATATATATATATATATATATATATACACTGTATATATATATATATATATGTATGTATAGTTGCTCTGAAGGCTAAGTTTAAATGGTAAGTTAGATCAAATTTAGCTTACGTTGAATCCACTGATGCTGAACAGCATTGTCATTTAGAATACCTGGGTGTTAGTTATTTGCACATGTGACACCAATTATTTTGCGAGGTTTGTTCACACATCACATAATGAAGGCATGTGTGAGTCTTCACAGTATGAGAACAGTGTAATAAATCAGGTTCTTATTTTTAAATAAACGGAAGGAGTTCAGTTTACTTGCAGTTATTAAATAATATAACAGTCTCCAACACTTTATGGAATATCACTTACCAAAAACTGCAAATTACTTTATTGTTGTTAAATGTCCCATCTTGGTTTCATTTCATAAATAAATGTCCCAAGAGGCTCTTCATCATTTAGTGATGAACTGGAGCATCTTGAACACAGACAGTCGTTCTGTGATTCCTGCTATTTCTGACCAGTCTTTAGAAAGTAGGTAAATGTGTTGACATCAAACTTATTGAATCAATCTCATGTGTCAAAGCATTCACACTGACAGTCCTGGACCACAACTTTTTGTGACTTTGTCTTGTAGAAAAGCTTCCAAAGAAGATAAACATGTAAATCATCGTAGAATAGGTTTATTTATGGCTGAGTATGACATTAGACAGTTTTGCTTCTGTGGTTCCTCTGTGTTTGGTCTTCTACTGTGATCATTGGATGGCAGACCATCTGAAAGTTGTGTAGCATAATCAGCCTTTTTTTTTTTTTGATTAGTGCCACGTATTGTATGGATGTTCTTTTTCCAGATGATATTCATTTTGGTTTTGGTGTAAACAGGCTTGTCATTTATTTATTAAATTTTTTTTAGAATAAAATGCATTATATTACAACAAGATATGTAAACACTCAACAATGTGCATCGTATACAAAAATAATTTTTAGAAAAAAGTAAGCATGAAGGTTTACCGCTAACCCCACCCATAAACAACCATCACTAGGTGTTTACATTTTTATATATTTACATTTGTATGACATAAAAGCAGATTGTACAAATTCATACTGATTTATACAAATTAGCCTCCAATTTACCAAAACGTAAAATAATTAAAGGGATAGTTCACCCCAAAATGAAAATTCTGTCAATTCTGTCATGTCGTTCCAAACCCGTAAGACCTTCGTTCGTCTTCGGAACACAAATGAAGATATTTTTGATGAAATCCGAGAGCTCTCTGACCCTGCATAGACAGCAACGCAACTGAAATGTTCCCAGACCCAGAAATGTAGTAAGGACATCGGTAAAATAGTCCATGTGACATCAGTGGCTCAACTTTAATTTTGCGAAGCTACGAGAATACTTTTTGTACGTAAAGAAAACAAAAATAACGATTTCTTTCAACAATTCTTCTCCCCCGAGTTACTGTCTTCCGCCATTTTGGAGAGTACCATAACACATTCACGTGCTTTTCCTGAACGTAAACAAGGCGCAGCACATGCGTGTTCTCCGTCAGCAGCGTTGTTTACGTTCAGGGAAAGTGTGCGCATGTGTCGTGATACTCTCCAAAATGGCAGAATTGTTGAATAAAGTCGTTATTTTTGTTTTCTTTGCACACAAAAAGTATTCTCGTAGTAAAAAGTATTCTTCGCAAAATTATGGTTGAACCACTGATGTCACATGGACTGCTTTACCGATGTCCTTACTATGTTTCTGAGTCTGGGAACATTTCAGTTGCGTTGCTGTCTATGCAGGGTCAGAAAGCTCTCGGATTTCATCAAAAATATCTTAATTTCTGTTCCGAAGATGAACGGAGGTCTTACGGGCTTGCAACGACATGAGGGTGAGTAATTAATGACAGAATTTTAATTTTTGCCATGAAATTTCAAAGTCAGGTAAACTGGAAACAAGAAAATAGCAGAATGTATAGGATAGATAAATGTAAGTGACTGAGCAGGATGTAGCTTTGGCAAAGTAATGTGTAGTGTTGTTATGTTATCTTATACAAAGATGACTTGTTTCTTTGGTAAAGTACTCTGTTGTTATCAAACTTGCATCAAAGTACATTAGATCATCATATTCCCACAGCAGAGTAATGCCATGGTCTCTGGATAGGGGTTTGGTTAGAGACGTTCTACAGGGTTTTGTTCATAAGTTTGATGGGGTCTCCAGGGGTTGTGACGGTTGACATTGCAGTAGGAAAGTAGACAATTCTGTTTCAACATCCTTGAACACAGTTTTTTTTTTTGGGGGGGGGGGGGGGTTATGGGGATGTATTATTAAATTATTGAAAATGTATTTTGTGACTGGGTGGCAATAACAAGCAAGGATGTAGTGAAACAACTCGGATTTACTAAATGCAAGGAAGCAATACACTGACAACAGTACATGTGAGTGAGGAAAAACAAACTATGTATTATGAATGTGCATTATGCAGTGTATTTCGTTATGCATTTCATGTTCTTCCCTGTTCTCTTCTACGCAGTTTCTGAATACTTAAAGACACAAATGATGGAAACAATATTGAAAACAAATGACTAATGTGATAACAAGAAACAGGAACAGGCGGTAGTTTGTGTACAATAAAGAGCAAACCAAAATAATGGGTTTGAATTACAGCAATAAGCAACAGTGAAACTGAATATGAACAGGAGTCACTCAAGCTGTTGTTTTTTTGTCAGTGTTTTTAACATTGCAGGCTCAGAGGGTCAGTAACATCATGGATGATTAAGATTTATAGTAATAGAGTGGCCAGTGACGAGTGTGAATCTGTACAGATGAAAGTAAACTGTGAATAAATCAAAAGCAAACACACAGGGGTGTAACAAAGACTGAGAACTGGGGAATGATGAAGTCAGTTCAGTCTACAAATCCAGAAGGTCTTTTACAGTCTGGATATCATCTAATTTTGTAGAATCACAACATTTGACCAATTTTATGCTTGCAGAAAATGTAATACTTCAGAATACAGTGCGCTTTTGAGAGGCTGTCAATGGAGAATGCTTTTTTTTATCCAGATGGTGTTGATGCGCCATCTACCAGTGGCCTAACCTTGACCTCTTGATTGGCTCTTGACTTCTTCCTTCGTATGGAACTCAAAGTTAGTAAAGTGTCTTTTAGAGTTGTAGGTCTGCATTGCTTTTCACTTTCAGTATAGGTGTTGTGCCGAATACAGTCCAAACATGACACCAGCCGGTTGAACTATCACCCTTGCATTCATTTGTGTCTTAATAAGAGAGTTTCTATGAATTGTTGTGAAACAAACAGGCATCCTTTCACCATTCTCTGAATGAACGTGGAGTGGATGTGCTGCAGTTTGTTTATTTTGATGACAAATTCTATGCAGTCTTTTGTTCTTTCTTGTGTCATGACCAGGCAAGTTCCACTAGCTAACTTTTTGGTAGGAAATGTCACATCCTCACCCTCTTCTATCTCCCTTACTGATTAAAAATGGACTAAACTACTGACTCTGACATTTCTCTCCACTTTCCTGCCACATATTGACTAAGAGGTATTCCTCTTGGCAGGGTCTGGTGTTGGTGTCCCCATGACACCCCCCAACGAGGTGACTGGCAGTTGTCCTATCTGTCTTATCTAATGGCAACAGACAGTTGTTTGTGTTATTCCACTGAAAACAGATAACACTGAAAAAAAAATATTCCCATTTCAGTGGTTGAAAAGGGAATTTGGACTGCCATCTTGCATGTCAGTATTTTAGTAGAAAATAATTCTTCTATACAAATATCTATCAGAATATCTATCCGAAGACTGTCACAATCAAAGGTTGTTATTAATTTTCTAGAGAACAGTGTTAAGGCCTGTTCACACCAAGGACGATAACTATAAAGATAACGATAAAGATATAGTTTTAAAAATCTTTCTAAATATTAAAGAATAGCAGAGTCCACACCACAGCTATAACGATAAAGGCACAGAGAAACAATATCGTTGAAATCACTTTCAGAATAATTTTTTTCAGCTGATGAATGATAAAACATTGACAGCCAATCAGAATCAATCCTGCTATAACGAGCTCGAGAATTTAAAGCAGCAGACGAGCGTGTGCTTGGAATAATCAGACGGTATTGTCCGCTGGTGTGGATGCTAATATAGTTATCTTTATAGTTATTTTATAGTTATCGTTCTTGGTGTGAACGGGCCTTTACGGTGCAATGTTATTTTATGTTTTCTTCTTTAGTTTTTAAGTGTTCTTGACATGTAATTCAGGACTCTCTGTTTTCAAGTGAGTTAGTTGGCTCAGATCAGTTGTTGGTGATTTTGATTCCCTTTCAACTTTCCTCCGAAATAAGGAGTTTTTAAGCTTCTCCTCACCTCATCAAATACTTGTTGCTTTTATGATCGCAGGTACATATCAAAGAGAGACCCTGCACCAGCCTGTGTGTAACTGCTCAATGTTTCATTCAATACATGGGGCTAATCAATGAAACAACATACTTTGAAGAGGAAAATCTGTGAAATGAAGAGCTTTACATCATTCCACATGTCATTGCTCTGCATCACACCCTTTATCTCTGAAATGATCTCCTTTTTTGTCTCACTCTGTCCGTGTCTTGCTCTCTTTCTCTGTTCTTTTGTCCTGTTTCTCTATGTGAACTCTATTGAAATGCTTTATTCATTTTATATATTCAACCAAGGTCAGCAGAGTCACTGCAAAAGTAGCCTTTCATTTTTCTCTGAAGCTTCACTGCATTTTGATAATGTCATAGCAGTATAAATTAAAGGTCAATGACAAGCTTTTTTCCAATTTAAAAATACATTAAAAGTGCAATTTATACAGTGGTTTCAATACACCTTTTCTATGAGTGTTCTATGTTCTAAAACATGTTTTTTTTTTAATTACCTTTTTAAACATTTTTTTGCTTGATTAAAGTAGGCATGAAATGTCTGTTTTCTAAATGCATGTTATAGATCGTATTGTGAACAATTAATCTGTGCACTTTAAATTTTTTATTTTTATTTTTTGTTAATTAATTTGTCTTGATCCTCCAGTGAACTGACAGACATCTCTCTAGTGACATATGCAGGACTGTCTTACAGTCAAGCTATAGCATTCAGATCTGCCTCCATCCAATCAACAAATGACAAACAGAACCAAGTCCCTGTCCTGCATTTTTTCTTTTTTTATAATCCATTTCACTTTGATGCAATGCAAAAAGAGATGTGTTAAAAATTACACAATTTTAGCGAGTGTGTTCACATTGTGTTATTGCAACTGAAAATTACCAGAAGCTGCAAAAAAAAAAAAAAAACAGGCAGATGTAAAAATGTTAGCCATTTAATTAATGGTCAAATGTTGTCAGGGTAGAGAACAATGCATGCACACAGGCACATCAAAATGTTTTAAATCTCAATTTCAGGATCCTGCCCTGACAGTCTTGTCTGCCTAATCTCTGTTAAGTGTTTCTTTGTTTGTTTTGTGTCTGAGCACATGGCTCTATCTCTGTTTGTGTTGGCCATGTGCTCCTCTTGTCCTGCCTCCTCATTTCCAGTTGCCAAACCCCCTCATCTAGTCCTCGTTGACCTGATTGTTTTCACCTGATCCTTATGTGTTTTATATTATGCTCATTTTCCTCATTTCTTTGCTTGTTCGTTTGTGGTATGCCCTTGCTTGCTTTCCTGTGTTTATAGTTAAACTTTGTTCTTGTTTAGTTGTGTGTTTGATCTAGATTTTGTGTCCTGCTTTCTGAGCTCTCCCTGGTTGCTGACTCTCACTTCCTGGCAGCAAGAATGGTGCAGCTATCTGATTCTCAAGTGTCAAGCCTCTGGTTCTGTGATCCTCTATCTGGCAGCAAGATTGGTGCTTTGTCTGAGACATCTTCAAACCTCTGGTTCCTTGTGTTCCTGTTTAGGATTTTCCACCTTTAACCATCTGGTCCTCTGCAGTCGTCAAGTCTTTTACCCAGGACTGGTCTCGGTAGTCATCCTCCCTGCCTGTCGTCTAAGTTGCCCTACTGTTTGAACTCTTATGCATGTCTCGCTTTCCTTGTGCCTTGTCTACTGTCTTATATATTAAAACCCCCTTCACTGTTATTCTGCACCTGGGTCTTCTTTCTTGCAGATCCGTGACACTCAATTGTGTAAATTCTGTTTAAGATGATTAGATGGCACAAATGCTTTGTAATGCACTATAGCTATTTGCAACAATACAGTTATACAATAAAAACTGTTATCAGTATCAACTACTGTACACTTATGCTTAACTGAAACAATCATGTAGTTAAGACGTAGTTAATATATAATTTCTCGTAGCATAAAATCAACTTAATCTCATAACAAATTCAGATCATTTAAAGATACAACTTATTAAATCAGACAACAAAAACATTCTAAATCTGTCAATGACTGTCAATTTTAAAAATACACAGAAAATGTGTAATTTTGCTTCATAATACAAATGCATTTGTAATGCACTGTCTATTAACAACAGTATTCATTAAAAAAATGTTACTAACATCAATTACCCTTGGTTAACTGAAACAAGATGAGACTAGTGGATGACATTTCTCATAACAAGATCAAATTAATCTAAAAAAATACTTTTGGATACATTTAAAGAAAACACTTTAGATCAGACAAACATTAAGAAACATTTTGAAATTGTTTTCAATATGTAACATGGAAGAAAAGATCTGTCGCTACTTCCCTTAAATTGCAACTGTAAAGTAATGAAATCTTATTTGGCATAGTCTTTCATTATTTCTTTTTTCTTCTTAGAACCAGTCTTGATATTTCAAAAACCTTTGCATTTAATTCACTTCATCTGTGATAGAGTATTTAAACACCGCGAGAGCGTCACTAACGGGAGCAGAAATGTCCGGCTTGACAGCTCCGTTTTCAACTCCGCCCCCGACTGCAAGCGGCTACTCTCGTTGATCGCCATCTGTAGCCGTGCTTCAAGTCGAACGCACCTAATGTCTGCCAAGTCACGTGGTGCAACAAACATGCTGAAAAACACCATAGAACAGGAAATTATTTCTTAGAGTGGACCCCTGCAGATCCTAATGACTCTGTCGAGTCTCTTCAAATAATATTTTTTTTATGACAAGGCAAGGTTTGTTTAGTGCGCCTCCCCAAAAACATAATGATATACTGCATAATGATATGTGTAACGAGGGAGGCGTGACGACAAAGTGGGGATCCAAATGCAAGGCTTTAATAAGAGCGTAGTCAAACAGGCGTGGTCAACAACAGCAAACAACGATGGCAGTGGCAAGGCAAAAGAGTAATCCAGATAATCAGGCAATGGTCAGGGCAGGCAGCAAAACAATCATAAACAAGAAAACAGTCCAGGGATCAAAACACGAATGCAAGGAAACTAGAAACACGGAAGAGCTATACAACATACAATCACCAGCGATGACAGAGAGTGTGTGTGCTATTCTTATAGTCCTACTAATGTGAGACAGCTGTGAACTGATGATGAGATCTGATGAGAGACAGGTGATGCACTTGATGAGTCCGGGCAAAGGATTATGGGAAATGGAGTCCTGAGTGAATGGCAAGGTACAGAATGGAGTGCCCTCTAGAGGAGCTCATGGGCACTCCAGCTGGAGATCATGACAATATGTCATGCTATGAAAAAAATAAAAAATCTTACTTGTCATTGACCTATTATATACAGTATTGTGACCCAAATCGCTATGAAAGTGTGTTTGATTTGATACTTTATGTATCTTATGGCTTTCCAGAGCATCTTTGAGGTTCTGACCCATTTTCTCTTGCCACCTGTTTCTTTCTTCTCTAGTTTGCTGTGAGATTGTTGAGTGGCAAAAACCTCTCTTTAAACTCCCTCATGGACCTACGTGATTGGCAAATTAAAACAAACTATCAAAATATTGGTTTCTGTGCTGAGTGTCCCTTGACAGCCATCTGCTTTGCCATTTGATGGCTTCCCCTGTGCTCTAATCCCCACAGATGTTTAGGAAGTCACTTTGAGCGGGCAGGTAATCGCCTGCCACTTGCAGCGAAACCCTACAGCACTTCATTGTGCCCGCTGCTAATTACAAACAAAACATGGTTAAGCCATGTTAATTCACTGCCGGCGGCGAGACACACAAATAAAAGAAAAAGACGCAGGTCTGGTTGGGAAGACTCCTGTTCCCCTGATATGTGCAGATGGAGGAGGAATTATACTAAAACTAAATAAATATAGCACTTATGAGTGGAGGAAAGGGGTTTTATATAGTAGCTGGTACTTCTTCCCCAGAACTCACAGAAGAGATAAAAAAAAAAATGGCACTTTTAAAATTTGAACCTTTTAATAAATGGGGTCTTTCTCTAATACTCTTGAAGTCTGTTTTGTTCTCTCTCTCTCTCTTTCTTTCTTTCTCCCTTACACTCTCCTGATGCTTCTTTGTAATACACACTGTTTTTTTTTTTTTTTTTGAAGTAGGATGACTGTCAGTATGCAGTGAGCACCTGCAATGAAGAGCAAAAACATGCTCACTTCTTAAAAAGAAAGGTTCTTTATTGCATCAATGATTTCATTAAGAGCCTTTAGCATCCGTGTAATCTTTCCTTTGCACAGAAGGTTCTTTACAGTGGAGAAATGTTCTTTAGATTATTATAATATTCTTCACTCTTTTAAGAACTGTTTGCTGAAAGATTATTTAGTGAACCAAAAAATGGTTCTTCTATGGCATTGTTCTTCATGACAAAAAAAAAAAAACACCCTTTGGAACCTTTATTTTAAGAGTCTAGTGGCAGCTTTTCAAACCCTCAGAAAGCTTCTGATTATTGATTTGCTTAGCCATCATTAATCTGAACTCTAATGGAATGCTAAGAGAACTGGATCAAGTGCGAAAGGTTGTGTACGCATTTATCATTGACACTAACCCTGTCAATTACTAATCCTTGAAAATTGATCAGCAAGAGTGTCTGTTTGCCCTTTTCTCTGACGGCATCTCTGGAGACTGATCTCGAAAGCACCTGATCATGGCTAAGCCAGCAAAATCTCCCTTGGGTTTGAGTTCTTAAATCATGACAGGGAGATCAGAAGTGATCGAGGGGGAGTCTTGGAATAGTTCATGTCCATATGGTGATGGAAATGTGGACATGTGTTCTGATTAAAACTGAGATTGCTAGATTAGTGTGTAATCTTTGCTCGGAGACAAGTGTCTGAGAGAAAGCAAACGGATTGGTCCCACTGATTGTTGGTCAGGACTTCTGAAATCCCCTTTTAGGGGATCATATGCAGTAAGCCTCTCTTAGGGTTCATTAGAGTACACATCTTCCAGTGTTTATTTAGAGATACGTCTAAACACCGATTGACCTTATTTTGAATCTTAACTACAACTGAAATTATTTGTCTTTATTGTTATTCACATGGTGCACAACATTCTGTTTCCTTTCAATTGAGCAACCATCAAACAATCTGGTGTGTATGAACTTTTGGTTTGCAAAATAAATAAATGAATACATAAATAAATATAAGAACCTTTTCACCTTTTTCACCATTTTTTTAAATCATTTATTTTGTTGGTTGTATCGTAAAAAAAAAATATTCATACCAAAACTGTGGTCAAAGTCAGTACTACAAGGATCCAAAATAGCCTTAAACCTCTGTGACATCCTCTGTTGTGGTTTTTTTGTAATGCAGTCCTTGGTATTTTTAAGTACATTTTTATATCCCAGCTTAATATACAGGGATAAGTACAAGTAAGCCATAGATTATTTTCCCTTAAAATGGTAAACATTATTTTAGTCATCATTTTTGTAATTCTGTTTGGTGAAACTAAAGGTGCAGTGATGACACTGCTGGCTCTTATTTATCTTCCCAAACAAGTGGTACAGCAGTGGTTTTAGATCACTGGCACACTTTGTTCATTAACAGAGTTGAATTAACCTCAAGATCATGAGCTGATATCAAGATGGCAGCTGCCATAAGGTGGTGACCTGTTATATGAAGACTAAAGCAGCATTTTTTGGCCACTGCTATGTCTGCATGACTGTACATTATTAGAAAACTATTTGTCCATTTTATTTTATTTAATTAGGGGTGACCTAATTTTCGTAGTGAGGGCATTGTTCCAAAAGCAAAAATAAGTGTAACAAACAATAAGTCCACAAACAATTTCCAAATAATTTTTGAAGGTACAAGACATTTAGTGTCCAACTAATTTAATTGGAAGGATGAAATATGTGGCACAGACAACTTTTTTTCATGTGGTCTCTGACAATCTGTTGTTATTTCAAACATGCTCTGAATTAAAATAATTCATTTTCACATGCTACAATCATTAAAATTACAGTGCTGACAGAATATTTGAGGTAATTCTTTTCTCAATTGATCTACAATATCCTTATATTGCTGCTGTTGTGATTTCGATCGATTTGACTCATTCTTTGCACTTTGCAGAACCTGTTAAAACGGGCAGCCTAGAAAATATGACAGTAAACAATTATAAATAATAAATAAACTCTTGTCTTTTAAGGAATATAGTATCCCAGAATGAAGTGAATGATGCCTGGAAAGAGATCAAAGTCAAAGAGTCCAGTGAGTAAAGGAGGGAGAGAAAAAGATGGGGGAAAAATGGAGTGCAGAGTACGAAAAGAGAAGGGAGATGAGCCTTTCAAATTATCCTTGTCTTTGTTCCACAACGTCAGGTGCTAGAGAGGCATGGCTGAAATAGAAGAAAAATCCCTTTAGAAATGAAACTCCTGGAATCTTAGAAATGTATTCTGTATTATAGCCTATTTTTTACAGACACACGTATATCCCTCACTGCCCTTGAACAAACGCACACACTGTAGTCGTGATAAAAAACAAAGTTATTTTCTCAGTAAAGATGATGTTAATTAGGGAAGCTTCTCTAGATCGTTGCATGGAAGCCTCTTAGAGCTCAAAATCTCATGACGTTACCACAATTTCTTAATAATTCATTAAGGGGTATACACATATAAACAGACAAAAATACTCTTACATGTATAATCAGAAACACACATAGAGATTTTCCCGAAGCTGCTGGAGCTTGTGTCAGTTGCCTCTGGCTTGTAGATTTCTTGAGAGAGACCAAAATATGAATAATAATAAAAGGATAAATAAATCTTCATCTCAATATTCATTACTTACTATTAATTCAAATTTGTTTAGTTTCCCTCGGTCCCTCATTTTTGGTGTTTGTGCTACAGGAGACTGAATTACTGAGACGTAAAGTTAAAGAGGGGCGTTTAACCTGACTGATTTATTGTTCTCATACTGTTCAGACCTCTCGCCTTTCTTCTCTTGTGCTCACGAAAATTTCATTGCTTTGTTATTGGACTTCTAAATTAGAGGCTTTGACATTTGCAGCAGCTGCCCAATAATGGTATATAGATTAGTCTATAGTTCTTTCCATGCTTCAGTCATGGGAGTCATTCGATTTGTTTGGATTAAAGTTGCCTCTGTCTTAGCTGACTTGGTGGCAGCGTTTGGAGTAGTGCTGGGAGACATTTTTAAAATGAGGTTGATCTTAATTCATTTTGTTCAGCTAATGGATATTAACAGTCACCACTAACAGAGAGAATATGTTGTCAAGTTGAAGGAACCGCCATGTAAAATTGAAAGGCAGTTTTGTAGTATTAAAAAATGGTTTTATGAATTGGGGCTGGAGGGAATTCTGAATTTTATCTGCTGTCCTACATAGTTTTATGTTTTTTTGTTTGTTTATTTTTTTAATGTAGAAAAAATATCAATAGCCTCATGATAAAGTAGTGCGTATAGGCTTAAACCACAGTAAAGGGTTGGCATTAAACCCTAATTAGTAAATTACTAAATTAGTAAATTCTTCACATTGTCAAAAGCATGTTGCCAAGACTCAGACCACACAAAATCAACGGCAGGACTTAACAGACTGGTAAGAGGATGTACAATGGTTAAAAAAAATTTAGGCAAAAATTACGATAATACCCGGCCATGCCTAAAAAGCGGGTAATTCTTATCGTTTAGTGGGCACAGTAAAATAAAAAATAGCGGAAACTATTGGCTAACAGGTCGGACTTGACCTTGGCCGAATGCCTTACCCAGGTATGTAATTGTTGCTTTTGCAAACTCACACTTTGCCAGGTTTATAGTTAAAGACACATTTGCTAATCGTTCAAACACTGTCCTTATCACCAGGGGCCTGATGTATAAACGTTGCGTACGTACAAAATGGGCATGGAAATGTGCGTACGCAAATTTCCACGCACATATCAGGATTTATAAAAAATAAACTAGGCGTAAATATGTGCGCACCGTACGGACACTCTAGACCATGCATACGCACTCTTTTACTGGAGGGAGCGAAATAAGGAAGCAAACAGAATGATTTTAAAGTCTGTTTTACATTTGACATACACATTTAGATTAAATATGACACTCTGAATAATGAAGTTAAGCACTGAAATTTCATGAAATTGTTATCCAGAAATTACAACATTTGTAAATGAATTTAAACAGAAATATTTGCAGTGGATGTGCTGCTTTCGAACAATTTTCTTGTGGTATGTGATTTAATGTTTTAATCACAGCGAGGATTGCTTAGCGTATGACAATTCCGCTTTAAATTGTGTTCTAAATAGCAAAACAAATGTTCTTAGAAAAAATTTTTGCGCGAATAATGGTCATTGATGTGAACTTAAAATGTTTTGTTATTGACGCGGTGAGTCAGACAGCTATTTACACTGCAAAAAAATTTGGCGTATCTCTTTCCATAAAAATATAGTCTATAAACATTCTAAAATATATGTTTACCATTTAGGCAAATTGCATAAATTAGAATAGTGATGTCTCAAAACGCATTTATAGTCTGTATCTCATATTTTCCTAACGTATTGCACCCTTAACTGTGTTACACAGGGTGTCACGTGAATGGGAATATGCATGGAAATTATGTGCAGATGACATTATGCATATTAAAACTAGGCGTTGTAAGCTCCATAAATGGCTATTTCGAGGAGGAGATGGGGTGGAGATTCATGTACCACAATCTTCCGCTGACTGGGTATTACAAAGGGAATTTTGCGCAGGCTCTGGCGTACGCATGGCTTTATAAATCTGAAAACTTTTGTACGTACGCATAATCTAGCTTTTGTGCGTACGCACACATTTAGGATGAAATCTACGTAAAGTTTTATACATGAGGCCCCTGCTTTTTGTCAATCTGATCATAAGCAGACAATGTTTCAGCCACTTTCAGAGGTAGTTGAAAGCACATTGCGATAGAATAGCAACAAAAGACGGCTTTCTCGCTACACACTGACCTAATATGTGAGAGTTATGGGATGTGCTTAGAGAACGCGTACCAAAACAATTGATTCCAACTATGCTATTTTGTGCTATTTTGTATAATTTCCCTTTCTCACTCGTAAGCAGCATAATGGCTTCATTTATTCAATCATATTCATACGGCCCAAGTGACATCAGTAGAAAAGGAAAGTTGTTTCAACATTTTATTTCCATTAAAGATTACAAAGATAAAAAAAAAAAACTTTTCTAATGTTTGGAACACATTGTCTAGGAAAGCAACTCACCACGTTTTGAAACAGATCTATAATACATGGGTGTAAATTCCCATTTCTCCCTTTTTAAGCACCAGGGCGTATAAGTGATACTGTGGTTTAGCATAAGGAACATAAATTTCAGGTCTTTTGATGCATGAATGTTTGAACTTGCATCTAATTCTGGAGCCATTACAGGTTAACCCAGCAGACGACTGTTTCTAGCTGCAGGTCTATTCACCTAGCAACCAGATGTCCCTGGCAAAGAGAAGACCTTTATGTGTTACACTCTGACCTCTTACAAAACAAAACATATTTAACCTTCACCTCCTACACACAGAGAGAGAGAAAGAAGGACAGTTCTGCTGCTGAGGGGAGGAAATGCTATAGTGAACAAATATGGTTGTGTGAATGCTACTGGGGCACATTC
>NW_015646462.1:0-12439 GCF_001515625.1 Sinocyclocheilus rhinocerous | reverse complement strand
ACATTCTAAAATATATGTTTACCTTTTAGGCAAATTGCATAAATTAGAATAGTGATGTCTCAAAACACATTTATAGCCCGTATCTCATATTTTCCTAACATATTCCTACCCTTAACATGGTGTCACGTGGATGGAATATGCATGGAAATGATATGCAGATGACGTTATCCATATTAAAACTAGGCATTGTAAGCTCCATTTATGGCTATTTCGGGGAGGAGATGGGGTGGAGATTCATGTACCACAATCTTCCGCTGACTGGGTATTACAAAGGGAATTTTGCGCAGGCTCTGGCGTACGCATGGCTTTATAAATCTGAAAACTTTTGTATGTACGCAAAATCTAGGTTTTGTGCGTACACACACATTTAGGATGAAATCTACGTAAAGTTTTATACATGAGGCCCCAGCTCATCAAGGTAAGCGTTGCAGTTGGGCACTCCTGACAACACAGTATTGACAAGTCGCTGAAATGTTGCCAGAGCATTTCGTAACCCGAATGCCATGCCCTTATATTGCAGGAAATTCTCAGGAGTTAGGAAAGCAGAGATTTCAGCAGCACGAGAGGTAAGGGGAACCTTCGAGTAACCTTTAAGTAAAAAACCTTTTGAGTTGGAATATCGCCAAACAGCATGGGAAAATCATTAATTATTTTAATAATGTGCTGATTCTGTACTTCGGTTAGATTAGTAAGAAAACTGGCAGGGTCTGTACTATTTCACAATTAGAGAGCCTAGGGAAGGGAACTACCATTACGAAGGGAAATACCATCGTCTGCAAGTGATAACACTTCGCAATTCTCGGTAGAGGTGCTGGAAACAACCGCAACATGTGTAGAAACAGAGCCAGCTTTCGTACCAGCCACCTCCTCTGCAGCTCACTTAGGTGACTCTCTAGAACAATATAGCTTCAACATATTAGTATGACAGGTCCGAATTTTCTGTTTACGACCAGGAGTATGCACTAAATAATCTGTGTCACTGTGTGTTTTTTTAGATACCACATATGGATACGGGCTGACAGAGCAGAACCAGGAACTGGCAAAAGTACCAAAACTTCGTCTCCAGGTTTAATTACGTGAGTAACAGGTTTACTATGAAAGCGTTTTTCATGCTTTTCTGAACTTCGGCCAGTGACTCTTTCGCGAACATACAGGCAGTATGTAACCGCTCTCTGAATCGGCTAACATAATCTAGTATATTTTCCTTTGGTGACAACTTCTCACTCAACATTCCCTCTTTTAAAATCTTGAGCAGGCCACGCACTGTTATGTCCAAACACTAAATCTGCTGCACTGAAACCAAGGGACTCTTGAACAGTTTCACGAATGCCAAATAAAACTTACGGGACCCCTTCATCCCAGTCTCTACCAGAGCTCAGGCAGTATTTGCATAACATTGATTTCAGCGTTTGGTGAAAATTCTCGATTGCTCCTTGACTTTTGGGATGATAAACACTGGAAACACTGTGCGTTATCCCCAAATTTTTTTAACAGCTGCCTGAACAGTTTGGAGAGGAAATTTGCTCCTTGATCTGTCTGCACTATTTTTAGTAGTCCAAATGTGGAAATGAATTTGATCAGCGACTTTATAGTAGCAGAAGAAGTAATTTTTCTTAGCGGAATTGCTTCTGGGAATTGGGTTGGAGAGCACATGATTGTTAACAAAAACTGATTTCCTGATTTAGTCTTGGGAAAAGGGCCGACACAGGCCAAAATGACATACACGAAAGGCTCACCAATTACAGGGATCAGAACCAATAGAATGGTTTCACTGTTACTTGACAAACATGACAAGTGGAACAATAATGACATACATTTTTTTCAGGCCAAAAGAAATGCATCAAGACACGATTGTATGTTTTTTGTAATTCCTATACAGTATGACCTGACAGACAATGATCATGAGCCAAACTTCGTCCACAAGGGCAGTTGGGGCAGAGCCCCACCAAAATATTCATCCAAAACAGACCTCTATATAAACTGAATCGATAATAATTTGTAAATGTGTTCAGCATTCTGCAGCAAATATTTTTCGGATTTTCTAGACTATTTTAAGAAGTAAAGTAAGCTGTATATATTAAAATCCAGTGCATGGCTTTGGCAGGCACGTATACATGACATTTTTGCAATATAAATCTGTGGTGAAAAAAAGGAACTGAAGCGCATTCTAATTGAGAGCCATTGGGGCAGATTTGAGACTGCCCTGCTTATTTTCATGTTACCTTACGTGAACCTCGCTCCAGACAGTCCAGACCAAGATGATATCAATCCGCTTCAGCTATGTGCCCTCATCAGGCCAGTAACTAGTTGGCATGTCTCTCTTTAAGGTCACAAAACTCTGGACTTTTAGTAGTACCTAGGATATCTAAGTCCACTAAAGGAGGGAGATAATTTTCCCATCTGGCTCCTAAACTCCTCACATCTCTTCAGCCAAGCATTCGCATAATGAATCTCAATATCACCCTTGTTCCCATTTAGATCAGATAAAAATCACAAATATATTTTTTGCTTGAAACTTTATGAACAGCAGATACGCTAATTCTTTTCTATCTGCCTTTATGTTCCTACCCTGGGATGCCCATCTCGAGGTAACTAGAGATTACGCCAGATCCAATGTGGATCCAGCCTCATAGAAAGACTTCAGATGACCCAAGAAGACAGCTTTGAAGAGATGATGCTGACCCCTACGAGGATCCCAGATGTCGCCAACTTGAATTGATATGCACAGCTGCCAAATTTTCTCTAAATTGTAATCATTATGATCACACTTGTAATAATCGCTTTAATGAGCTTCTGCCTGAAATTAATTTCATGTTAGCTAACTGTATGATTCTATTACCCCGAACTGTTCATTTGTGAAATGATCATTACTTGGACACATTCACTTCTGATAACAGATCACTCTAAATTGTAATGTAGACACATGCATTTTCTGTAAAGGTACTTTGAAACAATGTGTATTGTGAAAAGCGCTATACAAATAAATTCGAATTGAATTGAATTTGAATGTTTTTTTTTTCTACGTGGAGTAGTGTATCAAATTAATAAAGTTGTTTAAATGTGCTCACATGAAAAGCCTTTATGGTTCTGTTGTGCTTGTTTTACGTTTGTTCTGAGAATAGACATATGATCTCCTTTCCTCGCCTGAATTGCTCCACAACGTGTAACATTCTAAATCAACATTTGGAGGTGATAAATACTATATTAAGGCAATTATAATACAGCATTTAATGTGTGTACTTCGAGCCTGTCAATCAACATTAACACGCCACCCACTGGATAACGCAAACAAGGACATTAGATCTCTGCCAAAAATTTGTCTGCATGTGTTCAGCGATTAGAATATAAAGCTTACAAAATGTTTTTCATATATTAGTGCTACGACCCAGAATCTGCCCCACCTAAATTTACGGTCAGGAGCCGCTCCTGCAACCTTTAAAGTCCTCTAGAAGCATCAAATATTTTAGAGAATTAAAATCTTGCACCTTACTTGCCGTCAGCCACTTATCAAAAATAATTCCCTTCTCCCTGGCAAATTCATTGAAAGTTTGTTGCACAATTTTTTATGATTTCTGAACTGCTGCCTATATGCTTCAGGTACCAGTTCATAAGCGTGGAGAATAGTGTTCTTTACAGACTCATACTGCAAACTTTCCTATAATGGTAGCGCAGGACAAACCTCTTGAGCTTTCCTGATAAGCTTACACTGCAATAAAAGAGGCCATACCTCTTTCGGCCAAGGAAGCACTGATGCTATACGCTCAAAAGCGGTAAAGTAAGTATCCACCTCGATTTCTCTGAAGTGAGGCACTAGAGCAATGTGTTTACTAATATCAAAAGTATCAAAAGCAGCTGTTGAACCATCGCTGGTAACATTTACAGGATGTACAACAGGGCTTGATTGCGCAACTGTGCCAGAGGTATCCTTCATCGCCTCCAGCTCAATTTGTCGCAATTTTACCTGTTTTTCAGCCTTAATTTCTAACCTGCGGACCTTGAGGTGTAGCTCCATCTTGGCCTGACGTGTCTGATCCCGCTCCTGTGCTTCCATCTGCATATGGGTGAATCGGACCTTAAGCCGCACATTGCCCTCAGACCAGTGATCTTCACAATTTTTTTCATGAGAGCCACACTTATAGGACAAAGTTAACAGGAGAGCCACTTTTACTGCAAAGTATAAAAAATTACATCTAGTCATAAATAGCATGTCTGCTTCTCAATCTGTCATCCCTGAACATACAATATGCAATGCAATATAAAGGGGTTTATTTTTAAAAGTTATTTGAAGTTATTTGCTTCTACATTAGCCCATCATGTATCAAACCATCCAAGAGCACATTCGGCGTTAAGAGCTGGAAAGTCAATGTCATGGACATAAGGGCAGAGCAAGTTTAAATATCGTTCTAGTCTATATTTAAATATAAATTATTTGTAATAGAGCAGACACTGACTGTTGTTCATGTATTTATGTTCTCATTTAGCGAGACAGCAGACGCTGAAAACACTGCGCACTTCAATATGTGTGTAGTAAACGATACTGCGCGTCTGTGGCATTCATTCATAAAGACACACGCAGGATTAATATTTAAATGGTATTTTTGCAGCTTAATATTTACAGATACCAGTCAATATTGCGATTTGATTTAAGTGTAATGACCTACTTTTGATTTATTCACCCAAACTTTGACAAATTCCGTGACATTCCGCGTTATACAGTAAATTCTGTTTTTATGTCTGGATTCCGTGATTCCGTCGGCATTTTCCGCATCGCAGAAATCATAGGGCCATAATTATGTGTTCTATTGTCTTTTGTCGCGTCACACCACGACGCTTGTGTCCAGTGTAGACACGGTGTGAGTTTTTATAATGGCTTAGACATAGTCCTGCTTGTTTTTAATGTTTTTATTAAATATCTGTATTGATCATATCATCGCATTATTTACTGCCATCTGCCATGCGAGCCACACATCAAAGCTTGGCGAGCCGCATGAGGCTCGCGAGCCGCGCAATGAGTAACACTGTTCTAAAGGGTGTCTAAACACACTGAGAGCAGCTTTTCCCATGTTTCTTGTAAATGACTGCCTATGAGTCATGCTGCTCAGGGTAAGAGACAGGGAATTATAGTCAAAGTGATTTTATGCCTGTGCTTGAGTCATTGTGTCCTTCACTCGTATAGAATTGAGTGTTCTAGTAAAGCTGCTAATAGAGCAGACACTGACTGTTGTTCATGTATTTATGTTCTCATTTAGCGAGACAGCAGACGCTGAAAACACTGCACACTTCAGTATGTGTGTAGTAAATGAAACCGTGCGTCTGTGCCATTCATTCATAAAGAGACACGCAGGATTCATATTTAAATGGTATTTTTGCAGCTTAATATTTACAGATACCAGTCAATATTGCGATTTGATTTAAGTGTAATGACCTACTTTTGATTTATTCACCCAAACTTTGACAAATTCCGTGACATTCCCCGTTATACAGTAAATTCTGTATTTATGACTGGATTCCGCGATTCCGTCCGCGTTTTCCGCATCGCAGAAATCATAGGGCCATAATTATAATGGGTTCTATTGTCTTTTGTCGCATTGCACCACGACGCTCGCGTCTGGTGTAGACACGGTGTGAGTTTTTTTTAATGGCTTCTGCCATGCGAGCCACAAATGAAAGCTTGGCGAGCCACATGAGGCTCGCGCAATGAGTAACACTGCCTCAGACCCACTGGAAGGCAGAGAGAAAGGATAAAAGGCCGGCAAGGCAGCCTTGGCATCGGATTCCACCTCCGTGGCTTCACTCAGCGGCTTCTTTGATGTAATAGGGCTACTTGGATGCGTATCAACAGCTGACTGGGCGGCCTCACCATTATCCGCATCTGGCAACACAGACACATTTAGTAAAACCAGCTTTTGAAAAATAACACTTTTAATTGTTTTCTTTAATGCTTGCCTCACCACAGAGGTCCCATAATGGTGGCGATTCTCAATAAATCATCCTTCGTACACCTGTCGAATTTATCTAAAGTTGGGTTGTCAATAAATAACTGTAAATCAAAGGTATTCATATTTTCATTCATGCCACTTTCACTATATCCGTACTATACACAAGCGTTTCCTCTCTATTACAGCACAAACTAACATAAAGATATATAAACACACACAAAATTAATATCCGGGAAGGATCAAATTGTTTAGATCCCAGATGAGCCCCCGTAAATGTTATGTCCCTTAAGCTTTTAGGATTAGTTGGTGTAGGGGAGAATGGGAGAATAACAGTCGAAAAGTGTGTCTGCGTATATACAGTACAAGAATGATGGCAGGCAAAAATAATAGAGAAGGATGTGCAAACTCCACTCAAAAATGTTTATTATTCCAAGGTGTACAGTGCTCAGTGAAAGGTGAAAAGGCAGTATTTACAGTATGTACAATATTTACGAAAGAACAGGGGGAACAAAAATGTGGGAAGGGGAGCATGAGAGGTGCCAAATAAAATAAATAAATAAAACAAAAGACAGCTAACTTTTTTTAATAATCTAAACTAACTACCAAAAGAAAAATGCAGAAAGCAAAAGGTCTTCAGCGTTACAACGCCCTAGCTAAACTATACTCTGGTTAAACTAATAAACAAATGTACAATGGGTGGCACTCTCTCCTAACCTAGTGTGTCTAATACAGCGAGAATGTCCTACATGTTGCACAATGTATATCGTGTGACATACTTACCTGCTCACGCCTTCCCAAGCTTACACATAACGTGAGGACTGGTGAAAAAGGAACAGTAAACGTAACTGTACACTGTACAAACACTGTACTAACAAAGGGCGTTTCAACAAGAATTTGACACACGCACAGTATACGAGAAAATCTCTGACAATGTTCACAAAACAACACAACAGGGAGAGTACAAGCAAACAGCAAAACAGGCAAAAGCAAATTGAGCAAATAAGCTGTACGCACAGACTGATAGGACTGATAAATTGTAATGGCTGATTTCTTGATATTTCATTATATTTTTTGATCAATATTAAAATACTTGTTTTGTGTAGGGCAACTAAACTGACTTTGTTTAGAACAGTATATGAACTGTATATTGGGTATGACAACATTGCAAGCGACACTGAATTAATTTAATGTTTCTTTTCAAGATTTTTTGGCACTCGTTCCATTGCACCAGCACAAACATAAATTGTAAAGTTGTGTCCCAAATGATGTGCTAAACATACTTCATTTTAAGTGCATCACACACTTGTTACACTATTTATACTTAAAAAAAACAGCATAGAATAGTGCACAAGTACGCAGATTTGGATGCACCAAATATTACTGGTTTAACATATTTTTGGTCAAATAAGTGAGAATTCTTTCAAAAACATTAAAAAATCTTACCGACCCCAAACTTTTGAATGGTACTGTACATACAAACATTGTTGGAAATTTTTTTTTTTTTTTACATTTTAGTGGAAACAATGCTCCCTATGCTTCCTTAAAGAACCGCATAAAAATTCAAGCTGGTGTAAGCTGGTCTTTTTAGCAGGGTAAGTAGGGAATACAAACCCTGTTAGCTGTAGTTATGTTTTAAAGCTCTGATGTGGAAAATGTGAAACAATCCTCTGCAGATAACCATCATCAAAAATAAAGTCCTTTGTGATTTTGTGCTGACCTGCCAGGCAGTGTCCAGAAAGAGAGACCAAAACCAGCCTGTAATAATGCTGCACTTGTACAGTCACTTGAATGTTAGTCAGAAATACCTTGGACTCTCTCTCTCTCCATATCCATCTGTAAGCATTATTTCAGCAGATGTGCTGGTGTCAATGGGTCATGCGACAGTCACGCTGTATAGATCTCGTGTTCGCGGGCCTGAGGGCATCAGTTAATTTACTCATCCTTTTCCTGCTGGATATACTAGTTCTATACATTCGCGATCACGAGGTATCCATATGTCGTGAAAGGTTTTTTTTTTTCCTGATACAAAAGATAGCTTTGTTGTCTCCTGATTGAATTAATTCGAAGCCTCATGATGGCTGATAGAGGCATATCCGTGTCCGTTCATGTACTAGAAATCCCTACATGGTGCTGTGTAATCTATTTAGAATGTAGCAAAGTTATCCTCTATTTTTGGTGTACAGCATGGTACCACTAAGTTTATGGCTTCATTTCCCCACCCTAATAAAAAATGTATGTAATGAATACGCTGTAAGTTGCTTTGGATGAAGGCATCTGCCGAATAAATAAATGTAGATAATACTTTTGCCAATACTGTAAGTCCAACTTTTTTCCCCTTTTGCAAACAAGCACAATTTCAGGGCTCCATTCAACCCCCAAACCTCCTATGCTTTGTGAGATAATGCATGGTTGTGTCGTATGGAATTGGCAGCAGCTTCAATGAAAAGTATTTCTCTTTTAAATGATTTAAAAGCATATATATAGGGATTGAGCACCGATGCAGTTCCATCATACATAATCTTATTTTAGTGGATTGTAGACAGGATGTTGTATATAGGCTCTTCAAGGGATTTTAGTCCAATTGCAACAATCTCTGCCCATTACAATCCCAAAGTATGACTTTGAGTCGACTATGTATAGATCCATCTCACACGGTTAATCATTGTATTGCACAGTTGCAGTCAACCCCCCTTGGGAACCTTCTAGCTATTCATTTTTATTTTCTTTGTTTTATTTCTCATCATCAGCATGCACTTCGCCGCACTTTATTCTCTCTCCACTCACTGCTTTCTTCGTATAACTTCCTGGTAACTCAGAATGATAGATATATTGAGCAGCTGTGCTTACTACTGATTGATTACTGCACTATTTTTTAGTAGAAGGTGAAACAGTATACATTATGAAAGATAAGCATTTACGTTATATTATGCTATTTTGTGATCTCATGTTATCACCTAGTGTTAATTTTCTCAGCTGTTTTTTAGTCTAGTCTTAGTCCTGTGTGAAATGTCCTTTTTAGTTTGTCCGTTTTTTGGCAGGGACCCTCTCTGACCGCAATAGTGGACAAATGTTTGCTACATTTTGATTGGACCTTGGTGGACTAACATAAGCAAACTGTCCAACACCATCAGATAAAGATGCTACGACAACAGCCAGACACCTTTTATAGGGCAAGAAGACCACCTCTGGTACCAAGCCCGGGATGGACAGGATTCATTGGTCAAAATTAGTTTTCTGCCCTTCACCCACCTAGAGACTGATTCCTAAGGTTTGGCCTGTGACCACCATAAAAATTCCTTAGGACCTCCGGACGCAGCAGCAGTGGGTTAAATGAAGAGATATCAAACAGATCCATTCAAATCCATACATAACTATGTTTTCAAACCTTAAAACTGAAGCAAACTACAACACACACATCTTATACTTATTCCGAGAAATAAGTATTCTCAGCAGTGACAGCGATGTGTAGTGCAACATCTTACACAAACTCAGCTGTTAATGGAAAAATGAATGCATACATGACAGTTCAATGTTTTCCCATCATGTTTAGACTTATGAGTTTGTAACATTGCCAACGGTATTCTGGTTGTGGTTTGGAAAGTGAGAAATGCAGTAGTAAAAGTTTAGTGACACTTTGTGTTTGGACTATGCAAATAAGTTCCACAGGAGGAAAGAAGGGTGGGCCACACCGTGTTCCCCCACTCTGATGGAAACAGCCAATCACAGCACGGAAATGGAGAAGCACCAAATTGCAATCTCCTCCTCATTGGAAAGGTTAAAGGTACCCTTCCAAAAGACATAACTTTTCTGAGTCTGAGTCCTGTAAGGGGAGAGACAGAAACAGATCACTGTAGGATATCAGACCGAATCAGACAATCTAAGATTTGGTCATTAAACTAATTATTTCCTCACTTTCTGTCTTTCTGCAACTTGTGTGAATGCGTGTGTTTATGTGTTAGATTAGTTTATATGTCTTAGATTTATCCAATAAAGCCTTATTTATATTGAAAAGAGAAGTATCTTGTGTTTTGTGCTCACAAGATAATGTCTTACACTGCCGATCTTGTTACTGTGCTAATTACTAGTGTTTTCACTATATTTTGGATATAAATATCCATTGCAGAATTGATGTCATACGGCTCGTTCACTGAATCGCTGGCCGTCTCAGTGATCAGCCGTAAAACAGTGATTCTGTCCAAATTCCCTTACATATTATTGGTGGAGTTCCCTTTAAAATCTTAAATGATTCCCTTTGAGCTAAATTGACCTGTTTCCCTTACATCACCAACTGTTCTGAGTCTCCGGCCTGTTACAGGGAAGGCAGCAACAAGCACATTCATTCTGAGTCTCAGTCCTGTAATGAAAGCGACATTAACAGACACACCATTCTGAGTCTTTCGTCCAGAGAGACAATAGCAGATACGACCATGTTCTGAGCCTCCAGCCTGTGAGGAAAGAGATAGTCTATGTTCAGAGTCTTTGTCAGCGAAGACAGATGCATCACGTCCTGAGTCTCCATCCTAGAGAGACTAAGTGTATTGACAAAGTTCTGAGTCTCTAGTCCAGAGAGGCAGAAAACATACTGACATTTGCAACAAGGTTAAGCTCCGGTGACCAAACCTTCTCTTCAAGGTAATTTCGCCTGCATGTTCCAGGCTAAGGACCTTCTGCACCTACTCCAGGGCTACATCTGTGTTTCAGATTTTAGGACCCTTTGGTACTCCAGGAGATCAGCATCCTACAGCGGTTTGTTTCCTCACTGCATTGCTACCAGCACAACCAGTGGAAGAAGTCACCGCCACCGGACTGCTCACTCGACCACAAAGAATGTAAATATCACTTATCAAAATATCTTCCAGAGACCTTAGCTCTGTTTTTATATTATCAGTATATGATTTTCTAGTTTATATTAGATATTATATAGCTGATTGCAGTTGATAACAAATGATAGCTCTTTTATTTGTTTGATGCATAATAAGGTTCTTCACCTTATTCGTTTTAGTGTAGCAACAGTTTATCTTTCCATAAGATAACATAGCTCTGACATAGCAACACCCAACTGAATCACTTGCATTTTATGCATCTTATGCACTTTATTCTTTTTTTTTATTTGTGATATTCATTTAGTAGTTATTACTACTTAAGTAACTTACGATTTACCCTGAGATTGGAAACTGGAGTTTTCGGTTTCAGAACAGCTGAACAGAGTTTCAGCTTCAGGAATGAGGCAAGCACTGGCAGGGATGCCGGAAGTATGGCACCGAGACGCAGCATCTCGTTCCCTCGAGGAACCATGGTTACATACGTAACCTGAGACGTTCCTCTTCAGGAACTCAAGCTACGTCAGAAAACGCTACGGGAACGAGAATGCCCACGCCGCCAGACTTCCAAATCTCTGCCTAGTGTGGAAGCCTGCACAGCTAGGGCGAGAGAACAGAAGAGCCAGGAGTGGCTCGCATGTCTAGACCGTAGAACCTGATGAAGGTACGGGGCGTGGACCAACCCGCAGCGTTGCAGATGTCCTGCATAGGAACACCTGCTAAAAAAGCCTTAGAGGCCAAAAACTCTCCATATCTGCTTCACCACCATGGGGTGAAGCATCCATTCCCCGGGCCTCGGCCCCTGCCTCGACAGGATGTCTGCTCCCACATTGAGATGCCCAGGAATGTGCACTGCTCTTAGCGAGAGGAGTTTCTCCTGGGACCACACAAGGATCTGGTGTGCCAACTTGTCCAAGGGGCGCGAACGCAGACCTCCCTGGTGGTTGATGTAAGAGACCACTGCTGTGTTGTCGCTGCGCACCAACACATGGTGACCTCTTATGCCTGGGAGAAAGTGTTTCAGTGCTCGAAACACGGCCAGCATCTCCAGACAATTGATATGCCACGTCAGATGGCGACCACTCCACAGACCGCGGGCAGGGTGGCCACTCATGACCGCACCCCAACCGGTGAGGGATGCATCCGTCGCTAGCGTACGCGGCGACAAGGAGCTACCAGCACCGGGCCCTGAGACAAGAACCAAGGTTTCCTTCACATGTCTAAGACACGTAGAAGAACCAAGGTTTCCTCCACATGTCTAAGGCACGTAGGCATCTCCGTGTGACCTTGAACATGCGAAGCGGGTTTTTCCTCGGGGAGAACCCCCTGGCCTTGAGCCACCACTGTAGGGGTCTCATGTACAGCAGGCCAAGAGTAATCACGTTGGACGTAGCTGCCATCAGACCCAGCAGTCTTTGAAACTGCTTGACAGTGAGTGACTGGCCTTCTTTCACTCTCTTGACTGCAGTGAAGATCGACTCAATCCGAGCAGGGGACAAACGTGCCTGCATCATGGTTGAATCCCACACCACGCCCAGATAGGTGGTCCTCTGTAATGGAGAAAGCACACTCTTCTTGGCGTTTAGTCTTAAACCCAGCTCTCTCATGCGAGCGAGAACGACATCTCGATGTCGAACCTGTAATGACTTTGATTACTTAATTTTAACTGTAGGGAATTAA
>NW_015646461.1:366-1329 GCF_001515625.1 Sinocyclocheilus rhinocerous | reverse complement strand
GATCATTGTATGACACTAAAGTACTGTGAGAGCGATTTGAAAGCACAAGGAGCCATCTGCTCTGCTCTTTATAGCTCTCGTGAAATAATGTGTCAGTTGGGCTATACCTTCAGCCTTCATAAGGAGAACTCTCCCCTTTAGGGAAAGATTTGAAGCCAGAAGTAGAATTTTTTTTGTTAATTTAATATTTGTCTCATTTTAGTTTTAGTTTGGCTCTAGTTTTGTATTTATTCCAGTTTATATGAAAAGGTTTATGTAGCGTGGATACAAAAATGAATATACCCAGATATAGCACACGTACGTCTGCAAGATGTCTGTTAAAGATCTCTTGATCTGGAAAGCATCTGCTGTCTACAAACGTCTGACAGTTTTCAGATGTCAGTTTTACATACATTCTAAATCATAAAAATCTTAGACGTCTTTTTGGCATCGAAAAGGAAATGTCATAGACCTATTGCAGATGAGCAAACTCTCTAAAAAAAATATGTCTTGCGTAAATGCAGATGTCAAATAGACGTCTCCGAGATGTACGTGTGCTATCAGGGAGACTAAATCCTTGAACGTGTTAAAAATAAGTTTGATAAAGTTGTGGGAAGCGTGGTGCTGGTGACGCCGAAGGCGAGCGACCGTGGTTCTGTAGTTCGTTTATAGCCTAAGTTTAGCTTTTAAGTTCTGGCGCTTTTATTTAGGCTTCAAAATTCATAAAAAGTTATATTATTTTGTGAAGATTACCTTAAAGGACAAAACGTGAAAGCTTCATGAACTATGGTTGAACACAGGCTTTTGGATTATCTGGAAAAAAAAAAAGCTCTATGGAGAAACCCTAAAGCTTTTTGTCGAGGGAACCAGTGCGATGCTAACAGCCGATCCGCCTACAAAGTGACGTCATAGTTCCCCTCAGTAGCGGTTTTTGGCACGGGCGAACCGGGCAGCCGCCCGGGGCGGCATTTTTTCATGATACAT
>NW_015646461.1:0-193 GCF_001515625.1 Sinocyclocheilus rhinocerous | reverse complement strand
GGAATTGGCAAATTGGCGCCCCTGCTTGCTGAGAAGGTGCCGTGCACAGAAGCTGTGTGTGAAGGGGAAAGGGGAGCGGGGCGCGGGGGACAGTTCACCTCTGGGTCTCTCCCAAATGGAACGGACAAGGGGGGGTATTGCTCTATCTATCCACTGTATAGATAGAGCAATACTCTAATGGAATTAGTGGGCT
>NW_015646460.1:0-103 GCF_001515625.1 Sinocyclocheilus rhinocerous | reverse complement strand
GGTTGGTGTAGGGCAATAGAAAATATGGTTTGTACAGTATAAAAATTATTACGCCTAGGGAATGTCCCCACAATTCACAAAAACAAACCTGTGTGTGTGTGTG
>NW_015646459.1:492-952 GCF_001515625.1 Sinocyclocheilus rhinocerous | reverse complement strand
CACAGATTCTAGCCTACGTCTTGGAATATGACCCAAATAAGAATTCTCACCGTATATTGCCATCAGAACAAGTAAGTAACAAATCTGCCACGTTTGTTCTGACCAACTGAGGAAAAAAGCATTACCATAAATCTGCTACCAATGCTGATTAAATCTAAAGATCGGTTAGCTCATATCACATCAAACCGTTCAAATTGTTATTATTGTTATACTTTATTCTCAAATGATTAATGTTAACAACATCAGCATTGGTGACTATGAGTATAGTATGTATTAGCGTGTAGATTTCAATTTCTGCACAGTCTAATCTAATTGTCATACTCTTCGAATTTCATATTAAGAAATTATTTTAACCCAAAAAGCAAATTATGCTCACTTCGAACTGGTTTTCTTTAAAAATACAAATCTTTGTAATCCCAGGCTATATGTAATCAGAAGCACATTTATAACTGGAATATAA
>NW_015646459.1:0-189 GCF_001515625.1 Sinocyclocheilus rhinocerous | reverse complement strand
ATTATTATAAGCTAACCGTTGTGAATCGGGCTAAAGTAAGGCGATAGTTTTGAACATTGGCTGGTTATGTACTTGCTCAAATATTGATTTCGGATCATTTTTAACCAAAAAAAACTTACGGACTGCAGCTTTAACAGTTCTCAGAAATCATGTTTTTTTTTATTGTGCATTCCAATTAATCTCAATCAA
>NW_015646458.1:789-939 GCF_001515625.1 Sinocyclocheilus rhinocerous | reverse complement strand
GATCCTTCCTCAGAGGAATCTGCCAGGGAGGGGCTGTCACGAGGCGCATTAGTTCGGGGAACCAGGACCGAGTGGGCCAATACGGCGGCAAAAGCAGGACCTGCTCCTCGTCCTCCCTGACCTTGCACAGCGTCTGTGCGAGAAGGCTCA
>NW_015646458.1:269-543 GCF_001515625.1 Sinocyclocheilus rhinocerous | reverse complement strand
TCGGCCGTACGGTTGAGCAGACCCGGAATGTGAATGGCACGAAGTGGCCTCAGAACCTTCCGACTCCAAAGGAGGAGGTGGCGGGTGAGTTGCGACATACGACGGGAGCACAGACCACCTTGTCGGTTGATATACGCAACGGTCGCCGTGTTGTCCATTCGGACCAGCACGTGCTTGCCTCGTAAGCACCCTTTGAGACGGTTCAAGGCAAGGCGCACTGCTAACAACTCTAGGCAATTGATATGCCAGTGCAGTTGGGGGCCCGTCCATACCC
>NW_015646458.1:0-131 GCF_001515625.1 Sinocyclocheilus rhinocerous | reverse complement strand
CGGAGGAACGTAAGGTCTGACCACGGGGTGAAGGTTTGGCGACAGGCCGGTGTAACTTGGACCCGGTGAGTGCACCGCTGCCACGTCCACCTCGGGACTCGGCCATGAAGCCAGTGCTGGAGTGGTCTCAT
>NW_015646457.1:0-800 GCF_001515625.1 Sinocyclocheilus rhinocerous | reverse complement strand
TCCCAGAAATGAATTGATAAAAAGTCCAAATTGTTTATAGCAAATGGATAAATATTTGTTCTTTTTTGTAAAATTATATTTTCTCACAAACGTACCGCATAGCAATAAAATCTTTAAAATAAATGCAGTTTGTTAATTAAATTATGGCGTATGACGTTGCAGACTAAAAACGCACAGAACACACTGGAAACATGTACTGGTAATGAAATTACGGGCTAGTTACGTTGCAGTTACGTTGCCAGTAAGTCATGAAATTACCAAATTATTACGAATAGAGGACCTGTCTGGGACGTTCTTGGTTATCTTGTTACGTTAGGAGGACGTACTGACGACGTTGTGAATTGGTAATGGGATGGTAATGGAATTATGAGCATACGACGTCGTGGTTACGTTGTCTGTTGGTAAGTCACAAAATTACCAAAAATTACAAATACGTTACGTAACTGTTACGTCGTGTGTTAGCTATGCACACTTTTACAATATAAGTTGGCTGAATAAAAGAGCCAATCGGCAATCTGTACAGTCATTGTGTCACTGAACTTATTTTGCTAAGATGAAACTAATACTGTGCAGTCATGTCAACTGACAGAGAGCAATCCAACACTAGACCAGATTTAAAACAATGAGTTGAAAAAACTTGTAGAGACACTTTGATTTTGACTTTAAATTTAATGTAGCCTTTGAACTTCATTATTTTAAGATGTGTGAAAATTTTCAAAAGTGAAAAAAGTTTTCATAAGTGATTTAAAAATATGCCATATAACTCGCACATCATCTAGTCGTGTCTGTGATGAAAGAGT
>NW_015646456.1:0-511 GCF_001515625.1 Sinocyclocheilus rhinocerous | reverse complement strand
AAGACTCGTGAACATGAACAAGAGATTGGCGTGTAGATGAGTGACGTCTGTTCACCGGCCAATGAAAACTAACATCTGTACAGAACATTAAACATGTTAAACAGCACGCATGTAACAACCTGATAGTCATTACACATGTGTATTGTGATTTAAAACAATAGTTCACCCAAAAATGAAAATTTGCTGTAAATGAACTCACTCTTCAGATCATTCAAGATGTAGAGGAGTTTGTTTTTTTCATCAGATTTGAAGAAATGTAGCATTACATCACTTCACTGAAAAAAATGATACTACATTTTTTTAAGGTAAGTGTTTGCAAACAATTTATTTTAGCTACATTTAAATAAAAAAAATGTTGAAAGTTAGTCAACTAAATTTGTTTATTTAAATGTAGCTAAAATAAATTGATTGCAACCACTTACCTTAAAAAAAATTTAGTAAATGCAATGAATATTTTTTTTCAGTGTTGTTCAGCAATGGATCCTCTGCAGTGAATGGGTGCCGTCAGAAT
>NW_015646455.1:0-497 GCF_001515625.1 Sinocyclocheilus rhinocerous | reverse complement strand
CATATTTGGTCCTTCCTGTTTCCTGTTCCTATTATGTTTATTGATTCCAGGTGTTTCTCGTCTTCCACTCGTCAAGTCCTGTGTATTTATAGTGAGTCCAGTTCAATGCTTCTTCGTTCGGTATTAAATGTCTTCTGCGTTTGTGCTACGCGTGTTCCTGCCTGCCCGTGTAAATCCCATGGATGTTTATTAAAGACTGTTTGCTTGAAGCTACTCCATGTTTACTCGTTCCTTGCTCCTTCACAGTAGCAACTAATCGTGACAGGTACATTTTGCCAGTATACAACAGAGCACATAACCGGACCATAACAGTAAACAGCGCCCCTTCTCCCCATTTTGTTTCCGGTTTTTTAAAGTATTTTGTTTTCTTGTTTTTTCCCCCACGATTATGGAGATCGCGGCACGCTTCATTGCCCTAGCCCGTAGGGATCTCCCCTTCATTAAGTATGCCAGCGAGTTCTGCGGGCTCGCCGTGGCGACGGCATTAGATGACGCCA
>NW_015646454.1:0-519 GCF_001515625.1 Sinocyclocheilus rhinocerous | reverse complement strand
CCATGGTGCAGTTAGTGCTACAGTAAATCTATGGTAAATAATGGCAATTTGTACTTATAAAGTCTTCTGACTGTATCGTTGCGCACAGTGTTTCTGCTGTTGTCAGCGCTGTTTCATCTGACTGTAAACAGTTATTTGTGTTCCTCGCTGAATTCAAGCGCTTCACACTGGCTCTCACAGCGCTGTTCAGTGTCGCGTGAGCGAGACTCATCAGCGAGTGAACGCATCTGCTCTAGTGAAGCTGAATACTCCGAGCGGATAAAAGCTCCGAGTGCCGCGCTTCAAATGACTAGCGCTCTTTCATTCCGCCTTTGCCGCATAAACATTATATCGAACATCAATATGATTATATATTCAGTAGCATAAAATTGTCTTTAAAATGACAATAATATCACTTATTGCAATTATTTCTGGGGCAATATATCACACAACAAAAAGTTGTTATCGTGACAGGCCTACATCTGGCTGTAAACAGAGTTATTTGTGTTCTTTGCTGAATGCAAGCGCTTCACACTGGAT
>NW_015646453.1:412-524 GCF_001515625.1 Sinocyclocheilus rhinocerous | reverse complement strand
CCATGGCCCATTATAAGATTTCTAGCATGGACAGTCAGTTTTTAGTATTCAGCTCGACGGACAAAACGGACAAATATGACTGCTGCACTCGCGTCTCACACAAGAGATGTAG
>NW_015646453.1:0-295 GCF_001515625.1 Sinocyclocheilus rhinocerous | reverse complement strand
CTCTTATGTTTTTAAATGCAATCTGCGTGATGGGCGATTTGGCTCTTTGAATTAAGCAATATATAAATACATGATACCGTTTTGTTCATAATTGTTTATGCAATTTACGAAATTATATTTGATTTATATGAGTTAATTTAGACGTAATGCACATTTTTTTATAGACAGTTATTTCCATGCGTTTTATGTGCTGCATTATTTTGCTCATTGCGCCCTTCTGTGGCCTCGGGAGACAAGACAAAAGTTTTCTTTAAAACCTATTTAATCTGCATATAAAACATTAGAAATTAAATAT
>NW_015646452.1:370-519 GCF_001515625.1 Sinocyclocheilus rhinocerous | reverse complement strand
GTGCAGCGTGTTGCTTTTTGATACCTGAGAGCGCTTAGACGAAAGGTCGGGCTTGTCTGTTCTCTTCCCTCTGGTTGTCCCTATCTCCTCGGGGCAAAAGACCACAGCTCCTCTGGAGGGCAGGCAACATGACGTTTTGTGAAAAACTG
>NW_015646452.1:0-130 GCF_001515625.1 Sinocyclocheilus rhinocerous | reverse complement strand
AATGGCCCGGTCCTGCAGATTTGCCTTATACAACGTTAGGAAGATTAGACCCTTCCAATTAGAGCAGGCCACTCAACTCCTTGTATAAGCTCTTGTTCTCTCCAGACTGAACTATTGTTATGCTCCCTTG
>NW_015646451.1:0-552 GCF_001515625.1 Sinocyclocheilus rhinocerous | reverse complement strand
GGCTAGAGGGTGTGAATGTGATTAAGAAAACAATATCAATAAAGATTGAATCAAGATCTTGTATAGACTTTTGCGTGCCTGGTGTCTGTGGGGAAGAGAAGGAGAAAATTATTCAGAGATCAGTGCAGTAGAAGTGAGATCAAAGAAGCAAATTAAATAAGTATATATATAATATAAGTGCAGAAAAAATAATAAAGAACAATAAATAAAGAATTATTATTAGAAATTTTTGCATACTGGGTGATTGAAAAATAAAGTTGAGAAGATCAATTCATATAAACAGTAAATGCATCAGACAGAATAAAAAATTAAATTCAAAGATGCATGTCACAGAATAAAGAATAAAATTAGGAGAAATTGATTAAAATAGTTAAATTAAAGTTGAATTGTAATAATATATGAAAAAGTATGGCAGCCACTCCAGTGGAAATATTAGGATTAAAATATCCACTGTGTAAAGAGTTAATAAACAAAATATCAAACAAATGGCAGAATAGAACCAAAAACTTGGCAACAGAATGGCCACAAGGGGGGACATTTGAGGTAACATTA
>NW_015646450.1:0-976 GCF_001515625.1 Sinocyclocheilus rhinocerous | reverse complement strand
TAGTTCACCCAAAAATGAAAATTAGCCTGTGTTTTACACACCCTCAAGCCATCCTAGGTGTATATGACTTTCTTCTTTTTAAGACGAATCCAGTCTGAGTTATATTAAAAATTGTCCTTGCACTTCTAAGCTCTATCATTGTAGTGGGCAGGTGTTTCTCTTTAACAGTCCAAAACACGTTAAATATAGCGCGCGCATCTGTAATAAAACGTGCCTCACATGGCTCTGGGGGTGAATGAAGGCCTCCTGTAGCGAATCCATGTGTTTTTGTTAGAATTTATATTTTAAACGTAATAAACACTTTTCTCTCACTTCTGCTGACTGTCGTATGCGGAAGCGTTCCGGCTGGTGAAGTAGGACGTATGCGTCGCGCGTGCACCTCTGAGATATGCTAGTCTCACGAGTTTAAGGAAGCAAAGTTTCCTTACTTTAGCAAAGAAAAACCCGTCTTCTTTTGGCTTATATAGAAATCCTCCGACATTTCTTTACAAATCCTCATTTTGTGCTTCTAATTCATGACCGGCGTTTTGTTTTGTTCTAAATCCTCCCACATTTTTCTTCACAAATACTCGTTTTGTGCTTCTAATTCATGACTGGCGTTTTGTTTTGTTCTCTCTCCACGTTCATCACTAATCACACAACGCCGACGTCCTACGTCATCCGCCGGACCTGCTTCTGTGTATGACAGATAGCGGAAGTGATAGAAAAGTGTTTATTACGTTTGAAATATAGATTTTTTTTTTCTGACAAAAACGCATGGATTCGCTACAGGAGGCCTTCATTCACCCCCCAGAGCCGTGTGAGGTACATTTTATTACTGATGCGCTCGCCTTATTTAACGTGTTTTGGACTGTTAAAAAGAAACACCCGCCCACTACAATGATAGAGCTTAGAAGTGCCAGGACAATTTTTAATATACAGTCATGGCCAAAACCCTTGTTCTTCATAACCTCTGCAATTCGCTCTGGCATGCTGG
>NW_015646449.1:435-532 GCF_001515625.1 Sinocyclocheilus rhinocerous | reverse complement strand
TCACAAGTGCAGTATGGAGTACCTCAAGGCTCAGTACTAGAACCGCTGCTCTTCACGCTTTACATGTTACCCTTGGGAGATATCATCAGGAAACACG
>NW_015646449.1:0-214 GCF_001515625.1 Sinocyclocheilus rhinocerous | reverse complement strand
ACCTCAAGGTTAGATTATTGTAATGCTTTATTGGGTGGTTGTTCTGCACGCTTAATAAATAAACTCCAGCTAGTCCAAAATGCAGCAGCTAGAGTTCTTACTAGAACCAGGAAGTATGACCATATTAGCCCGGTTCTGTCAACTCTGCACTGGCTCACTTTTGAACAACGAATGCATTTTAAAATCTTGCTAATTACTTATAAAGCCCTGAATG
>NW_015646448.1:855-969 GCF_001515625.1 Sinocyclocheilus rhinocerous | reverse complement strand
TAACAGCCTGTGTGAAATGCGCTAGGCTGTTCTGTACTTGTCCCTCTCATTCTGCTCCAGTACAAATACGTGCGCGCGTTTTGCTTGCTTCATGAGTGTTTCTGCATTATATGA
>NW_015646448.1:0-290 GCF_001515625.1 Sinocyclocheilus rhinocerous | reverse complement strand
GCGAGTGTGGGTATAGATTGATAATAAGGTTTGTTTGAACCTGGTTGACAGCATGCCCAGGAGACTATATGCTGTCATTAAGGCTAAGGGTCACCCGACAAAGTATTAATAGTTGTGTAAATATTGACAGCTGTATGAATACTTTTTGGTTTATTGTAATCCATTACATACCTTTCTATCAAAGTTATCTGACATTATCAAGCTGAATTTGTTCTGACACAGTTTAACTCAGTTAAACTCACAGTTTAGTTCTTGTCATATTTTATTACCATTTTCTAAACTATAGCGAA
>NW_015646447.1:0-1259 GCF_001515625.1 Sinocyclocheilus rhinocerous | reverse complement strand
CACAGTCATTAAGAACTGTAGAAAGTGATGGCAGGGACTCAGTGAAGGTCAAGCCTGTATTCCTTACTGTAGAAAGTGATTTCAGGGACTCAGTGAGGGTTAAGTCTATATTCCTCCTTTACAGATGAAAAGAAATGAAAGAGCACCTCAATTAAGAGTTTCCAAGAAAGCGGCAGCTGACTCAGGGCTGTCGAAGAGTCGAATCTGCCCATTATGAAGACAACGGAGCCGTGCTGGATAAGCAAAGCCACGGTACATATTGCGGCGGGCCATCGATTTCCCCACAGAGTCAAACTCACGACGATTGCGCAAAACCTCCACCGACAGGTCAGAATAAAACCGTAATCTGGAGCCATTGTAGAGGATGTCACGCTTCTTTAAAGCTGCCTTGAGTACCGCTTCTTTCTGGGAGTATCGGAGAAACCGCACTAGGACACTTCTCGGAGGCTTGTTCGCAACCAGGCTAGGAGCCAAAGCTTGATGAGCGCGTTCAATCTCCAGAGGGGGAAAGTCAGCAGGTAGGCCGACTAAAGTTGAGATGGAAGCTTGGAGAAAGTCCGCGAGTGGGGTAGAACCCTCCGCTTTCTCCGGGAGATTGACAATCTTTAGATTCTTCCGACGGCCGCGATTCTCCAGATCATCAACTTTAAGCTGTAGCATATCCACTGTCTTTTGCATAGCAGAGAGCTGAGGGTCATGGTTGTTGTAACTGTCCTCGGTAGCAGAAATCCGAGTTTCGGCCTCACCCATTCGTCTTTCTAAATCGGTCGCCCGGTTAGATAAGTTGGAGAGAGAAAGCTCAACCGACGCAACAGATGTTTTTATGTCGCCCAAAGCACTGTCGATCATATCCAAGCGCGCTTCGACAGATTCGTCCATGTTATTAACACGCGAAGCCACAGATTTGATTTCTGCCAGAATCTGGTCCGAGGCTGCCGTGCTGATTAACTCCGGGGCGCTAATTTCGCCATGCTGATCCTCATTTGTAGAGCACGCGGTCGATTGAGGAGTCGCTTTCTTTTTCCCGGTGGACGGGCCAGACGTTGAAAAAATGGGAAAATCTTTGTCACGCTGAGGTTTAGGCATATTTGAGGCAAGATTTAACTGATAATATGACGTTTGCTTGGAGAGAATAAGACAATAAACTGTAGCTTGGTAAGGAGTGAAGTCTCAAGCGTCCATCTTGCTCCGGGTCACGTGACCATCGTTTGTTTACTTTTTAACTAGTCCTCCTATTAACAGCCATTATTTTTTCATTC
>NW_015646446.1:0-2004 GCF_001515625.1 Sinocyclocheilus rhinocerous | reverse complement strand
CATGACGTGTAAAATATGCTGATTGGCCGGAGAGAATCACCACTATCTGCGTCACTAAATTTTAAAAATGGTTCATTTTCAGTAACTTGTTAAAAGCTAAGAAATGTGAACATAAAAGTGAACCCTAATGTAACAGTGCAGGGCTCCAGACTAACATTTGTTAGCAGTGGCACCAGCACCACTAATGGCGCTTTTCCACTGCATTGGAACGGCACGGTACGGTTCACTTTTGGGGGGTTTTCCACTGGGTACAGTACCTGGTACTTTGTTTTAGTACCACCTGGGTTGAGGTTCCAAGTGAACCGTACCGTTACCAAAACATGACGTGTAAACTATGCTGATTGGCCGGAGAGAATCACCACTACCTGCGTCACTAAATTTGCAACACAAACACAACAGAACCGCTAGATTTAAATCAGCACAGCCAGCGAAGGATCGAATGCAACTGTTTTGAACAAGCGCACCTTTTTTTAACAACTAAAAAATGGCTGTTTCGTGGTCTGTTGAGGAAGTACAGATGTATGAAAAAGTTTTTCAGGAGTCGCAGCAGTAGAGGCGGCGCAACTATAATGACATGTGAATAATCCCCCCCACTCTAAAGCGGTACTAAGCTGCAGTGGAAACGCGAGCCGAGCCGTGCTGTACTGAGCCGTGCCGAGCAGAGTCGTACCACGCAGTGAAAAAGCGCCATAAGTTCTACAGATGGTGGAGCCAAAAGCAGGTTTGGTAGCACTGGGGCTGGTGTTTGGGGTATCAAAAATAAAGATAATTAAATCATAAAATTACTACTGTTTTGCATTAATAAGAGCATTTACTAATAATATTACATGCTTATTTCTTTGTAATACACGTTTGACAGTAAAGCACTGAGCTTGAGATGGGAAGCATGCAAAATGTACTTTACTAACATCAGTAATGTGCAAAATCTATTTATTAATATATTCTACACTTACTAAATGTACCATTATTCTTTTATAGTATTATTTATAACTGACTGACAACATCAGTGATTTTAATTGATGTGCGATTCAATCGCAAAGTGAAGAAAAGTTTGGTGTTTTGTGACTTTTCTTACTACATACACAAACATAGTGCAAACCTTTGAAAAAATGTGATTTCTTGATGATTTGATGTTTCAAAATAGTTATTTTATAATTTCAAAATATAAAGCAAGTAGAAATGAATGACAAATAAGCCAATAAGTGCTACTCTGCTGCCACCTACTGGTTATAGGGGTAATTTGATGTATTTTTATTATTTTATTTTACATAAGTGTTTGTTTAGCAAAAAAAACATATTTTGATATACATTGTGTTTTGTCCCATTAAAAATGACATTTAAACTGGATAATTTTTAGAGCTTTAAAGTGCTGGAAATAATTGTGTGGAATACTTGAAAGTCATTGAAAAGTGCTTGGATTTCTCTCTCAAAAAGTTGTACAAACCCTGAAATTAATGATGTAATAACATCATTAAAATTTCCAGATCCTCCAGATCCCTACTATCGCCACCACTCGCAAACCACGTTTCACACACTGTAGGCAGCGCAACCTACACACCCTACACACTTTGCCTGTCTGCTAATACACTACTTTATTTTTCTATTGGTCTCTGGAATTGCCAGTCTGCTGTAAACAAAGCAGATTTCATTACTTCTATTATTAGTCATTCAAAGCTAAATCTCATGGCCCTGACAGAGACCTGGATCAAACCAGAGGACACTGCTACACCTGCAGCACTCTCCAATAATTTCTAATTTTCCCACTTCCCCCATTTGACTGGAAGAGGTGGAGGTACTGGTCTGCTTATCTCTAATGATTGGAAATTTAATCCTTTACCATCTTTGGGTATCAAAAGCTCCTTTGAATCTCATTCAGTTACTATTACCTACACTCTTAAAATCAATTTTGTAGTTGTTTATCGACCCCCAGGACCACTAGGACACTTCTTGGATGAATACGATGTGTTGCTCTCAACCTTTCCTGAGGATGGTACTCCCCTAGTT
>NW_015646445.1:2185626-2185846 GCF_001515625.1 Sinocyclocheilus rhinocerous | reverse complement strand
AGCAACAGTATACAAGCGCTGTGACAAGTCTCAGTTAGTCTAGCAAAGTACACATAGCTAGTTTATTTTTTATTTTTTTTAAATAGAATAGAATAGAATAGAATAGAATAGGTAAGTGCTAGTATTAGTTCGTCAGGTGCTGGCAAAAAAGATGTGTCTTTGGACGTTTTTTGAAAATGGCCAAAGAATCAGCTGTTAGAATTTAGATAGGGAGGACATT
>NW_015646445.1:2184165-2185537 GCF_001515625.1 Sinocyclocheilus rhinocerous | reverse complement strand
AAGGCGTCGTTCACTTGCAGAACGCAAGCTTCTGGAGGGCGCATAAGTATGAACTAGCGAGTTTAGGTATATTGGTGCAGCGCCAGTTGTTGTCTTGTAGGCAAACATCAGTACCTTGAATTTGATGCGAGCAGCTACTGATAGCCAGTGTAAACTGATGAAGAGTGATGTAGCGTGAGCTTTTTTTGGCTCGCAGTTCTGTCTTAGCAAGGTTGAGTTGAAGGTGATGGTCCTTCATCCAGCTTGAAATGTCTCTCAGACAGGCTGCAAAGCGAACAGCTACTGTCGGATCATCTGGTTGGAATGAGAAGTAGAGTTGAGTGTCATCAGCATAGCAGTGATAAGAAAAGCCATGCTTCTGAATGACAGATCCTAATGATGACATGTAGGCGAGAGGGAGAGAGTGAGCATAGGTTACGCCGAAAGGTGACCTGTGGAGGAGTATGTGCTATGTCAGGAGTTAGTGTGAGGTTAGAAGTGATGAGGACGTGGTCTGAGGTGTGCAGTGGAGTAACTAAAGTGTTGTCAGTGGAGCAATAGCGTGTGTAGATGAGGTCCAGTTGGTTACCTGACTTGTGAGTAGCCGTAGTAGACACTCGCTTGGATCAAATGAGGCGAGCAGAGTGTTGAAGTCAGCAGCCTGGGGTTTTTCTAGGTTGATGCTTATAGTCACTGTGCAGTACCGTCCTCAGGAAAGTTTGATAGTAACACATCCAACTCCTCCAAGAAGTTACCCAGTTGACCTGGGGGACGACAAACAACTACAAAGTGGATTTTAACAGGGTGGGTAATAGTAATGTCATGTGATTCAAATGGACTGTTGCCTGTAATATATGGTAGAATATCAAATTTCCATTCATTTGAGATAAGTAAACCAGTACCTCCACCCCTCCCAATCGCACAAGGGGTGTGGGAAAAAGTGAAATTAGTGGAGAGGGCTGCAGGTGTGGCAGTGCCCTCGGGTTTGATCCAAGTCTCAGTTAGGGCCATGAGGTTGAGACCGGAATGAGTAGCAATAGAAAAAAAAAATTCTGCTTTGTTTACTTTGCTTTTTTTTTTTTTTTTTCAATAAATGAGAAAATATATGAGAAAATAAAGCAGTATATGTAATGAGCTAACTGCTGTGCAACATCTTTGACAAAGCCTGAAAAAAATTTAGATCTTCATTATCACTAAGTGGGCAAAAACTTTAAGCACTTTGCCTGTAATGAACTTCTGTTATGTTGTAATTTCACATCTTCTCTGGATTCTGTGGGCTGTACTTTAAAGGGGTCATATGATGCTGCTAAAAAGAACATTATTTTGTGTATTTGGTGTAATGAAATGTGTTTATGCGGTTTAAAGTAAAAAAAACACATTATTTTCCACATAC
>NW_015646445.1:2173236-2181509 GCF_001515625.1 Sinocyclocheilus rhinocerous | reverse complement strand
GATCAGCTCTAGGCATGACGAAGCGGATATCGTCCTCTTTTGGAAGGCCAAATAAAGTAGTTTCGCTTTCACAACGAAGCACACAGCGTCTTCAGGACATGGCGGCAGCGGCAACAATACTACAGCGAGAATAAAAGTTATGCCTTCTTTCTTTGCGTGAACATTTGGGGGCTTTATGCAAATCTTCCCACATAGTGAGGTAGGTATGTGGGGGCGTGTTAGAACGAGCCGTTTTAGGCAGGCGTGGTTGACTCTTAACTTTTATAAAGAATATCTCTTTGGATTTGAGACTTTAGTGTTTGCAACTTTACAGATCTTCTTTATGCACCAAGAGCTTGTAACACTCCAAAGAGAAAGGAAAAAATGAAATCGCATCATATGACCCCTTTAATTCTCATTTCTATGCAACTGTGCTGCCAATAAAATCATCCTGAAATTACTTGTGTTTTTCTACTAGGCACCAAATGAGAAGATCTTTGAAGTTGATGACGATCTCGTTCACAAAACCCCTCCACATTCTTCACAGGAAAACGAGGTGTGAGGCTTTATCTGCAATGCTCTCACACATACCCAATGATTATAACTCTACACACTGGTCCTGTTTCTGCAGCTGAGTGAAAAGTATGAGACGGCACATGGCATAGGGGCAAACAAATGTGTTAATTAAAGTCAACCAATTCACTGTGCAAACAGATGCAGGTTCTATGTGGAATGTCACATTCGGAGAATTGTGCCCATCTCTAGCCGGTCAAATTAAGTTCAAAGGGACATTCTAGAGTCCTTGCACTCATTTTAGCATTCCTTGCCTATTTTGCGTTTATGAGTTGCTGTTTAAAAATGTGAACTTTTGAAGAGCTAAACAATAAGGATGGCCAAAAAAGAGTTTTGGACCATCAGGCCAGTGCTGTGTTGTCAGTACAAATGAGTTGATGATCATTTACATGCGTTTATATGCACAGAACATTAGAAGATTATGAATCTTAAAAATTAGAAAATAGTTGATGTCAATTTTGCACTTTTGCTGATTAAATATGTCACCAAGGTAAAATTATATAGCAAAAGTGTATATATGATTTGATGGCTGTCATGAAGTTATATAAGTAGTATTTCATTTACAAATAACTGTATTCAGCAGAATGCATTAAATTGATCAGAAAACATTTGTAAGGTTAAAAAAAAAAACGCTGTTTTTAATCACTTTCCGTGTGCCAAAAAATCCTGACAAAAATGATCACAGTTTCCACATTTTAAGCAGCAACATTGATAATAATAAAATGTTTCTTGAGTGCCAAATATTAGAATGATTTCTGAAGGATCATGTGACACTGAAGACTGGCGTAATGATGCTGAAAATACAGTGTTGCCATCAGGAGAATTACTTCGATTTTACAATGTCTTTTTTTTTTTGTGGTGGACCAGTGAAAATATTGGCTAGGCCACAAAGTGGCATTATAATCCCTATGTTGAGCCCTGTTTATGGATATTTCCAAGACCTTCTAATGAAATGATGTTCTTTGGTTCATTCTTATTGTTTTATCCCTCCTTAGAAATTGGCACCAAAGTGGCCCTGGTCGTGGAAGAGAGAAGACACGGTTCTTCGAAAACACTTATGCCGCACAAGGTTAGGATTCCTACTGTGCACTAATTATTGTTTATGTCTGCATCAATATGCTGTTGCAGTTTAGCTCCAGCTGTAGTGAAGCATTGCCAAATCACTGGATTGCCTACTGCATATACTATGAATATGTATGTTTGCATAAAATATGATTATGCTTTTTAGATCTGTTTGACTTTGCAAATATTAAAACGGCATACATACCATGTTTCTTGTATCACCCAAAAATGGAAAATCTCTTATTGTTTACTCGCCCTCATGTCGTTCCAAACCTGTATGATTTTATTCTTTCTGCAGATCACAAAACAAGCTGGTTGGAAGAATGTTGGTAACCAAACAATGTTGGTTTTGCTTATCCATTTTCCACTGTATGGACAAAAGACACTGAGACATTTCTCAAAGTATCTTTTTTTTATGTTTCACAGAATAAAGAAAGTCATACAGATTTAGAATAACATGACAGAATTTTCATATTAGGCTGTCATGCCGGGGCTAGTTGTCACACCTCTATCGCATTGATCAGTTAATCAAATCATTATGAGGGAAGAGTTTAACTGACTTACTGACATTTTAGTATAATTTTTTCTGGCGGTGCCCCCTGTAGACACCAGCACAGCTCTGATTAAGTTTAAAGCACAATAAGAAATTCATATGTAACCAGTAATTTAAATGATAAACTGTGTGTTCTTGCAACAAGACCTATTATTATCTGTTCCTCCTCTCCACCCCACTCTCGCCGCCTGCGTCTTGCCCAGCGGCTATGGTTTCAACCTGGCAGGCATCACCGATGGCATATTGTTTGTGAGGGAATTTCACACAGTCTCACGACAGGCAAGAGCGATGTGTGTCCCTCTCTCACCCTCTTCCTCTCCTTCTCTTTCTGCGCATCCCAAAATGGTTGACATTTATGACAGACACGACCGTAGCCAAGCGTGCTGAAATATTCATACTCATTCTCATGAAGACTGGCATTTTTGAATGGAAAAATGCAATTGTTGTGGTCACGAGAGGATAAGGTCTCCATTCTTGTGCCTATCAAGAGCTTTTGTTCAGTATTGCTTCAGTTATTTTGTTAACTTTACTTTTGGCCTTGATGAAATATGTAGCTGATGTACTCATTTAAAAAAAAAAAATTATAATTCCATAGTTAATAGAGTGCTGCAATGATAACATATTTTTGTAGACCAACCCGGAAGTTAGAATAATACTGGTTCCCTCGACAAAAACCCACAAAGATTTTTCCATTGGCTTTTGTACTATTATTGCAGAAAATGAGCTCTGTGACCAACAAATGCTTAGGATTCTTGCATGTTTTGTTCATCATAATCTTCACAATTGAACTAAATGTTGATGACCTTTGATGCCTAAACACAATCAGTAGAAGTAAAAAGCTAAACGTATAAACAAACTACACCATGGTTGCATGACTTTAGTGTCACTACCAAGCTTTTCAGTCTTTTTAAAAATACATTTTCCCTTTTTGTTAGAATAGTTTGTAAGAGCATTATTATAATAAATCCTGAGGAAACACATGCGAGATGACTAGGGTATTCTCAGGAGAAATATCTGAGAGTCAAGAGACATGTCCATTGGCTCTCCATTTAATCTCATTACTAGAAAACATATGAGATATGACATCTCATTTGTGATTTTTTTTCATACAGGTTATTAAAGCAATAGTTCAACCCAAAATGAAAATTCTGTTATAATTTACTCACGTTCAAGTTGTTCCAAACCTGTATGCATTTCTTTCTTTTGCTAAACACAAAATGATATATTTTGATGGCCCCCATTGACTTCCATAGTTTTTTTTTTTTTTGTTCAACTGTTTGGTCACCCATATTCTTCAAAATATATTTTTTTATGTTCAACAGAAGAAAAAAACTCATACAGGTTTGGAGCAACTTGAGGGTGAGTAAATGATGACAGCATTTTCATTCTCATATTATGACTAGTTTTTTAAAACTTATTCCAAATTAATATTAAAATGAATGTTACAAATACTCGGTGATAGTGATCTCAGTCAATTATGTGCTCTTATTTGTTGCATCCAGCTTTATTTTTGCAAATATAATGCATATATGCAGGGTGAATTTGTGTAAATTGGGGCTTCAGGAAAGTGGAAAAAATGGGTTTAAAAATGTACGCATTTGGCGGACACTTTTATATAAAGCAATTTACATTGCATTCAAGGTATATAATGTATATTTATATGTTATCAGTCCTTGCTCTGTCAAAATCATTGATTAAATCTCTGGGCATCATGTACTTGAAACTTATACTTTTTAAATTAAATTTGATCTGGCATTGTTATAATTTCTTCACAACAATGAAATAAATACAAATAGGAAAATGTGCAGCTTCTTTCCATTGAGATGAATAACAAAAACGAATTTACATGAATTCACCCTAATTACCACTCTAATTGCCAACAGCAACTGCCATAGATATCAGTCTTTATATAAATAATTGAGCCTCAATAGCAAAGTTCTGCTGCTGTTTTGCTGTCAAGAGGGCTTTCAAGCTATACAAAGCTTTTGATTCTGTATCTGATCTAATTCGTACATGGTATTTATTTATTTTTATTATGAAAAGAAAGCTGTCAGGCTCTCTGTGGAATAGCAAGTTTTAGGCCTTCTGTTGTACATCAGCTTGTAAACTAAGCAATTACACAGGATTTCAAAGCTGAGCATTGTTGTTGACTCAAGGTTGCGTGTTGCGCCCTGCAGGAAAATTGCATTGGCATATTTGGGGTGGTTTGTTTTTTTACTTTGTAATATGATTTGCACGTTGTATATGTTATCTTCTTTTCTTAGTGAGTGTGTATATCGTCAGTTGTGCTATCTGAATTGGCTGCTGGAGGCACTGACTCTAGAACGTTCTGGAAGAGTTGGACCTGTAACATCTAGCTGGGATGCCAGCTGAGTGAAAAATAAAACATAACAGATATTGTGTCTAGGACAGAGACATTCTTCAAGCTCACCTCCTTGCCCATCATTGCAGACCACTCCAAAAACTGGAGCCTTTAAGGTAAAAAAAATGCAGCAAAACAGTAATACTGTGAAATACTATCACAGTTTAACATAACTGCTTTGCATTTTAATTTATTTTATAATATATTGTATTTCGGTGATGGCAAAGCTGAATTTTCAGAAGCCTCCAGTGTCACGTGATCCCTCAGAATTTTTTTTAAATATGCTGATTTGGTGCTGAAGAATGATTTCTTATTATTGTTCTGCTTAATATCTATCTATCTATCTATCTATCTATCTTTCTATCTATCTATCTATCTATCTATCTATCTATCTACATGATCCATCCATCCAATATTTCGGTCTATCTGTCTATCATCCATCCTCTCTTTTTTCTTTCCACACATCCATCCATCCATCCAATCTTTCTGTCTATCCATCCATCCATCCATCCATCCAATATTTCTGTCTATCTGTCTATCATCCATCCTCTCTTTTTTCTTTCTTTCCATCCATCCATCCTCTCTTTTTTTCTTTCTTTCCATCCATCCATCCATCCATCCAATCTTTCTGTCTATCAATCCATCCATCCATCCATCCATCTATCTATCTATCTATCTATCTATCTATCTATCTATCTATCTATCCATCCATCCATCCATCCATCCATCTGGAAAATGTGAAACATTTTGAAGTTCCTTTGATGAATAAGTTCAAAAGAACAGATTTTATTTGAAATAGAAGTCTTTTGTAACATTATACATGTCTTTACTGCCACTTTTGATCAATTTAATGTACCATTGCTAAATAAAAGTATTAATTATCTGTTTTATATCTTCGCCATGGACCTCAGCCCTGCATGTTTTCCTTGCCATTAGAATTAATAAAAATACTCTCTAAATGGTTTTTCAGCCACTGAATAAAATGCATGCAGCATTTCAGTTCATTTCAATGATAAAGAAACATGGGTCTTGGAGTTATGACTTGGCCTGGATCTGTGCCTTGAGGGGTCTAGCATTGGTCTAGGATCTGGTCTTGAGTTGAAACAGGAGGAGACTTCTTCTAAGTCTCTCTTGCTCGCTTTAAGGTCAATTGTGAAGCACAACAGTTCCTATATTTCTGATTCCAAAATTAAATGATTAACTTTGTATTATTTATAGCTTGTTACAAGTGTACACTAATCCTCATTACATTCCAGTAGCAGCTGGATTAACCAAAACCTTCACACACAAGGCAAATAAACCTTAGTCAAAATGAAGCAAATTGTGCTTTAAAAAATTCTACAAATTTAAACATGCTCTGCCTTAATTAAACAGGCTAATATCTGAAGAACTCTTGCTCTCATTGAGTTGGTAGAATTTCAGCTGATGTTGACAATTCAGTGCAGAATAATAAACTATGACCCAACAGTCTTATCAATGAACATGTTTAGATGTTACTAAGTTACTCTAGTCTTTCATCCTTTTCACATGTCCTGACAGGAAGCTGATGTGCTTTGCATGTAAAAACAGCTTGTGGACACAAAATGTTTTGGTCTGTAGGTGAGGATGAAATCAATTTTAATCGCCATAAAATATCAAAAAGCATAGTGTGATTATTTTGGGGTTCAGATGCAGTTGTTCTGTTCAGTCGATCTGCTTTTAGTGGGTTGGTTTGTCATTTAGCAGCCACATTTTATCCACAGCATCTTCCAAAATCCTTTCTGCATTGATCATCCCCATTGGAATAACCTAAAGTTAACTGCCTTGCTCAAGGGCACAACTGTGTTCTAGTACTTGAACTGGCTGTTCCAGAGTTTGAACCTGTAATCTTAAAATTACTAGCCCGGAGCATTCCTTAGTAGGCCACCAGTGGTGTCAGAGGATTTTTGTGTGTTGAGACATTCCCATATACATTATAGACCATGTCACTTAGGATCTACAGCATTGCAGAATCTGTTTTTGTTGGTCAGTGGTCTTCAAGAGCATAATTCAACTATTTGTCTGCCTTTTTAAAGTTAAAACAGACATTTAGAAACAGATGCATTGCAATGCGATGATCAAAAGTGACAGCAAATACATTTATAATGCTACAAAAGATTTCAAATTCAGATAAATGCAGTTTTTTTTGTAATGCTCTGTTCATCAAAGAAAAAAATGTATTGTATTTTCCATAAAAATATATAGCAGCGCCATTGTCTTCAACATAGATAATAATCAGAAATGTTTTTTTAGCAGCAAATCAGCATATTAGAATGATTTCTGAAGATCATGTGACACTGAAGACTGGAGTAATGATGCTGAAAATACAGCTTTGATCACAGAAATAAATTGCATTATACAATATACTGTATTCAAATAGAAAACAGTTATTTTAAATAGTAAATAATCATTCACATTATTAAGTGTTTTTGGTAACACTTTACTTAAAGCCTTTATGTATAATGCATTATAAAGTGCTATTAAACGGTATGATGCACTGTAATTATTCATAATGTACAACGCACATTATGAATAATTAAAATGCATCATACCGTAACATCTTGTAACATCTGTATTGTTACATCTTGTAACATTACATCAATAATCATAACCAAATTTAAAATGCATAGTGTAACAATGAATTGATAAGTGTTATAATGTATTAACTGTGGTTATAATTATTCATGAGATTGTACAATGCATTATAAGGTGCATTGCAAGGCATAATTAATGAATGCATTAAAACTACTTTTATAATGCATTACACATAAAGGCTTTAAGTAAAGTGTTACTGTTTTTTGTAACTGTATTTTTTTATACAATAAATGCATATTTGATCAAATTGGTGAGCATAAGCATATTTAAAAAACCTTACCGACCCCAAACTTCTGGACGGTAGTATGGGATTTTGTGCAGAGTAGTGCACAAAAGTGCATTTTGAACAGGCTTTTTCTCTTTTGCTTATTAGCACTCTTTTTCTGTATTTTAGGAAGGTGTAACCTCTTTCACAAGTGCCCGCTGGTTCAGTTTAATTGGTTTCATGCGCATGTAGTGATTGCGAACACATCCTTTCATGCATAAAATTGAGTTTAACTAAAAATGTAACATGAAATGTGCATCTTTGTTAAACACAGATTAAAGCTGAACGTTTGTGTGGAAGGTCTCTATATAACATAGCCTATTGTAGTGTGTGGACTGACTGACCCACACTAATACAGGCAACCAGACTGTGTTCCCTCAAGTCATGACCTAATTAGATTTGTACCATTTTGTTAACCTTTATATTTTAGGATACAAGCACTTGTGACCTAATCCGATATTTTATAAGGGTTTACAGATCCATATAGACATTTCAGAGTCTGGCAGCCACAATATACACTGCTATATATGCTATATTCATTAATATCATCAAAATTACAGTTAAGACTTTTACAAAATGTCGATTTCGAATAAAGGCTGTTGAGTTATTTGATCACACAAATAAATTAGATTTTAAAAATATTAAAATATAAAACAGTTATTTTAAGTTGTAATAATATGTCACAATATTTGTGTTTTACCGCATTTTTGATCAGATAAATGCAACCATGTTGAGCCTGAAATATACTTTGTTCAAAATAAATAAATAAATAAAATACTTATAGACACATTGAATGCTACACTCTAAAAAATGCTGGGTTAAATACAACCCAGTGCTGGGTAAAATAGGGACAAACCCAGCAATTG
>NW_015646445.1:2116656-2173226 GCF_001515625.1 Sinocyclocheilus rhinocerous | reverse complement strand
CAATTGCTGGGTTTGTCCCTATTTTACCCAGCACTGGGTTGTATTTAACCCAGCATTTTTTAGAGTGTAGTGTACATTAAACTAAACAGCTTCCTTTATACTTTAAGAGTAGTATTTTAGGGTTTAGTTGCTAAGGTGTTTTTTGTGCATGAAAATTATCCTCGGCAAACCTATGGTTCGAGGTATTATTCATCTCTGTACAAATACTGCGCCAAAGTTTAATACTTGGGTTCAGGGGTTTGTTCAAATCACTAACAGTGATAATTGCCTTAGTCATCACCACTAATGAGAGCCTACAGGAACAACAGTGAATTGGAAATAACAAGGATCAGAGTTAATGGAGAAATGATGAAACCGTGGAATTTAGGTGGTGTTAAATAGAGAGAGAAAAAGAGCGAGGAGAGAATTTAATCCTTCATCTCCTGGAGCTACAGGTTGGTGCTAGTGATGGACGGAGAGAGCGAGGCCAAAACAACTGGAAAAAGAAGGAGAGAGATTGTAAGAAGCGTCTCCCAGAAGAGCCTGGAGGGGCTTCTGCCATCCCAGAATCCAATTTCCAATAAAGTGAAGCTTTATGGGAAAACGGTACAGCACGGCAGAGAGCAGATATTACAAAAAAATAATGAAATTTTATCAGCCGCCGTTAAGACCCAAGCCAGGAGGAGATAGAGCTTGAGATGTGCGCACTTGTTTTCCTCATTCCTTCTATTTCTTTCTGTCCTCTCAAGGTGACATAAACAATTTTGATAATATTCCAGAGCATTATGGAGAGATCACGCGAATAATTAATATGTCAAGAAATTTCGTATGTCTCTTTATCTGTCCTTCTCTCTCTCTATATCTCTCAGGGACCCTGGAACGAGCAGAACCATGATAAAGAGGCTGAATAAGGAAAAGGCAATAGAGGCCAAGTGGGAGCAGTTTGAGTTTTTCTCCTCCAAATCGGCTCTTTCACGCTGAAATGTTTGTGTTGCTGTGGCTCCGCTGGAGCTCTCTGAAGCGATGTGTTCTCCTTAAGCACGCCACTGGGTTTAGACAAGAGTGCAACATTAGCTGCTTTCTGGAAGACACAGTAAATAAGCAAAGGGCTAATTACACCGTCTGTAGGAAGTAACTTGTTCAAACACCCATTTTGCACAACAGCTATGTGAGATGGCTTAATGGTAACCGAGTGATCATCGCCACTGTGGCCCTCGATCAAGACACTTTGGGTGTTTGCAATGCAAAACTAGCATGCTGCATGCTAGACACTCAAAAATAGCGCAAAAATAGTGTGTGAAAGAATTCAAACATTCAGTACAGCAGGATTCTGCATTCTTGTCAGATGACCTCATTTTTATCTCTATAAAGAAAAGTCAAAGTGCGCACATCCAAAGCATCTTGGCCAGGTGCAAGATCAAAAAATGCATCAAATAATACAAAAAGGATCTGCACACTGTTATTCTCCCTTTATTCAGAAAAAGTTAAGTGGAAAAATAGCTATTTTTCATTTGTAATCTAATTGTAATTGTGTAAATTTGTCCTATCTTGTGGAAGTCCAATTATTAAATTAATGAATTTGGAGATATTACAGATTATTTTTTAGTAATATGCTTTTTCAAACGTAGCCTTTCAAATATTTCTCCAGGTATAATGTAGGTCGCTTTGGATAAATGTATCTGATAAATGACTAATGAGCATGTACAATACACATATAGAGCGTCATTTCATACATTTTTTTTTAATGAATCTATTGAAATATCCAGGTCATTTTCCACTTTAAAATCAAAAGAAAGGACTAAGAAATTAAATATGTATTTTTGACACATACACACCCACATATATTTTATATATATATACATATATATATATATATATAAAATATATGTGGGTGTGTGTGTTTAATATTTAATATGTATAATAATTTATAGTATTATTTACAATTCTAAATATATTAATTAATAAAGAGGATCTGGGGTGGTTCTGTAGAGGGATTTTTAATTGCCTTAACATAATGTCATAATGAAAAAATAATTAGGATGATCCTGAAATGGCTTCACTTTCTTCAAGAAAAAATGTACTTTTCTCCTTATTTTGGGTTGAAATATAACCTCAACATGTTTTCATGAGATTCACTTTTCTTCCTCTTCAACAGATGGACATCAGAGCTGGAAGACCTCCGCTCTCAGTGTGCTCTCCTCCTCAGTAACGGGGTCATCAGCGGGCAGCTTGTTGTCTTTGGCTCTGGCTCCAGATCACACCTGTGATGAGCCTGTTTACACCAAGAGCATGAGAATCCCATTCTGATCCTTCATCATCACTGGTTAACCTTCAACTTCAATCATGAATCTGTCTGATTTACATGAGCTCTTTAGAGCGCCGTGATTTTTGTAAGTGGTTTAGGCATGCAAGAAGATGACACAGTTTGACTGTTTAATAATATTTGAGATGGTTTCGAAATGATCTCTATAACTGCAGTCTATGTTATGCTGTTGATTGCCACAGACAATTTCGACTCGTCCATCAGTTTCTAAGTCTATAATGGAAATCTACACTCTAAAAAATGCTGGGTTAAATATAACCCAGCTGTTGGGTTGTTTTGACCCAGCGGTTTGGTTGTTTTGACCCAGCTATTGTAGCTGGGTTTGTCCCTTTTTAACCCAGCATTTTTTAGAGTGCAGTGTGGAAGTGAATCACAAATCAAACGATCAAACTGTTTGGAACAATGCATTTAATACATTAAACTGTCGTATAGTCTATTTATAATGACTTAATCTTATAAAATGGATCATTCCGGCTTTAAATTCTAATTAGGCTAGTCTATATATTCAATAGACCTGTTTCAGGGTTGGCATCATCTGAGGTCCTCTGAGGGGTTGGCATCATCTCTTCTCAGGTGTTCTGGATCCAGACTGAAGCTTGTGTAAATCCTAGTTACCACGGGATGTCAATCCCAGCAGAAACAGAGAAACAAATAGAGACATAATTAGCGTAGCTGCTGTTCCAACCAAGCAAAATTGATTTGTTTAACCCAAACTAAAGAATACATTAGACTCTTCTTTAACATTCAAAGGTTTAGGTAGTATTTTTATTCAGCAAGAACTCATGAAATAGTGACAGTAAAGACATTTATAATGTTACAAAGGATTTCTATTTACTAAAGAGTCCTGAAGAAAAAAAAAAAACGTTTCATGGTTTACACAAAAATATTAAGCAGAACTGTTTTCAACATTGAAAATCAAAAATGTTTCTTGAGCACCAAATCAGCAAATTAGAATGATTTCTGAAGATCATGTGACACTGAAGACTGGAGTAATGATGCTGAAAATTCAGCTTTGCATCACAGGAATCAATTATATTTCAAAATATATTACAGTAGAAAACAAATGTTTTAAATTGTAATAATATTTCACAATACAACAATATTTTTGATGAAACGACACATTTATACACATTTTTGCTTTGTTTTTTCACAAACTGAGCAACAAGTCGAGAGTATATTCTGTGGCAATTCACAGCCTGAGTGACTTTCACTGCCGTCTGGTTCTTGATGGGTGGAGCACAAAACATTTCCCATCTCACTGCCAACTCTGCTGTTACTGGCCTTGCTCACACAATCACATGTAGCACATTGTCATGGCAACAGTGCATGCCATCATCATCATCATCATGCACTTCAGCGCTCTCCTGTTTGACTCTCAGGACAAAGAAAGACTAAAATGAGAATCCATGGGATTTGGATTTGAGGTTTGATAAAGACACTTTCAGGAAAGCTTTTTGGTCAGCATGATGGTTTCTTTTCTATCCCCCGTGAAATCTTATTTTGGAAAAATCTAGTTTGCGAGTTTTTAATGCACGGATGCTCTGTGCTGTTTTCTGCTCCTGTGGCGGCTTGGGCCCATCGTGTGACAGGGGCCTAATGCACACTATAGGTGTCCTGCATTTTTGCCTGAAGATAATTAGCTGAAATTCTCTAGACCCTGCCGCAGAGCAGATCAGAGAGAAGTTACGAGTCCTGATGAAAGCTTGGGAGCTTGGCAATGCTTTGTTTTCGCTCAGTAATTATAGTTTATTTCATTTCCTATAAAATAAATCAAAAGGCCTAATAAAGCCTGTGCCAATTAATCAAGCGAGGGACTAATCCAAACGATTTAAGCCTGAAATCCAAGAGCAGGACTCTGAAGATATCCCTCTTTACGAGTTTTATTGTTGCTGGTTTAATTAGGTTTGGGATGAAACCTGCTGCATGTGAATGTATTTGAGAATAATCACTGATGGGAAGAATCAGCGTGAACATTCATTATTTATCATGTAAGCTTATAGACGTGATTAATCTCCCAATTTATTAAGTCTATATATTATTAATAGATAATACATCTGAAAATGACGTCCTTATAGTTTGTATTTATGAGGCATGAAGCCAACCGATTTATTCAAGAGTTATGTCTTCCTTTTGCATCTGTCTCCAACAGCATCCCAGTTTATTTTATGTAATGAAAACTTCATTTTTACTCAAGATGCATGTGTTTTGTCTCAGTTAATGAAGTGTTGTATTTGAGGGAGATGGTATTTTCATGGTGATAAATCTGTTTGAATAGTTATTGGATGAATATACGGACTGAATGTAAATTTCTGCTGTCATCTTCTGTTTATGTGGATGCGGTAGTCATCTCTGTGTGTAGGAATATATGTCGTCCAGCAGAGGGCGCGCTCGGATCATTTACACATCCACGCTACTTCTAGTTAGAGAAATATGGTGGACATGATAAAATAAAATAATTTTTTTAAAAAAAGAGAGTTTTGCAGAATATTAAAACGATTCGCGAACAAGAGTGTCTTAAGTTAAAGCATAAATATCAGAACATACGGAACGGAAATGGAACTGGCCTACTTATGTTCTTAATATTGCCTCGTTGTAAAAACGTATATTTATGATATAAATTGTGGTTTTATCTGTTGATATCTTTCAGATCTCCAGAAGTTCCTTCAAGAAGTGTACCAAAGTGTTCTTAAAACCTACTGTAATTGTGAAACAACTCGCATCTGCTTCAGACAGGTAAAAGCACAGGAGACAAATATTATATATAATTATATTATTATTATTGTTGTTATTATTATAGAAGACTGTACTAATAATGTTCTCTCTAACTTTTTAACAGTTAATATTTATAAAATGGTATAATATTACAAAAAAAAATTTTTTGAATTGTGTGCGTGTGTGTGTGTGTGTGTGTGTATACATACATACATATATATGTATATATGTATGTATTTATATATTGACTTTATTTGGAGTACTACTTAAGTACAATGCACATTTCTTAATGTTAAGCCTAAGATGTGTTTTAATGTCACTAATGATGAGGATTTAAACGCAAGATAGTTAAAGTGTACCTTGCAATATATTCCACTTTAGCACAATCAAACATACTTCAGTATATCTTTAGTTGGACTCCAGCACTACTTCTGCACAATTAAAGTGCATTAAGTACAAAAATTATTGTTCCAATTGAGCAGACTTTAAGTATACCAGGTTGGTATATTGCAGCGTATTTTGTACATATATAAATGTATTTTCAAATGAATGTATTTCAAATACATTTTAGTATATATATTTTTTTTCACTAGGGTAAACACACACAAATGCGACAGTTCATTTGTTCACTGATGTCTGTAGTTTATTTGTATATTATTGGATCGGCATGTGAGAATGTGATGACCCATGATTGCTGTGATGCGTTTATTGTGGGACTTCATGTGACCAATTGTCTCCGTTATGATACAGCGATATGTCAGTCAAAGTCCATCCTGAGAGCGAGACATACAGACGGAGAGAAGACGGGATCTCAGAGAGTGCAGAGGTGTGTCTGCTGTTCCCAGAATTCCCATGATATGAATTACTAAAGTGACCATTTTACGCCATTTGTTAAAGAACATGGAAACAAGTCTTTTATGCTCACCAAGTCGGCATTTATTTAATCAGAAATACAGTAAAAGTGCCGTACTGTAAAATGTTTTTACAATTTAATTTATCTGGTTTCTATTTTAATATACTTTAAAGTTCCTGTGATGGCAAAGCTGAATGTTCAGCAGTTTTCAGTGTCACATGATCAATCAGAAATCATACTAATATGCTGATTTGGAGCCATATTGGAAATAAATATGTCTTTACTGTCACTTTTGATCAATTTAATGCATCCTTGCTGAAGAAAGGTATTCATTTTACTGACCCAAATATTTGAACGGTATGGTAATTTAATACAGAAAAATACATTACACTGGAAAAAGTTGGAACTAGTTTTACCTGTTAATTTTTTTTCACATTCACATGTCAAGCACTAATACAGCTGTAGGCCTTTTGCATTGACCTTTACTTTCATAAACTCCACCTATCATAGTAAGCTATAGATAGTTTGTGGGAAGTAAACAGCATGGATCAGTGTGCAACGGCCTTCCTCCCTCATCTCTTGTCTAAGCTGTTGTGCAAAAGTGTGCAGACAGGGTGTAGTCCCATCTGAAACTGCTCCATAGATTCACTGTTCAATCCCCATGTGTGCTTGTCCTCTGATGCATGCTGTACGTCCCTCACATGTGTTCTGCTCATGTAAAGGCAGCTTTGTTGTGTATCGAAAGAAATGACTAATGTATTTCTTTTTATTGCTCTCTTGTGTTTTATTAGTTCCCCTGCCAGAACCTCTGCCACTGCCCAACTCATCCACAAGAAGGAAATCATGTTGGGTGGGAAGAAGGCATCTTTTGTGGAGAAAGCAGAAGAGTTAACACATAATTTATCTGATGCTCTGGACCGCTGTGCCAAGTCAGTTTTTTTTTTCCAGCACACTGAGGAACAAGGAAAGTTCCCTAACAATACTTCACTCGTACTGCGTCTGCTAAGACGCTTCGGGGAAAACTCATTTTTCTCTGATGACTGAAGCCTTTCAATAACGCAGTGTAACTGCACGGCCATTGGTTCGTGCAGTGAATAAAAAACGAACCAATGGCTCTGCAGAGGAGCTGCACGAGCCTATGGCTGAGCCCCCGCGTGCCTCACTCTCTCCTCATAGAGAGGCTTCACCCGTGCTCTTCTCCCAGCCGGACCAGCGTCCCTTTGCAGCTGTGAGCGATCTGGTTTCATTTGGTGGGAGCGAGTGTGACGCCATGGGCGACAGCATGTCTTTGGCGGCTTCAGATGCAGAGGAGCTGTCGGGCTCGTCTATCGACCCCGCCCCCCTGCCGTCTGCAGAGCCCAGCGCAGCCAGCACGGGCATGGACGCCGAACTGTTCCGCGTCCTGTCTAAAGCTGTGGAGGAGCTGGGTTTGGTGTGGTCTCCGCCCGGAGAAGCCCACCCGCAGCCGCCTGGATGAGTGGTTCTTGCCAGGGCGCCGTCAGGCCTCTCGACAATGAGCATCGCCATTCTTCCCAGAGGTCCACGACGAGATCACCAGATCTTGGCACGCTCCCTACTCGGCCCGCCTACGTGCCTCCTCTTCGTCCGTCCTCACATCGATCAACGGCGCCGAAGAAAAGGGGTACGACAGATTGCCTCCCCTGGATGAGTCAGTGGCTGCGCATCTCTGCCCGCCCACGGCCATCAGCTGGAAGGCAAAGGCCGCCCACCTGTCCAAGCCGTGTAGGACGACTTCAGCTCTTGCTGGACGAGCCTATTCATCTGCTGAACAAGCGGCCTCAGCGCTTCATTCCATGGCAGTTCTACAGGTCTTCCAGGCCAAACTCCTCCGCTGCATGGACGAGTCCAGCCCAGACCCCACAGTTTTTAGGGAGCTGCACAGCGCGACCGACCTGGCTCTGCGCACCACCAAGATGACTGCACAGGCGATTGGCAGGTCTATGGCCAGTCTGTTGGTGCTCGAACGCCACCTACGGTTGAACCTCACGGAAACCAGGGATGAGGATAAGGTCCCCTTCTTCGACTCCCCGGTTTCCCCTACTGGCCTGTTCAGACCTGCAGTTGAGGGTTTCGCTGAACGCTTCACCGCTGCGCCGAAGTCGTCCCAGGCAATGCAGCACTTCTTGCCAAAGCTCTCCAGTTCAACAGCTGCTTCCAGTCGCCCCAAGACTGCGCCGACTCAGCAGCCCACGAAGCCCGCAACACCAGCTGCTCACACAGCTCCTAAGCCTGAGCCCCGTCATCGCTCCCGCTCGGCCAGACGCTACCCATTCCCTAAATGTCAGGGACCCCGGCCCTAGATAGTGCTGGACCCTGCGCCTCAGGCGTCATCCTGATCTGCGGGATAGGAAAAGGAGGGGGCCAAGTCCCGCTACAGCTGGACCACCCCCCAAACAGCCTGTGTTGTGCCTCCAAGCACCCCGTTCATTTCCGTGTGCCGACGGCAGTGTGTTTGTGGTTGTAAATACCGTTGTGAACGTGGGGCCCATTCAGATTGTGCCCACACAACCAGCCGCTGTTATAGCAAGGAAAATAAAACAAAAACATTTTCAAAAAGAGAGCAAATTTTCTCTTCCACTCATTACGAGCGTCGGGTCCACACTGGGCGGCTCACCGCTCGAAACGATCCAAACCCCTCTAAATTACTTCGACGACTGGCTCATTCTGGTCCAGTCGGAGGACGAGCTTCTATCTCACAGATCCCTCCTCCTCAGCCAGCTAGAATGCCCGGGACTCAGGGTCAATTTTGCCAAAAGCGCTCTGCCCCCCAGCCAATGGATATCGTTCCTGGGAACAGTCTTAGACTCAGCCCAGATGAGGGTGATAGCCGTGCCAGAACGTGCGCTGGCCATTCAGCATCTCGCAGCCTCATTCAAAGTTGGAGCCTCTCGCCCTCTCAAGGCGTTTCAGAGGATGCTGGGCCTCATGGCCTCTGTGTCTCCGGTACTTCAGTTGGGCCTGCTTTGCATGCGACCCCTTCAGTACTGGCTGAAACCACGAGTTCCGTCCCACGCCTGGTGTCTCGGACGCCTTCGTGTCAAGGTGGACCAGGCCTGCGTAGTAGCTTTGGCCCCTTGGAAAGACCCTCAGTGGATGGAACGGGGCGTGCCCCTGGGAATGGTCTGCAGGAGGAAGGTGTTCTCGACAGACGCTTCCAACACAGGTTGGGGAGCACTGTGCGATGGCAAACCGGCTTTCGGCCACTGGTCGAAAGAGGAAGGTCGGCTTCACATCAACTGCCTGGAAATGCTGGCAGGGTGTTTGGGCCTTCGCACCTTTCTGCCAGACCTAAGGGGACACCACGTTTTAGGCCGCTCGGACAGCATGATGGTGGTGTCCTATATAAATCGCCAGGGCAGTCTCTCTTCGAAGTGCCTCTTCACTCGTGTTCTCGACAGACGCTTCCAACACAGGTTGGGGAGCACTGTGCGATGGCAAACCGGCTTTCGGCCACTGGTCGAAAGAGGAAGGTCGGCTTCACATCAACTGCCTGGAAATGCTGGCAGGGTGTTTGGGCCTTCGCACCTTTCTGCCAGACCTAAGGGGACACCACGTTTTAGTCCGCTCGGACAGCATGATGGTGGTGTCCTATATAAATTGCCAGGGCAGTCTCTCTTCGAAGTGCCTCTTCACTGTGGTGAAGCACCTCTTGGAATGGGCTCAGCTCAACTTGCGCTCGCTGAGAGCAGCGCATGTGCCGGGCGGATTGAACCAAGGAGCAGACATGCTATCTCGGAACAACGTCCCCTCAGAAGAGTAGACACTCCACCCTCAAATGGTTCAAAAAATCTGGGAGATCTTCGGCAAGGCAGAGGTCGACATCTTCGCCTCAGAAGACAACTCTCATTGCCCAACGGGGAGGTTACTTTTCGAAGGACAGGGATGCGTTGGCCCACGACTGGCCCAACTCCTCCTTTATGCTTTCCCCCTGATCACTCTGATCCCACAGGTAATCAGGGAACAGAGACAAGGTTCTGTTGGTGGCCCCACTCTGGAGAAACCAACACTGGTTGGCAGAGCTGTATCGGCTGCTCTCGGCAGCCCCGTGGCCCATTCCCCTGAGACGGTACCCACTCTCTCAGGCAAACAGAACGATATGGCACCCCCAGCCCAAGCTGTGGACTCTGCACCTTTGGCCTCTCGATAGGAGCCTGCGGACCTCCCAGAGAACGTGCTAAACACAATCTCTCAGGCTAAAGCACCATCTACAAGATGCCTCTATGCCTTTAAAGGGTCTGTCTTCTCCACCTGGTGTGCAGCCCGCGGCGCAGACCCAATTTCCTGCGACATATCTCTGATATTGTCCTTCCTGCAAGAGCTGTTGGATAAGGGTCGTTCCCCTTCCACGCTCAAGGTCTATGTAGCAGCCATAGCAGTCTCTCATGCTCCTATAGCTGGCCAATCGGTGGGCAGGTTTCTGAAAGGGTCTAGGAGGTTCAACCCGCCTCGCCCCATCACCATCCCTACATGGGTTCTGCCCACGGTGTTGAGGGCTCTGAAGAGCCCTCCTTTTGAGCTGCTACAGTCCATTGACCTTCGTCCCCTGACGCTTAAGACCGCTCTGCTACTAGCGTTAGCATCGGTAAACCGTATGGGAGATCTGCAGGCGCTCTCTGTGAGCCCCACCTGCCTCGAGTTCGGGCCCAACGACTCTAAAGTCGTCCTGAAGCCAAGGCATGGTTACATACCTAAAGTGCTCTCTACTCCTTTCAGAGCTCAGATAATAACTCTATCGGCGCTTCCTCCTTCGGAGCAGGACCAAGAGTTGAATTTACTCTGCCCTGTCAGTGCGTTGAAAGTCTATGTTGAGCGCTCCGCCCCGTTCAGGCAGTCGGAACAGCTATTTGTATGCTTCGGTGGCCGCACCAAGGGTTCTCCAGTCACAAAGCAGAGACTTTCCAAATGGATAATTGACGCTATTACGCTAGCATACTCTTCTTTGAGCCTTCAATGCCCCATGGGAGTAAGAGCCCATTCAACTAGAGGCGTCGCCTCTTCCTGGGCTTGGTCTAGTGGTGTGTCCATTGCAGAGATTTGTGCAGCGGCCGGCTGGGCCTCGCCGTCCACATTTGCCAGGTTTTATAATCTGGACGTCCCGGCCTTACAGGCTCGGGTCCTTTCTGCATAAACAGGGCACTCTGTCATATGACAAAACCAGTGCTTTTGGCGTTTGCCTTCTTCATGTATGCTCTTGGCCCTCACTGAGTTCCGAGGCTTTACAGGATTCTCTTGGGATGATTACTCAAGGCTGGGCCAACCTCTGTGAGTTTGGCCCTATTGCCTCCTGCGGGTTCCCTGCAATCACTCAGTACACGTCAGTAACCGAGTACGTTTTTTTTATGATTGTCTTTTTAACTATATAACAGACTTTTATAAAGTTGTTCAACTAAATACACTTTTCACACTCTCACTAATTTATTTGTCTTCTAAAATGTTCAATAGTGGATTTACATATAAGAATTCTGTGATTATTTTAGTTTTTTCACTGCCCAAATAAACACAATGACATCATATTTTCCCACTTGTTATGCACAGGGTTAAAAAAACCGGGCCCTGTTTTCAAAATTGTGCTTAAGCAATCGTAAAAAACTGTAACTAAAACTTTTAAAATGTTACGAGAAATAAGCATTAGTTGAAAATTAAAATATTTGAAGTTGTAAAGCAATATTTCTCATTTTCAATTAGTTTAATTTGATGCACTAAAATAACAAACTAAAACTGAAATAAAAATTGTAAAAATAAAATAAAATTATAGACGTTTAAAAGATATATAACTAATAGAAATACCACAAAAATACTGAAATTAGATTAATTAAAATAAAAATGGAAAATACAAACTAACAGTAATAAAAACGAATTTGGTGGGTGTGTGTGTGTGTGTCTGTGTATACTGATACATAATTTTCACACAAAAATTTTTGAAATATTTAGATTTTAAAGTGTAATAATTCATATTTTTTCAAATTTTTTGATGGAATTTCATAATTAGTTTAATTTGATGCACTAAAATAACAAACTAAAACTGAAATAAAAATTGTAAAAATAAAATAAAATTATAGACGTTTAAAAGATATATAACTAATAGAAATACCACAAAAATACTGAAATTAGATTAATTAAAATAAAAATGGAAAATACAAACTAACAGTAATAAAAACGAATTTGGTGGGTGTGTGTGTGTGTCTGTGTATACTGATACATAATTTTCACACCAAATTTTTTGAAATATTTAGATTTTAAAGTGTAATAATTCATATTTTTTCAAATTTTTTGATGGAATTTCATTTTAAGAAGATTCTTCTTATACTGTAAAAAGTTGTTTGAAAAGTAGCAAAAAATGGACAAAAAATTTAAAAAATTAAGTAGAGAGTGATAGAATTCAAAAATCTCAACAAAACGAGGAATCTCTTACAGTGTCTCAGCAATAGTAAAAGACACATGTGAATACATCTCCTTTTAATTATTTATTTTTTCCTCTTACTGTTTCTCTTTTTAGGAAGAGATGGAATTTTGGGGTCCAGAGGTACCGCTCTCTTTGTAATATGCTGTCCCGTGGACGAATCCGTTCTGCTGTGACCTCCAAAACCTCTGTGGTCTCTCCAAGAGCGCCAGACTCAAACATCCCTGACAGCAGTGAGGATCCATACAGCACTCAGTGGTGCGTGTGTGTTCAGTGAATGTTTAATGGTCTGCGTCACTTCCAATCCTCCAGAGAACACTGATGCAAAACCACTTAATGTGCTGTGTGTGTGTGTGTGTGTGTGTGTGTGTGTGTGTTTGCCAAATATTAATGTTAATGACCCTACAGGATGCTTGCAGGTGCAGGAGCGTGTGTGTGTATATGCATTCAACATTGCGGTTTACAGTAACATTACACTAACACAGTCCTTGTGTGTGTGTGTGTGTGTGTGTGTGTGTGTGTGTGTGTGCTGAAGGCTCTCAGCGTTGCTCAGTAATTTGGCCCCCATCAAACACTCAGACAGGAGGGTTGCACGTTTGTTGGAGAAGCTGAGTCGATTTACAGAAGGCCACTCTATGCAACTTCACCCACACAACTTCCTGAGGATTTTAACCTGATCTGATCTCTGTGTGGCTATAGAGGTACAAGACAACACTTTTAGAAATATGTGATTATGTTGCATTCTTCTGTCACTCATTAATGTTTTACTTCAGAGAAACGACTGAGTGGCTGCAACATATCTGGGACATCTGAATCCTGCAGTGGGCCAAAAAATATTTGTAGACGAAAGACATATTTGAAAATGCATAAATGTCATAGCATTTCATGACAAAGTAACAAAATAAGTGGTTTAAAAAAATATATATATTTTTATTCTGCAAGGGTGACAGTAAAGACATTTAAAATGTAACAATAAATGCTGTTCTTTTGATTTTTCTATTCATACTGAAAACCCTGAAGAAAATGTATTATGGTTTTCACAAAAATATTAAGCAGAACAACTGTTTACAACGCTGTTATCTGTATAGTATCACACTTAATATTTTTACTCACACTATATGGGTTTTTATACACTACAGTTTTGAAAGAAATTAATACTTTTATTCAGTAAGGATGCATTCAATTCACCAAAAGTGACAGTAAAGAGTTTTATTCAATTTCTGTGTCAAATAAATGCTGTTATTTTGAGTTTTTTTGAATATGTCACGATTTCCACAAAAATATTAAGCATACAACTGATTGACTTCAACATTGAAAATAATAAGAAATGTTGCATGAGCTGCAAATCAGCATATTAGAATGATTTCTGAAGGATCATGTGACCATGTGGACTTTAGAGCTACTTCCGCACAATTAAAGTGCATTAATAAGCACAACATTAATTGTTCAAATCTAGTATACTTTAAGTACTTTAAGATTTTAAGTATACCAAAAGTACAATTGCAGGGTATTTTTATCAAGTACATAAATATGTCAATGTATTTGTAGCATACTTAGCATGAAATAAATGTATTTCAAATACATTTTAGTATATTTATTTTTCACTGGGGTATTTATTTACCCTCATGTCATTTCTTTTTTAATATGGTCAACTTTTTTGTTCCAAAAATGATAACATACATGTTTAAAACGACATTTTTGTTATATTTATGTATCCACACTTTAAAATGTAACTAACACACTGAGGATAGTCGGCTGAGATATATTTAATTTATATCATAATGTGTTGATAATTATTTGAGTTTTAGATTTCAGGTGTCTCAGCTTCCCCAGCTTTCCTTCTCCTTTAATTGTAGCTGCCAAAATGTTGCTGACCCTCAAATCTTGTCCAGCTGGTAACAACCAGGCATTTGTGCCATATAATGACGGATTATTCAGTGTGTAATAAGCTGTTGTCGGGAACTGGGAGGTTAGGGTGCTAGCGGCTGGTAATTATGAGAAGTGCTCTATTATCTTTCTCCCTGTCATTTGCAGATAGTGAGGCTGAATGTGGTAAAGATGCCCAAAGCAGAGTACGACTTGTGGTTAAACAGCAGAGTCAACCAATCACAGACGACCAAGAGTGCTGCACATAACACGTAATCCACTCTCTCTTTTGCCCTTTTACATTTTTTTAAAGCAGTCAGGTGATCTAAGTAATATGTTACTCCAAAATCAAGAGTAAAGATAAGAAATAGTTTAATATAATATTATAATATAGAAATATAATATATGTAAACCATAGTATAATATAGTAAAATATAAGAAAATGAAAATTATTTTGTACTTTTTGCATTGACTTTATTTTTGAAATTATTCACTCTATTCAGTTCATTTTCAACAGATCGTTATATTATTATTAATTTCCAATTTTAAAGTGTCCTTTTAAATACTTGTAAAAGTGCTCACAATAATTTAATTTGTTAAGATGTGTGTGTGTGTGTGTGTGTGTGCTGAAGGCTCTCAGCGTTGCTCAGTAATTTGGCCCCCATCAAACACTCAGACAGGAGGGTTGCACGTTTGTTGGAGAAGCTGAGTCGATTTACAGAAGGCCACTCTATGCAACTTCACCCACACAACTTCCTGAGGATTTTAACCTGATCTGATCTCTGTGTGGCTATAGAGGTACAAGACAACACTTTTAGAAATATGTGATTATGTTGCATTCTTCTGTCACTCATTAATGTTTTACTTCAGAGAAACGACTGAGTGGCTGCAACATATCTGGGACATCTGAATCCTGCAGTGGGCCAAAAAATATTTGTAGACGAAAGACATATTTGAAAATGCATAAATGTCATAGCATTTCATGACAAAGTAACAAAATAAGTGGTTTAAAAAAATATATATATTTTTATTCTGCAAGGGTGACAGTAAAGACATTTAAAATGTAACAATAAATGCTGTTCTTTTGATTTTTCTATTCATCCTGAAAACCCTGAAAAAAATGTATTATGGTTTTCACAAAAATATTAAGCAGAACAACTGTTTACAACGCTGTTATCTGTATAGTATCACACTTAATATTTTTACTCACACTATATGGGTTTTTATACACTACAGTTTTGAAAGAAATTAATACTTTTATTCAGTAAGGATGCATTCAATTCACCAAAAGTGACAGTAAAGAGTTTTATTCAATTTCTGTGTCAAATAAATGCTGTTATTTTGAGTTCTTTTGAATATGTCACGATTTCCACAAAAATATTAAGCATACAACTGATTGACTTCAACATTGAAAATAATAAGAAATATTGCATGAGCTGCAAATCAGCATATTAGAATGATTTCTGAAGGATCATGTGACCATGTGGACTTTAGAGCTACTTCCGCACAATTAAAGTGCATTAATAAGCACAACATTAATTGTTCAAATCTAGTATACTTTAAGTACTTTAAGATTTTAAGTATACCAAAAGTACAATTGCAGGGTATTTTTATCAAGTACATAAATATGTCAATGTATTTGTAGCATACTTAGCATGAAATAAATGTATTTCAAATACATTTTAGTATATTTATTTTTCACTGGGGTATTTATTTACCCTCATGTCATTTCTTTTTTAATATGGTCAACTTTTTTGTTCCAAAAATGATAACATACATGTTTAAAACGACATTTTTGTTATATTTATGTATCCACACTTTAAAATGTAACTAACACACTGAGGATAGTCGGCTGAGATATATTTAATTTATATCATAATGTGTTGATAATTATTTGAGTTTTAGATTTCAGGTGTCTCAGCTTCCCCAGCTTTCCTTCTCCTTTAATTGTAGCTGCCAAAATGTTGCTGACCCTCAAATCTTGTCCAGCTGGTAACAACCAGGCATTTGTGCCATATAATGACGGATTATTCAGTGTGTAATAAGCTGTTGTCAGGAACTGGGAGGTTAGGGTGCTAGCGGCTGGTAATTATGAGAAGTGCTCTATTATCTTTCTCCCTGTCATTTGCAGATAGTGAGGCTGAATGTGGTAAAGATGCCCAAAGCAGAGTACGACTTGTGGTTAAACAGCAGAGTCAACCAATCACAGACGACCAAGAGTGCTGCACATAACACGTAATCCACTCTCTCTTTTGCCCTTTTACATTTTTTTAAAGCAGTCAGGTGATCTAAGTAATAGTAACAACCAGGCATTTGTGCCATATAATGACGGATTATTCAGTGTGTAATAAGCTGTTGTCAGGAACTGGGAGGTTAGGGTGCTAGCGGCTGGTAATTATGAGAAGTGCTCTATTATCTTTCTCCCTGTCATTTGCAGATAGTGAGGCTGAATGTGGTAAAGATGCCCAAAGCAGAGTACGACTTGTGGTTAAACAGCAGAGTCAACCAATCACAGACGACCAAGAGTGCTGCACATAACACGTAATCCACTCTCTCTTTTGCCTTTTTACGTTTTTTTAAAGCAGTCAGGTGATCTAAGTAATATGTTACTCCAAAATCAAGAGTAAAGATAAGAAATAGTTTAATATAATATTATAATATAGAAATATAATATATGTAAACCATAGTATAATATAGTAAAATATAAGAAAATGAAAATTATTTTGTACTTTTTGCATTGACTTTATTTTTGAAATTATTCACTCTATTCAGTTCATTTTCAACAGATCGTTATATTATTATTAATTTCCAATTTTAAAGTGTCCTTTTAAATACTTGTAAAAGTGCTCACAATAATTTAATTTGTTAAGAATTTTATGTATTAATAATTATTTATTTATTATAATTTAATTTGTGAATACTTACACATTTTTTTATTATTAAATCATTTTAATTTAATAAGTAGATTATCGTTACTGTAATTTACAGTTGGAGATTTTTGGCATTACAGTAAAGAGAATCTAGAGTTAAATTGTCATGAAAATAGTGTCACAATGCAAATATCGATGGTATAAAAATAGAATTAATTATCGTTATGCAATTTATTTATTTTTATTTAATTTATTTTTTATTTTGGAGTAAAATATGATGTTCTTAACAGGATGTGAACTTTTGTTTTACTGTGAACAGTATGTTTTTATTCATTTTTCTATCAATGTCTTCTTTCAGTAACACTTGTTACACACGTTACATGTACGTACTGTAATATTAATAATACATTATGCATAATTACATGCAAGTAACCCTAAACCAAACCCTAACCATATAGTAAGTACATCTAGTTAAGTAATATTACTCAGTACTTAAATGTATATTTACACTGTAACAAGGACATCTTAAATTAAAGTGTAACCCTCCTTTCTAACAAAATATTAGGCATCTCATTTCACAATATTTCAGTGTTGTTTTGCTCAGTTTTCATGTTCTGTCCCTTCTCCGTTTGTTCAAAGCACATTTGGATTATATCTCAAGGGGTAGCTACTAAACGTTCTGAGTCATTCCAGTAAGAGTTATTTTCACTGTCACTACTGAACCAAAAGTCCCAGTCACCCACGGCAGGCATCCATGTGTCTCTTCTATCAGTTAAATCGCACGACAGCACAAAAAACAGCACAAATCCATCTCTATTCACTCATACTACTCAGTTCATGTTGTGCTGTGTAAGGCCAAAAAAGTTTAAGTTTCATTTATTCTGGCATTAAAGACACTATTTGACAAATACTGTAAACCATGTCTGATAAACTCGTCACTCTTATCATGTCATGACCCGTGCGTGTTTTAAGTATAAAGCAGAATTTCGTATCCACCGTGATAAGCTTGATGGGTAAAGGGAGGGGAGCCGTGTTGTTTTCCAGACATTTCTAGAATGCCTCAGCGTCTGTGTCCGGGACACATCTCCGCCTCTTTCAGGATTGAGGGATTTCTGCGGATTACATTATGCTTTTCATCCTCACAAACACGTTAGCTGTTGCATTATGTTTGTTGTTCTGAAGGGATGCAGCAATCTAGCCACATCTTTTTTATTTATTTATTTAAAAAATCTGAATCTATAAAGAAACATGGTCTAATTATATATAATTTCGAAACTATTTCAAATAAATGCTTTTGAGTTTTCAATTCATCAGGAAATTCTAATAGTAAGAAATGTTTCTTGAGCACCAAATCAGCATACATTCAAATTCAGCTTTGTCATCACAGGAACAAATTACATTTTAGATATAAATAGAAAATGGCTATTTTACATATTTAAAAAAATACTTGTATCTCTTATCTGTAATAAAACTTAAAAGTATTTTTAATATAGTACCATTTATTATTTATTTATTTATTTTACCAAGTCATTTTCACTTAAATCTAGTACATTTTCCATGTGGCCCATTTCAAATAGAGAACCCCTATTTATAAAAAACAAAACAAAAACAAAACAAGGTTTTAGGAAACCATATATGTTATTGGAAAAGCCTGTCAGGCAACATTCCTGCAGAAGTGAGGTCACTGTGACCTGACCCTCGGCGCAGCACTCAGGACCCGTTACTGAAATACAATCATTTTAAAGAATAAACTAACTGGAGCTTAAATTGAACAAGTGACCGCATATATAGTCTACATTAACAAATTATATCACATTTTGAATGGCCTTTTTATGTCCATCATGTGTTAGAATGTGATTTCAGAGTCCGTCTCGTCTCAGACAAGTCTACGCAAGATATAATGTGTTTTGTTCTAGTATGAACAACACCACACACTAACCACAGTAAGTAAAGAAGACAAAAGCACAGGAAACTCAACCACACTAAAACTCATTTGTCTCTCTGTGAGGAGCATAAAAAAGACATGCCTTTGTTTCAGTCTCAACATTTGTGGTTTTGTGGTGATCATTCGGTGTCTGCATGTCTGTTTGATTATACATTTCAAACAGAGTTCATTTCAAACAGTTGTTCCTGGTAGTTTAGGGAAGTTCATTCACTCATGCCCCAACTAGAAAACCTGTTTTTTAATCTTTACAGGAAAAGTTGTGTAATAATTCTTCCTGCTTCCTTCAGTTCTCTAGTGCTGCAGTCTACAGTAAATGACATAATCCACACCTTAACTAAAGGTTAATTTAATTTTCAGCTGAATAAACAACTGCATGCGAGTGTAGTCTTACAACAATTGGGATCAGTAAAAAAGAGCAAGATAGCAAAATAAATCTGATTTCAGTGTCATATCCAAGGTTGCCAGGTCATAAAAAATCATTCAAACAAGGCCAATGACCAATAAAACATTTACAGTCTCTTTCACGAATAGCAGCATTAAACTTTTCCTTTAAATGTAATGCAAACACCATTTTTCAATAAGGCACATTCAAAGGTTTGGGGTCAGTAAGACTTTTTATGTTTTTGAAAGAAGTCTCTTACACATTGATGAATAGAAATTCCAAAAGAGCAGCATTTACTTGAAATATACTTTTTTGTAAACCATGTAAAAGTCTTTACTGTCACTTTAGATCTAGATCGATAGATCTAGCATGACAGATAATTCAATACAGCAGATGTATTGTTTCACATGCAAATTCACTGTATTGTTATCATAACCACAGTTGGCATGTCTGTTTAAATAAACGTCAACCGTTGCCCTCAAGTTCAACCATGAAACAAAAATCAACTTGCAGCAGTTTAAAAGCAGCCTAATTCAGGTGGAAAATCCATGGACTTGGCAACCCTGTTCTTGTCTGGTCTTGCTCATTGGCTAGTGAGCACTACAGCTTGTTGATGTGTGAACTTTGACCTCCTCTCAAGGGTTTTAATGGTGAATCAATATACACGGTTTAGTTTAAACTGAAGTATCATATTAGTCATCCTATCTGATTAATAACATTAGCAAAACTCAAAATCATTGCATAGCTTGCCATTGTTGTCTCAGCATGATGCAACCTCGTGTACTTTCTACATGGATGTAGTGGTTGATTGTTTCGATAAATGTGTGATTTGATGATATCAGCTGTCACATGTTCAGGAAATGAAACCATGGCAACAGCAGAATGTGCTTTAATCAGTCGTTCTACCTCTCTCAGTTCATATTGACTAAACAGCATGCTGCCTCAACCATGAAATGGAAGGTTTACTTGTTAAAGGGGTCATATGATGTTGCTAAAAAGAACATTATTTTGTGTATTTGGTGTAATGAAATGTGTTTATGCGGTTTAAAGTTAAAAAAACACATTATTTTCCACATACTGTACATTATTGTTTCTCCTGTATGCCCCGCCTTCTGAAACGCGTCGATTTTTACAAAGCTCATCAGTCTGAAAAGCAAGGTGTGCTGTGATTGGCCAGCTATCCAATGCGTTGTGATTGGCCGAATACCTCAAGCGGGAGACGGAAATGTTACGCCCCTCACATACTGTTGATGCCGTGTCCGGCCGGAGCGACGAGACATAAACATTAAAACCCATTACAAACGAGGCATTTGTTGCATCCAGTGATTTGTCACGACATGGCGGTGGCGGCAACAATACTACAGCGAGGATAAAAGTTACGCCTTCTTTCTTTGCTTGAACATTTGGGCGGTGTTATGCAAATCTTCCCAGATCGTGACGTAGGTATGTGGGGGCGTGTTAGAACGAGCCGTTTTAGGTAGGTGTGGCTGACTCTTAACTTTTATAAAGAATATCTCTTTGGATTTGAGACTTTAGTCTTTGCAACTTTACAGATCTTCTTTATGCACCAAGAGCTTGTAACACTCCAAAGAGAAAGGAAAAAATGAAATTGCATCATATGACCCCTTTAAGTTAGCAGCTAAAAGTTACCAATTCAATCCCATAAGAGATCAGGCCTTGTGGAATACCATTATCCAAGGGTTAAGAGAGACTGCAGAGAGGCTATGTCATTTGTACACTATTAGGAGGCCCAAGTGGATTCTAAACAGCATTTTATGTGTTGATTGTAGGGCAACTTTTTGTAGAATTCATTATAGAGCTCTACTCTTAGCAAACAAACATGTGAAACACAGGGACTGTGTTGAGATTTGTACAGAAATGACACGTCTTTGAATTCTGTGGAAATCTGTAGTATTTTAACGTAATTCTGTAAGTGCAGTATCCATAGGTTTAGCTTCAGCAGTTAGTTAGCAGGTAAGTGCCTTAAAGGGACAGTTCACCCAAAAAAAAAAAAAATAAATACAAATAAATTCTGTCATCTTTTACTCACCTTCAAGTTGTTCCAAACCTGTCTTTCTTCTTTTGAACACAAAAGAAGATAGTTTGAAGAATGTTGGTAACCAAACAGTTGGTAGCCATTGACCTTCACAGTACTATTTTTTTATTCAGTGGCTACTGTCAACTGTTTGGATACCAACATTCTATTTTGTAAGCATTTTTTCCCTGATTTTTCAGGGTTTTTATAGTCAACTAACACTAAAACCATATAAATTGCAACTGAAAAAAATTTAAAAAAATCAGCTAGTTGCCAAAGCAACTTTTCTCATTTTCTTTTAGCTTAACTTGATATACTAAAATAACTAACACTGAAATAAAAATCAATAAAAAAGTATGTTAAATAAAAAACAAATAAAAATGATAAAAACACAACAAAATTACTTTTAACTAATGGAAATGAAAACAAAATGTAAAATGATAAACAAAAACTATACTAAAATAACACTGATTCACAAAAATCACACGAAATCACAAAATTCATATTATATTTTATGTATTACATGTTTTGCCAGTAACTTTTTTTTCTGCAGTGCTTTTACTGTGAAATAGACTCTAAATCCTGTAGAAAGATCAGTCACATGACAAGTATGGCTCGGGTAATTGGCACAAAAAATGTTTCCAGAACTAAGTACACTTGAAGGCAAGATGGCAGAAGAAGGTTTCATGTGCCGGTCAAGCAGCTGCCATTGAGATGAATGGGGAAGTTAACAAATAGCTTTTATATCTCTGTGGGCCTAACCATAGGCTGTCTTGGTGTTTTTTAAGTGTCTTCTAAATAAGTAACCACCAGTTAGCTAAATAGCAGTGTAGGTACGTTTTCCTGTTCGTTATGCATTGTTGCATAACTTTACTAAGACAGTCTGAAAAGATATTTCTAACTATTATAATCTTTGTTTCTGAGCACACAAAGCATGAGTTAAGAAATGTAGGAAATGAGTGTAGATTTCCAGTGAATGGAGAGTGAGACAAAGCTCTCTTGTCTCGGTTATGCTTTCTGTTTTGGTCATCTCGTTGGTCGTGCCGACGTGGACGGTGTTAACACCCTCCCCCTCGCTCACACTTACTCACACACACACACACACACACTAATTTTACACCAGGACTGTTTAAGAGATGGATGGACACATGTGGACATTGTAGAAGAGCAGTTTCCCAAGTACAGCTATATAGGGGGTATTTAAGGCTGGAAACATGAAAATAGTAAACTTCTTGACAATGAAGTTAACACTCTAGGCCTCGGGATTCTTTAGGATAAGAAGGAAAATCAGAGCAAAGTTTGTTTGTTTTTTTTTCATCATTGTAAGCTTGTATTTCTAATTATGGTGACACACAGTCAGTTTGAAACCGGGCGCTATTGACACACCTGTTCAGGAAAGACTGGCGCTTATTCTTTTCTACTGATTCCATGCTTCGTTTGGCATGAACTAATGTGTGACCCTGGAGCATATAAGCAGTCTTATGTCGCTGGGGTATATTTGTAGCAATAGCCAAAAAAAACATTGTATGGGTCAAAATTATCGATTTTTCTTTTATGCCAAAAATCATTAGGATATTAAGTAAAGATCATGTTCCATGAAGATATTTTGTAAATGTCCTACCGTAAATATATTAAAACTTAATTTTTGATTAGTAATATGCATTGCTAAGAACTTCATTTGGACAACTTTAAAGGTGATTTTCTCATTATTTTGATTTTTTTTGCACCCTCAGATTCCAGATTTTGTAGTTGTATCTCGGCCAATATTTATTTATATACTTATTTATTCAGCTTTCAGATGATGTATAAATCGCAATTTCTGAAAATTGACCCTTATGACTGGTTTTGTGGTCCAGGGTCACATATGTCATGTGATTTAACAGTTATTCTGCCATTCACATAGGATTAAGAAAATTATCTTAATTAATACTAATTGGTATTTGGCATTGGTTAAAGTATAAAAATCCTAGTGTGAGGTAAGATATCAAGTTAATACTTGCAATGCTATTGATCAACACTTTTGGTTCCAAATGTTTTTAAGAATTTGGTGTGTTTCGGTAAATATTTATTAATTTATTAAGTCATTTAGCAGATAAATATAATTGTATTTTTAAGTGGAACCGTGAAAACACTCACAAACTCAAAAAGAGAAGTTAATGCCTGTGAAAGCTGTTGCCCTACTTGACCTTCTGCATCATGTCTTTTTTCATCCTTCTCTGAGCTGAAAAACTCTTCAGCCCAAATGCTTTTCCACAGTTGACTTTGATCCGTAATACATCTCGGCATGGTTTCTCCTTCTGATCTGCTGCATGTTTCAGTGCTGAGGAATAACATGCCGCTTGTGTTGACGTCAGGCAAGATGAAGGTTTTGGATTAATTACTTTTCCAAGATATGCTTCAGTTTTAATTTTCTGGACAATAAATGAGCAATAGAAGGGACTCGGGGCAGTACGAAACCACCCAGAACACGCTAGCAACTGCATATCAATGAGCTAAAAACACTTTAGCAATCGCTCTCAACACCCATCGTGGTGGCGTTTTCCGAGTACACGCAAAAAGAAATAGAGAAATATAATGTAGTAGTCTGTTATTTTTCCATTTTCTTTATCCAAGTTTAAAGTCAGATGGCGGATAGTCCCTAATACTGAGACTAGTGGGGCATTTGTGGGTATTTCCCAGTGTCCATCTGCTGCTTGTCTCCATATAACTGCTGTAACCGTGACTGTAAGATGAGAGTTACTGTAGGATTGATCTCAATCACCCAAGGTGAGGATAGTGTCATTTTAAGACCTTCTCATTTGAGCATGTGTTTTAGTACATAGCAAAATATACAGGCCTATAAATATTTTTTTGAATTACAGATGACATCACGTGTATGACCAATCCATAGTCATTAATGTCAGTGTATACAGTACGCCTATTCTGTGTTTATCTTGTTTCTAAAAGATCTCTGTTAGATGAAACAAAAACCCACAATCTACGCCAGCAGGAACTTCACCCGATGTGTTGAGACCAGATGTACCACAACGTGGTATTACAAAAATGCCAAGTGCATGATGGGAGATTTCCTCTCCCAAAAAAGACGACTGGTGAAATGTTGTGTTTGTAAGACAAAACCATCACATACCCAACTTGATGAATGATCATATTTCCTGAGCGTGTCGGAATTATTTTTATCCAAATGTTTTTAAGAATTTGGTGTGTTTCGGTAAATATTTATTAATTTATTAAGTCATTTAGCAGATAAATATAATTGTATTTTTAAGTGGAACCGTGAAAACACTCACAAACTCAAAAAGAGAAGTTAATGCCTGTGAAAGCTGTTGCCCTACTTGACCTTCTGCATCATGTCTTTTTTCATCCTTCTCTGAGCTGAAAAACTCTTCAGCCCAAATGCTTTTCCACAGTTGACTTTGATCCGTAATACATCTCGGCATGGTTTCTCCTTCTGATCTGCTGCATGTTTCAGTGCTGAGGAATAACATGCCGCTTGTGTTGACGTCAGGCAAGATGAAGGTTTTGGATTAATTACTTTTCCAAGATATGCTTCAGTTTTAATTTTCTGGACAATAAATGAGCAATAGAAGGGACTCGGGGCAGTACGAAACCACCCAGAACACACTAGCAACTACAGCTAAAAACACCTTAGCAATCGCTCTCAACACCCATCGTGGTGGCGTTTTCCGAGTACACGCAAAAAGAAATAGAGAAATATAATGTAGTAGTCTGTTATTTTTCCATTTTCTTTATCCAAGTTTAAAGTCAGATGGCGGATAGTCCCTAATACTGAGACTAGTGGGGCATTTGTGGGTATTTCCCAGTGTCCATCTGCTGCTTGTCTCCATATAACTGCTGTAACCGTGACTGTAAGATGAGAGTTACTGTAGGATTTATCTCAATCACCCAAGGTGAGGATAGTGTCATTTTAAGACCTTCTCATTTGAGCATGTGTTTTAGTACATAGCAAAATATACAGGCCTATAAATATTTTTTTGAATTACAGATGACATAATGTGTATGACCAATCCATAGTCATTAATGTCAGTGTATATAGTACGCCTATTCTGTGTTTATCTTGTTTCTAAAATATCTCTGTTAGATGAAACAAAAACCCACAATCTACGCCAGCAGGAACTTCACCCGATGTGTTGAGACCAGATGTACCACAACGTGGTATTACAAAAATGCCAAGTGCATGATGGGAGATTTCCTCTCCCAAAAAAGACGACTGGTGAAATGTTGTGTTTGTAAGACAAAACCATCACATACCCAACTTACATTTTTTTTTACCGTTCAATAGTTTGGGGTTAGTAAGATGGGCTTTTTATAGAAAGCAATGCTTTTCAGCAAGGATGCATTAAATGTATTAAAAGTGACATTTATAAAGATACAAAAGGTTTCTGTTTCTAACTCATCAAAGAATCGAAGAATGATCATATTTCCTGAGCGTGTCGGAATTATTTTTAAATGGTCATGTGACACTGAAGACTGGAGTAATGATGCTGAAAAAAACAACTTTGCATCACATGAATAAATTACATTGTGCTGTTTTTATTGTATTTTTAATCAAATAAATGCAGCCTTGGTGAGCATAAGTGACTTTTAACAAATCTTACCAACCCCAAACTTTTGAATGGTAGTGTAGGGAAATATTGTGATGGAGGAACAAATGATCTACAACAGTCAAAATGTTGGTCTTGCAAAAGAGGAAAATCAGGTCAAAGTAGTTTTTAAAGAGGCGTCGTGTGGAATTTAAGCCCCTGAGGGGTTTCTCCCCAGCCTCCACCCTGCACTGGGAAACCAAGCTGATTGAATTAGCCGGAGGATAAAAAGGTGTAAACCATCCTGTAGTCATAATACACTACATTAAACCCTAGTTGGTCCACATTTTTGACTGAAACTTGGGTAAGGTTTCAATGGGTTTATTTAGAAACTCTTTGCAAAAAGAACGGAAACACTATTGCAAGCTTACGCATTGACACTCCTCTGTGAGCAATCAGATAAAAAAAGCGGTTTTGGCACGATGGCCGCTGTGTCATCATTTACGCTAAAAGCCTATCTTATCACCTCTTGTTTTAGAAAAGTACAGAAAGCAGATGGCAAAGTCCCAAGGGCAATTTGACATGGTACTGGAACTAAAAATACTATGGATTGTGGTTCTCGCCGTATGTACAAGCATTTTAAATTGGCATGTTCAAATTAATGGTTCTGTTATCCAGTTTAGATAACACACATTTTCCATTACAACTTTAAATTATGGTCTTGATGGTGGTTACTTGGTCCAAAAATTTGCCCCACAATCCTACTGAAGTGCAGTGTTATTGAATGTGCAAAAAATAAAAAAAATTCACCCAAAAATAAAAGTCATTATGTTGTTCCAAACTTGTTTGGCTTTCTTCTGTGGTACAGAAAATATATTTTGGAAACACAATGAAAGTTAATGAGGTGCATATATATATATATATATATATATATATATAGTCTTCCGTGATGTGCAGAAGACAAAACTGGTTTGGAACTATGTTAAGGGAAGTAAATGACAACTTAAATTTGGGGTCTCTTTAAAAGGAAGCTAAAAATGTGTGCAACAAAGCAGATAAGAGCTTTGGCACATGTTCAAATTCACACCAAAAGTCAGACTTCAACACGTGATGCAATGCAGATTTTTTTTAATGCATTATGATTAAGGAGAGCATTTACAATAAAATTAAGTTGTACATTAAGCAGACGGATTACATTACAGAAAACTCTGGAAAAGAGAGAGACACAAATAAATAGATCTACTTTAAAAACAATTAGCCCCCTTCCCCAACAAAAATACTGAGTTGCACTTCAACTGTACTGAGTCGCCGCAAGTCCTGCGCGTTATTACAACAGAAGCCTTAAAGCAATGCCTTTGGTCTAAACTGCAAGAGGAGTTACATGCTACTGTCGTACTATCACTATGAAGCGCATGGCAATCACTTACAATAAAAGAGCAAAGGCAGGCGTATTTGCAACTGGATATTGTATGCAATCTTCAGACGCTGATCAGTTGGGGGAAGAGTTCAGTCGCAAACATGTCATCCCAAGAGCCCTCGGAGCAGAGGGGGGATGAAATGTTACTGAAGGGGGAAGGAGACCTCTCGTATCCAGAGTCACTGTACGCATCCGTCAGATTCGAAGCCTTCTCGTAGTCGCTGAAGGAAGAGGCGTCGGAGAGGAAATCATCAACCGCGTCTGGACTCCGATCCACGGCAGGGATGACCACTTCCTCCGGTTCATCTTTGACAGACACTGTTTGGGTTTCCACCTCGATTTTTTCATCGGCCTCGGAGAAGGCGATAGAATCCTCGCTTTTGACTTCGCAAATGCTCTCCTCGCTCACCACCTCGGTGGGTTTGGTGTAGATGTGGTCGAAGTGGATCAGTTCATTAAGGGCCTCCAGCTTAACTGGTGCGGGCCCCAAAGCTGCAGGTGGGGAGGCAGGTACTTGCTCTCCTGCACCTCCATCCAGCACAAGCTCTGGCTGGGGCTCCTGTGCTTCTGGGAGCTCTGTCTTGAGGAAGAGCTCTGGGTCAAGGATGTCCAGAATACCAAGCAAGAGATCAGACTGCAGGACGAAAAGATGATGGAAAGTGAGATTTTGTCGGTGCAGCAAAAACACAAGACGAAACGGTCAATGCGATATGTGACCCTGGAGCACAAAAGCAGTGTTAAGTCGCTGGGGTATATTTGTAGCAATAGCCAACAATACATTGTATGGGTCAAAATTATCCATTTTTCTTTTATGCCAAAAATCATTAGCATATTAAGTAAAGATCATGTTCCATGAAGATATTTTGTAATTTCGTATTTCGTAAACATATCAAAACATAATTTTTGATTAGTAACATGCATTGCGAAGAACGTCATTTAGACAACTTTAAAGGTGATTTTCTCAATATTTTGATTTTTTTGCAGATTCCAGATTTTCAAATAGTTGCATCTCGGCCAAATATTGTCCTCCTATCCTAACAAACCATGCATCAATGGAAAGCTATGTATAAATCTCAATTTAAAAAAATTGACCCTTATGACTGGTTTTGTGGTCCAGGGTCACATAAACCTCTCAAAGCCAAAAACTGCAGGATCTTCACCTCAGAGTCTGAAGGGCCAGGGCTGAGAGTATCCATGGAGAAGTCTTCAGATTTGGGGACTGCTGGGCCTGCACCTGCTGCGGAGGCACACGTAGCCTGAGTGCTGCTGACTCAGAAGACCCGGTCACCAAACCCAAATCGCTCACCTCGGACTCCAGTACCTGAACCTAAGAGAGAATGAGAGGCATTAGAAAAACCACACTCTGCAGCCGCCTGTTTAACTAACATGAGCACGGGTTACAACCTATTTTTTTTTACCTTTTCTTTCTCTTCCAAAGTATCCAACCCCAGTCTCTGTCTTAGTTCCTCATTCTCACTGAGCAGATCGCTCGTCTGCTCTCGCAACAGCCCGTTCTCGACGTGAAGTTTCTCATTCTGTGGAAAACATGTCGAAATTAAATCTTTCCTCTAAACAGAGAGAGAGAGAAGAAAAAGAAAAATAGAAACAAAATCTGTTAAGAGTCAAAGTACCTCGAGCTCCAGCTCCAAGACTTGCTGCTCCAACTCTCCCATTTTGGCCTTTTTTCTGTCTCTTGCTGTCTGTGCAGCAACTCTGTTCTTCAGTTTCCTAGAAAAAATTAAATCATAGCTATTAAAAATACATGTTTTGGCTAAACAATAAATATAGGATTTATGTGGGACATGATACGGTGGGAAACTTTTTTTTGTATTTATACAATTATTCCCTTATATGGTCTTATGTGTGTGTTTGTGTGTGTGCAAAAACAGGTAACATTTTTAAATGTTCAAAAATCATGTTTTTTTTTTTATTATGTTATCATGTTTTTAAGTGTTTTATGGTGTTAGCTGTACTTTTTAGTTATTTTTTTTTTAATTATTATTTAATCAAAATAACCCAACTGCAGTTTGATTGAGATTAATTGGAATGCACAATGAAAAACATGATTTTTGAAAATTGCTAAAAACGGAGTTATCTGTTTTTGCAAATGAACTAATAAACCAATTTTGGCAGGTCAGACAGTTTTGAGGAAACGGCGCATGCGCAGTCGAGTTCCTGCCACGCAGGCAGATGTGGATAAATTATATTGATTCAGAGGGGGAGGGACTGACCGGCAAAACCCACTGATCTTGGCTGAGATTCAAATTCTTCCACATGAAAGGGTCAAACTGGTTAAACTGACTACATTTACATACTATAACGTCGATATATGAAATGTCTAAAACTAAATATTGCGCCCCTCGTGAATTATTTCGGTTTCAAACCGACCGAACGGATTAAAAAACTGATGAAATTAAATCCCAACTCGTCTCACCTTCTTTGCGCTTTTTCCTCTGGGCTCAGATGTGTGAGTCTCTGCCTTTTGCGCAGCGGTGCTCCAGAGACGGTGGAGTCGGAGTCTGAAGACGGTTGGTTCGGTATCATGACAGATATGGAGCGGCTCGGTTTCCCCGATATCAGGAGGACTTTATGGGCTCCTCCGGTCCCCGCTGTGACTACGACCATGTTGTCTGGTTAAGGATCTGAGTGAAGACCCTTTTCGGTATTTGTTTAGGGGTGGGAAAACGTCCGAAAAATCGTCTTAATTCCCTGTATATCTTCCCCTTCGATGTCTGAAAATTGAAGGCGTGGAGACGCTCGCGTTCTTTTTCTAGCGTCGTGGTGCGCTGTGATTGGCTGCCGGGATCACTGACGTATTTGTACGTCAGTCTTTCCTTGGGTTAAAATAGCTGATGTAATTTTCGTGTTTACGTTTATTCCTTCACGCTCATGACATTATTGATATGGAAAATTTTTCAGAAATTCTTCAAGTGACTTTAAGAGTCACCATTCTGGAAATTGCATTGCAAAAAGTGTGGCCTTATTAATAATTAGCCATAATTAGATCTAATTATGAGTAAATTCCACAAGAAATTTTGGGATAAAGACGTTATTTTATTTTTTTTTATGAAGAAATAAAGCATTATGTTCTTCTTTATGTGAAACTTAAGTTACTCATTGAATCTCATGCCTTTGATTTTTCCATTTTCATCTTTCCCCATCTACACTTTGTGAATTGATCTATTTTCCAGAGACGGTGGAGTCGGAGTCTGAAGACGGTTGGTTCGGTATCATGACAGATATGGGGCGGCTCGGTTTCCCCGATATCAGGAGGACTTTATGGGCTCCTCCGGTCCCCGCTGTGACTACGACCATGTTGTCTGGTTAAGGATCTGAGTGAAGACCCTTTTCGGTATTTGTTTAGGGGTGGGAAAACGTCCGAAAAATCGTCTTAATTCCCTGTATATCTTCCCCTTCGATGTCTGAAAATTGAAGGCGTGGAGACGCTCGCGTTCTTTTTCTAGCGTCGTGGTGCGCTGTGATTGGCTGCCGGGATCACTGACGTATTTGTACGTCAGTCTTTCCTTGGGTTAAAATAGCTGATGTAATTTTCGTGTTTACGTTTATTCCTTCACGCTCATGACATTATTGATATGGAAAATTTTTCAGAAATTCTTCAAGTGACTTTAAGAGTCACCATTCTGGAAATTGCATTGCAAAAAGTGTGGCCTTATTAATAATTAGCCATAATTAGATCTAATTATGAGTAAATTCCACAAGAAATTTTGGGATAAAGACGTTATTTATTTTTTTTTAATGAAGAAATAAAGCATTATGTTCTTCTTTATGTGAAACTTAAGTTACTCATTGAATCTCATGCCTTTGATTTTTCTTTTTCCATTTTCATCTTTCCCCATCTACACTTTGTGAATTGATCTATTTTGCTAATTGACACGAAAAGCTAATTCAATTAATGAAATTCACTGTTATGTTTTAAATTTGAATGTTTCTGAAAGTGCATGTGCATCATGTCGATATTGATCGCATTTGCAGTTTGAAGAGGATTGCATTTTTAACCATTAATTGATAAATTACGTCAAATGGTCAGGGACCCATTGAACCTTGTTTTAAAAGCTGCAGTTCAATGCTGCAGCTTTTATTGTGCATTATTGTAAGAAAAGTAGTAAAAGTTGCATTTAACTATTGCATGGGATTGCATCAGAAAATCTTTTTTTAAATCCTCTCATTTCATCAGGAAACAAGATCAAGTGGTTAAGACCCATTCAAATGCCTGCTCACTACCATTTGAAGGAGGTCACATTAGCTGCAATTGTAACCGGCTCATTAGCAAACACTGACTTGAGTGAAGATGTAGGTCTATAGTCAAAGGAACAGCTGAGCAAAGGAGAAGCTTCTGAGGGGACTTTCATGTCCTAAAAATCCCTCCTGAGGGTGAAAGAGTAGGCAAAGTGGGTTTCCCTGTTTGGACAGCAAAAATGTGCATGCAGTCTATACTTTTGCATAAAATCTGCATGTGATTCTGATAATGGGAACCCTCGTAGTAACGATTTCAGAAACTTTCAGAAGATTTCTTTAATGCATCCATCTGTTTATGTAGAATAGATTTTTTTTTTTTTTTACCACAGATTATTAGGAATTTTCAAATAAATGTCCGTAAGCATCCTGTAACAGTTGCAGCCTGTTGAATGAGAAGTCTATCACCTCAACTTCTGTGTGTGGAGAACAAACAGCGGCTGTTTGCTTTGCACACTATAGCCGTTCAATCAACATCGTGAACTTAGATGCAGAATATACACACCGCACTGGAACATGGAGAGTTTAAGTGCCACAAAAACATTTTGAATTCACATTCCTTCCATTTTTGTAGAAACACAGTATGCATCCCCTGTCTTGTGTTATAGTATTTAATTTATGATGTAACACGAAAGGGAACTGAAACCTCAACTTTTGGACATAGTTACTTGTAATTTAGCAGATGCTCCTCCTCTTAAGCTGTTATAGTGCACTAATCGGAGGGACAGTCCTCACTAGAAGAAACTGGGGTTAAGTGCCCTGCTCAAGGACACTAATACTGATAGGGCAGAACATTGGTCACTGTACCTTTACTATACTAGCTTGTTTAGGATTCAGTAATATATGAGACAAACATTTCTCTGTTCCTTTAGCTGCTCTTTTGCAGGGACATCTTTCTTGTTTCTTCAAAAAGTACCAAGAGAACAAAACCGTCACTGTGCATTTCTCCTAAAAAATCTCAAGGGGAGTCCCTAAATTGCACCTGGTTTTCTCTCTCACTGCACTAATGTGTTAGTATTGGTTTTGGTCTACTTCCTGTGAAACAGGAACTATGTTTGGCATGTGATTCTGATAATGGGAACCCTCGTAGTAACGATTTCAGAAACTTTCAGAAGATTTCTTTAATGCATCCATCTTTATGTAGAATAGAATTTTTTTTTTTTTTTTACCACAGATTATTAGGAATTTTCAAATAAATGTCCGTAAGCATCCTGTAACAGTTGCAGCCTGTTGAATGAGAAGTCTATCACCTCAACTTCTGTGTGTGGAGAACAAACAGCGGCTGTTTGCTTTGCACACTATAGCCGTTCAATCAACATCGTGAACTTAGATGCAGAATATACACACTGCACTGGAACATGGAGAGTTTAAGTGCCACAAAAACATTTTGAATTCACATTCCTTCCCTTTTTGTAGAAACACAGTATGCATCCCCTGAACTATGTTTGAAAAGAGCATGTTTTTGAATGATGAAAAAATATGTGTGTTGGCAAACTGACTCGAGGATGATGAAACTTACCAGCAATTCCTGTTATAAGTGACTCTTGACAAAGTTGTTGTGACATTGTGCTACAAAGTTTGCCAATACATTGTAGGTTAAACAGACAGTTCAAATATATTGGGGGTTAAACTGACCGTTAAAAAAAAGTGCAATGCAGAATCGGTGGTGCTAACATAATTTGCATTAATTAGCATCACAGTTTATTCAGAGAGGCACTTGTGTACTTTGTGCACGTGTTGAAAGTCTAAAAATACGACAACACTCAGACGCCAGATCTCATGAGAAAATGTAATTAATTCAATATGCTATTTCCAAGGAAATGTATTTCATGTATTTATGTATTTTAGAAAAAGTATGAAGCTCCATCCCATGAAAACGTACAAATGAAAATTTATTTCATTTTTAGCTAGTAACATTTCTCATTTCAGTTTAGATTAAGCTGACGTACCAAAAATAACAATAATTAAATGAAATTCACTAAAGCTAAGAACTAGAACATAACATAATTTATAACAAAATAAAAAAGTAAACAGAAAATATAAAATTCCAATTTAATATAAAATATTAATAAAAAGCATATCAGCGATACTGAAATAGCACTAATCTGGGTCATGCATCTGAACGAATAGAGCTATTCACCACTAGATCAATGGGTCCCATTGCAACATGACAGAAATTGATTTATTTGTCAAGCTTTTACGGAACAAATAGTAAAGCGATTCAACATGAATTGAAATTGTTTCTGAAATGGCTTGAATGCTGTTAAATTGCACGGGATTTTAGGTAGCATGTACTGAATCAAGTCTAAAGGCTAAAGGGTCAGATTGTTACGATTGTATGCATGATTTACAGTGTTTTTGGCTGATGTTTTCTTGTATGATCACTGGTTGACTTTTGCAGAATCCACAGTGACACTCCAGCTAGGGTGGGAACGTATGTGGCATTTTACCTATTGTTGTGTGTATTGTAGGGATAATGGGGCGTTGAAGGGTCACACCCGTTCACACACACACACACACACACACTCACACACACACACACACACACACAGCTGGTTTACTCCCAAGGTTTGTACGATGTTTACCCAATCCCAGATCACACTCTTCTGTGTGTATGCAACCTGCCTGCTGCAATTCCCACACATTTCAGGAAGAGAATACTGGCAAACCTGAATTAATGCTCTCTATAAAGATTTCTTGAGCATTTGTCCCATTAAAGTTTGTGACTATGCTTTTTAGACACACCTTATTTAAGGTCTTACAATTGCCCTACTGTTTAAAAGTTTAGGGACGGTCAAAATACAGTAAAAAAAAACAGTAATATTGTAAAATATTATTGCACTTTAAAATATTTTTTGTATTTTAATGCTTTACTGTCACTTTTTAATTAATTAAATGCATTTAATTTAATGCTGAACAAAAGTATTAATAAAAAAAAATGTTAGAGAATGGTGGTGTGTATCATAACACATCCTTGTACTCTTGTACTCTTTCATGTCTGATTGAAGCAACGACCGTGTAACCAGTTGTGAAACCTCAAAAGTGACACAGCCATGAAATGATCTCTGATCAAACGGTCTGGTGTAGTGGATGACTTTCTCATGTTTTATCTGGTATTTTATGAACTTGTCACTATGATGACAAAGTGTCTGGAGAGGCTTCAAAGAGACGAGTGCGGCGTTTTATTGTGTGTTGTTCTCTGGAGATGCTGCTCAGGGTTGTTAAAACAATGAGATTCGAATTAAAATATGAGCAATTCATGGATGAACTTGCCAAGACATCATGTGGTAACGAGCTTAGTTTCCATTCGCTATGTTTGAAGTAAAAAAGGAACAGAGAAGATGAAAGTGGTGGTTTGTGTGTAGGTGAGAGAGGTGGAAGAATAAATTTAAAGAAGCAGGAACCATAATCATGTCAGCCATATGGTCTGCAGTCATTTCCTGACACGCTGCTAATGTGGTTTAACCTATTTTTTAATTAATTAAATGCATTTAATTTAATGCTGAACAAAAGTATTAATTAAAAAAAATGTTAGAGAATGGTGGTGTGTATCATAACACATCCTTGTACTCTTGTGCTCTTTCATGTCTGATTGAAGCAACGACCGTGTAACCAGTTGTGAAACCTCAAAAGTGACACAGCCATGAAATGATCTCTGATCAAACGGTCTGGTGTAGTGGATGACTTTCTCATGTTTTATCTGGGCATGAGATTATCAGCATTTGCATGTGCTTTAAATACTGGAAATAGATTAATCTCTTAGAAGAACACTTTTTTTTTGAAGAGAGCTAAACTGTGTTTGAAAAAAGAAATAAATAAGAAATAAATCAATAAGAACTAAATAACAGTATTAAAAACATTTTTTTTACAGACATTTCCGTTAACTCTAAAACACAACACAATGCAGTATAAAAGGCAGGTAAAACACCTGTTAAAACTAAATATGGAAAATTTCTGCAAATTAATACAGTACATTATTATGCCCTATTATCCATCTTTTTATTTTTTACATGGACTATTCAGCTTTGTCAAAAACCTTTGTAAAGCAATTGTAAATTCACTAATAATAAATTATTCTTACAAGGAAAATGCATATCATATTGTCTGCTAGTGCAAAGGCCTTAAAGGGACAGTCCACCCAAAAATACAAAAAAATATGTCATAATTTATTCACCCTCATGTAGTTCCAAACCTGTGCATTTTTTATTTTTATTTTTTTTCATTTGTGGAACACAACAGAAGATATTTTGAATAATGTTGAATGTTTTGGGTCCCACTGACTTCCACAGTATTTGTTTTTTCAGTGGGGCCTACCATTTGGTAAATAACAGTATTAAAAACATTTTTTTTACAGACATTTCCGTTAACTCTAAAACACAACACAATGCAGTATAAAAGGCAGGTAAAACACCTGTTAAAACTAAATATGGAAAATTTCTGCAAATTAATACAGTACATTATTATGCCCTATTATCCATCTTTTTATTTTTTACATGGACTATTCAGCTTTGTCAAAAACCTTTGTAAAGCAATTGTAAATTCACTAATAATAAATTATTCTTACAAGGAAAATGCATATCATATTGTCTGCTAGTGCAAAGGCCTTAAAGGGACAGTCCACCCAAAAATACAAAAAAAGATGTCATAATTTATTCACCCTCATGTAGTTCCAAACCTGTGTGCATTTTTTATTTTTATTTTTTTTCATTTGTGGAACACAACAGAAGATATTTTGAATAATGTTGAATGTTTTGGGTCCCACTGACTTCCACAGTATTTGTTTTTTCAGTGGGGCCTAAAAACCATTTGGTTATCAACATTATTCAAAATATCTTTTTTAGGAGTAAAATATCTACACTAGCATATCAATGTCCTCCAAGCTAACATGGACTGCATCCACAAAACATGAGGGAATGAGCAATGTGAATGAAAAAATGGAAAGTAAATAATTTTTGTGTTATGCAGATTACACTGCTGGGATCTTGCTCATTGTGAGTGTGCTGTTGTGGTGGTGTCTCTGTTTTTAGCAGGATAAGCTGGGATTTGTTTGTGAAATAGCTGACAGTGCGGGGTCTTTGTTTCTCAGCCGTTGGCTCCGTCTGTAAAAAACAACAACAACAACAACTACATGACCCCAAACAGGCCTCGCAAGAGAGGGGGATGTGAACGCACATGGAAGTGTGTCCACATCTCCTGAATAATGTACTATTAACTGTAAGAAACTGAGAGATAAGCTAACATTTGGTAACTAATTGGATTCCGGCTGTGATGCATGCATCATCACTGTAATGGGAATTCTGTGAGCTACGCACAGTGAAAGTCACCATGGTTGCATGTTCTACGTCTGTACTTTGAATATGGGTTTCTTTTGAGGGTGGTTTGTGAGTTTCGCCTGGTTTCTGTCATGCACTTAACTGCCCCGTGTTTGTGCTCTTCTGTTCTGAAGTGTTTGTTCACTCTGATTCACCGAAGCTTCACAGTCAACAGGTTAAGTGTGTTTTTTCTCTGAAGCACCTCCTGGTGGAAAATAACAGATCACAGACCCAGAGGTAACAGCATCACCACCTGAGCTTGTAATTATCACATTTGAAGATCATTGCTGAATTCATAACCGCATGCTAGTATACTACTCTGACTGTTTTTAGCATATCTTTTTAATGGCAGAAACAGTGCAGGCAGCCTGGAAAGTGTCTTACGGAAATATTCCACCCAAAATGAAAAAAAATAATTCATTATGTACGTGTCTTTCATGTATGGAAGCCCATTTCCCCCATATAAGAAACAAATCATTTGGGGAGTCATTATTATGGGATTAAAAGTTTGAAAGATTTGTGTTGATGAGTATTATAGTCATTTAAATTGTCTGTGATCTTTGTGATCCTGTGTGTGTGTGTGTGTGTGTGTGTGTGTGTGTGTGTGTGTGTGAGTCTGGAATAAGCTGTGATTTGAAGAAGCTGTGAACTTTTTAACCCATAATCATGATTAGTAGATTATGACTTTTATGTTGTAATTATAACATAAAAGTAGTTTTTTCTTATATGGGGGAAATGGCCTTCCATACTAATGTAATTAATTACATGTTTTATTATCCTCATGTTGTTTCAAAACAATATGATCTTATTATTATTGATAGCCTACTCAAGTTTTGGTGTTACTCTAAGTTTTTGCTGTTTAATTTGTTTCCGTTTGTGCCAGTTTAGCTCCACCTGTAAGATTAATAGTGTAAGATGGGTTTGTCTGTTTCCATCAATAATAGATATGATAATCATATAGCCTATAATGTAGGTCTATACTCCCCAGTATTTATTATTGTCGCTGGTTTCCTAAAGCTGTGTTCGGAATGGAATACTTGTGTACTGCTCACTGCATACTGTGCACTAATAGACTAGATGATCCCTACTGAGAGTGTGTAAATGCCACACTAAATGTTTCAGTGCGACACAATTATTGACACGTGACCTCATTACCTTGCACTTTTAATTGAGCAGTCCAAACAATTAAACAACGAGACGGTTGATAATAGTTAATCATAATGGATATGGAGAAACAGTGAGAGTAGGCTAATAAAGTTTCCAAACATGAGCCAAACACTGCGTGAGAGTTTCCATATGAAGAACGGTAGACCAGAAACACATGTGCTGCCATCTGGTGGAGAATAGAAGAAGCGCACATTTATTTCTGAGAAAAAGTTGTGACGTAAGAAATTGTACATTCTTACCTTCCTACTTTTGGTGCAAAAATGAATACAGTCACTTAAAAAGTGCAAAATAAATAAATATAATAATGGATTTTTAAACTTTTAAATACATAATATCTACATAATACCAGCAAAAACTATTTATTTATATATTTATTTATTTGTAGAAAATATAATCTCAGGGCTAGAGATACGTGATTAAGCTTACAGCTAATGTCCAAAAAAAAAAAAATTGCCATTGTATATTTTATGAACTTGTCACTATGATGACAAAGTGTCTGGAGAGGCTTCAAAGAGACGAGTGCGGCGTTTTATTGTTCTATCTATCTATCTGTCTGTCTGTCTGTCTGTCTGTTTATCTATCCACCCACCATTGTGTATGCCCATTTATTTATTTTTTATTATGCCTAAAAAACATCTTCATTTCTACTTTTACTCTGCAAATTCACTGGAACACAATGAAGAAATAACAGATTTCAAGACTTGTTCACTTAAAGCATGACAGTTATTTACATGCAGTGTATCAACTTTCCGAAGATATTATTTAAGCTTTATACAATTCATAATGTTGTTGGCTCCTTTGTGATAATGCAATATTTATATAGTTAGTATAGTTAATATAGTTTTCCTCAGTTGGAAGTCACCTCAGATTGAAGCACAAGCTAAATGAATAAATGCATATGATGATGAAGATGTGGATGAAGTTCAGAAGAAGAGCCTCATGCACTTGCACTAATGCTGATGATCGTGACATGAGCACATGTTGGTCACTGTAAGAACTCACAAGATCACACAATCTCACACTCTTTCTTCTCTCTGTTTCTCTCTGGGTTTGTAGTTCTCTCCCGAGCGTGCGGATTGAGTCTGCCAGTGATTTGAGATCCTTTACAGTAACTTTCAGCAATCTACATTTCAAAGCATCCTTCCCCCTCTATTTCTTTACTTTTCTTTACTTTACTTCTTGACTATACCATAACATAGACTTTCTCAAACTCTTTCAAAGTTTTTCCAATCAGAGACCAAAGCCTGTTGTTTAATACAGTTACGCATAATCTTATCTTTAACTTGATTTGTTTAATATTTTGACGAAAAAATGAGTAGTGTTTGCTCATGCAAAACTTGCTGCTGCTGCTGTTGGGTGTTTTAGGTGATAAATTAATTTATTTGTATTATTTTTTAAATTATTTTTACATTACTTTTTCCAAATTACTTCATTTTTTACCATGTTATTCATTTATTAATTAATTTAATTTAATGAAAACTATTTAATAATACAGATTATTGTTTTTTTTTTCACCGAAATTTTTTGGAGAAACAATAATCCCCCTGCAATAACTGCAATAACCTGTAGAAGGATTACAAACACACAAAAAATAAAATAAAATAAAATAAAATAAAATAAAATAAAATAAAATAAAATAAAATAAAATGGAATAGAATAGAATCGAATTAAATTGAATTAAATTGAATTAAATTAAAATTAAAACTATTTTTAAAACTTTTTAGTTACTTGAAATGAAATAAACGTTAATTTAAATAAAATACAAAAAGCTTTTTTATTTTAGCTAGTCGGCAAGGTAACACTTGTTATTTTAATGTAGCTTTACTGGATGCACTAAAATCACTGAAACTTTAAAAATAAAAATAAAAATACGTAGGCAAAATGAAAAATATAAAAAAACATTGATAAAATCTACATTAGTATCTTAATGATAATAAAATAACAGTAGGTTTACATCCTGATTTACTGTTATTCATAATGAAACTCAGACAAAGTCCTGCTATTCATACTAATAAAATTAATGCAATAGAACTGATCATAAATATAGCACCCATACACTTTGATTATGACATATTTAAGCATAATTGTGTAGTGCAGTATTCCAGAAGAGCTGTGTGACTTCTGTACAAAGCTCTCGTCCTGTGAGAGTTTAATCTGAGAGGAGGAGCCACAGATCAAAGCAGAGTGATTTTCATTTCTCTCTCTCTCTCTCCCTTCCTGCATGTTCTCATCCTTCTCTCCTATATACACTCACACACACACACTCTGAACACACACACACACACACACACACACTCTCTCAACACACACACACACACACAGACACACTTCCAAGAGAGTGTATAGCAAAACCTCACTCACAGATGGCAGTAGTTTTCAGATCCACAGGTGATCGGCAAACACACCACCAGAGGGCAGAGTTGAATTGAATTAACTGAAGGCTATTTTTGCACTTTCATCCTTTCATTCCTTCCCTTTCTCTTTCATACACAAACCAAAAACAATTACGAATGGAGAAATGCTGTATGCACATACACCAGTAAAAATATTTCACATCAAATAAATGCAGCCTTGATGAGTGTAAGTGACTTCCTTAAGCATAAAAAAAAAAAACTTGCCAACCCCAAATGTTTGAATGCCAGTTAATGCATGCACACCGCTGGACATTTTTAGTAGACAGTAATGAAACTATTTCAAAGTAATGAGTCCACTTCCAAAGTTCTAATAGAAAACTTGAGCTAAAATCTGAGTAAAGTGAGGTGAGGCCAAGTATGGTGACCCATACTTGGAATTAGTGCTCTGCATTTATCCCATCCAAAGTGCACACACACAGCAGTGAACACACACACACCGTGAACACACACCCGGAGCAGTGGGCAGCCATTTATGCTGCGGCGCCCGGTGAGCAGTTAGGGGTTCGGTGCCTTGCTCAAGGGCACCTCAGTCGTGGTATTGAAGGTGGGAGAGAGAGTGCTGTACATTCCCTCCCCCCACCCACAATCCCTGCCGGTATGAGACTCGAACCCACAACCTTTGGGTTACGAGTCCGACTCTCTAACCGACTCTCTAACCATTAGGCCACGACTTCCCTTTCGTAAATTGATAAGCGTAATTGTATCTTTTGAACTTAGACACACAGAAACAAGCTGCTGTCTTCTCCTCGCATGTCTTTTGAAATCGAATTAAAGGGGTCAATGCCAGTTGGGTTACTATAAATACCAGAGAAGCCATTTTGCATGAGCATCCTCACAATGCTCTGGGAACCGTGCTCGTAAATCAGACGTCCCCTCGGTGAATCGTGTCTTTGATGGGGCCCTGCTGGCGTTCTCCTCTAATGAAGAAAAGAGATGATGAGGAGGCCCTACTTTTGCGTCTGTAACTCACAACACTGGAGTGTATTATTACATAAAGCAATTAAGAGGCCCCTGGACACCCACAGATGGAAATGTTTTCTCCCACAGACTCTGAGAAGATGTTACAGCCAGATCATGTTATATGTGTGAAAGGATGTCGACGCTTTTTATGTTTTGATTCGCAGCCCACAAGCATGCTTTAATTCATAGAAGGCCTTGTTAAAAGACAATGGCAGTAAATTATTTTATGAGATTCACACAAACTCTCAGGAAGTGCACCTATATGAGGGCAAGTACAGAAAACATGGTCTATAAGCTGATAAATTAGACAAATGTATTGCTCCCAGACATCTGCCTCACAACACACACACACACACACTCTCACCGTGGCTGACTCTTAACTTTTATAAAGAATATCTCTTTGGATTTGAGACTTTAGTCTTTGCAACTTTACAGATCTTCTTTATGCACCAAGAGCTTGTAACAGTCCAAAGAGAAAGGAAAAATTGAAATCGCATCATATGACCCCTTTAATGTATGACCTTTTCACGAATGCATGCTTGGGAAACTCTGCTCACCCCTGCTTCTCGTTTTATGCTTTGTTCAAAGTAAGCATCCGTATTTTGCTTTTATTTTTGACGGCAAACACACATCTTCTGCGTCCAGAACAACAGCACTATTATAAAGTCTTCAGCTTATCAGAGGAGTTTAGCCATTTATATTTCTCTCTCAGGACACGGATCAATGAAAACAGAGGAGGTTCTTTGTTTATCAACCCTCGAGGGCCTGCATACGATTTCACATGGAAATGACACTGGGGGAGATAGTAAACATGGCGTTTTTACGATTGCTTAACATTACAGCCACTGAGGCAACTATTGTTTAACTCGTGACACCTTTTACACTTTTCGGTCGGTCTTAATTTTCTCGTCTCATCTCCTAACAGTCTGTACGCAGATGTTTAGAGATACTCCACCCGGCCTGCCCACAAAAATGAGATTCTTCTTTGAATAAAATGATGCAATGCTATCGTGATGAACAAGTGACTGTGCATGCAAGCTACGAAGCTCGGAAGACCAGGGAGAGAATAAAACGAGACGCCAATTTTCCTCATCCTGTGGTAGTTTTATAGATTACAGCTGAGGGTCTTCTTGGAAAACAGATGGAGAGCCATTCCTCTCCTCATCCTCGAGATCATTAGCGCACAGCTTCGATGACATCTTCAGCTGAGAGTTGATCTGTAAATCGTTGTCATGCTGTAGGCAAACCAGCCTCTTTAGCATTCTGCAAGCTCTTTCGGCTTTTCCTGGCTTGAATCAGAACATATGTTGGCCATTTCGGGATCCGTTGTTTCTTCCTGATGCATTCCTGACCTTGAGGAGCTGTGCAGTCGGTTTTCATAAAGCGAGTGTCTTCAAAAAGACTCTGAAGCCACTCGCTTTTTGAATATATTGGGAGATTATTGCATGCAAATATCAGTTCATAGTCTTTGATTGTATGAAGAACGTGTTTACATTGGTCGGGCAAACACAGAACAATTCAATAAAATCAAACTTTGACGTGACAACACAAAAATGCTCATCACAAGTAGAATATGCATCATTTATTAGTTAATGTGGGCAAACTGAAAAAATAAAATATGGTCTGTGTGTGTGTGTAGGTTCATACTGTAAAAAAATCAATGTTTTACAAAAAGATTTTTACAAGAAAATACGGTAACACTTTATTTTACGGTGTCCTTGTTACACATTACATTAAAATAACAATAAATTATGCATAATTACATGCAGGTAACCTTAAGACAAACCCTAATCCTAACCCTAACCATATAGTGAGTAGAGTACATGTAGTTAAATAATATTACTCAGTACTTAAATGTAGAATTACACTGTAGCAGGGACACCTTAAAATAAACTGTAACCAAAAATATTTACAAATTTCATGTTCAGTTTAATGTGTTACCTGCTTCTTTTTTTCCGGGTGAAGACACTGAACTTTTATATATATGTATATATATATATATACAATTTTAGTTTTTGTTAATAATTTTGTTAGCATTTTAGTCATTAGTTTTTTATATGTCTGATCGTTTTCATACATTTTTATTTCAGTTTTAGTTTTAGTTATATTAGTAGCCTAAATCAAGATATAAATAAATATACTAAATAAAAATTATTTGACAACAAGCTGAAATAAAATAGGTTAAGTTTATATATATATATATATATATATATATCAGTTTAAGTTTATTTGGTAAGACTTTACAATATGGTTCCTTTAGTTAACAATAGTTAATGCATTAACTAACAAGGAGCAAGACATGTTTTACTGTATTTACTAATCTTTGTTAACATTAGACAATACAAATACAACTGTTTGTTGTTAGTTCATGTTAGCTCAGTTCCATTAAATAATATTAAAAGATACTTTTGATTTTACTAATGCATTAGTAAACATTGATATTGACATTAACTAGGATTAATAAATGCTTTGTAATTTTAATAAATGAAAGTATTTTTCATTATTAGTTCATGTTAGCTAATGTCAACAAATGGAAGCTTATTGTAAACTTACTGTTTATTTTATTTCAAGTAACAAAAATATTATATACACATATATAATGTCTTTGGCCCTTTATTTTCAGGCATTAAATGCAACTTTTTACTACTTCCCAAGCCGTGTAAAAATATGACACCTCAAATTTACCAGGTTATTTAACAGCACATATACATTGTTTGCAAAAACAAATACCAACTTTTTATTTTTTCCTTGTTAAATGGTCATCTTGCCAACATTTATTTTCAAAGGCGCACTTAACCAAGCCATGCTCTGGAAAATAAACAGATTTTTTATGTAAACGTGAGCTTCCTCGGATGAAATGGATCCAGTCCAAAGTGATAACAAACCAGTGCACTTTTGCTGTCAGTCCAAGGTCAAACTCTGAATACTTCAAAGCTTCTTTTATTTTTGAAGTGTTGAGGCACCATATAAGTGAACGCAAAGGGTCTTTGAGTTTGTCTTATTCCTCACGCGAATCAAAGGCCAGATGAAAGCCTTTAACTTGTTTTAATGTGAGGGGTAATTTTACTAATCAAAAAGTCATGCACAGCAAAAAAAGAGACCTTAAACTTCATTTTCTGTTGAGAATGCTATTGTTGTCTTATGTTTCCCAGAGATCCCAATTCTTAAAGTGTAAATAATAAATAATTTCGAAAAGAACCACAACCTATTTTATGTTCATATGACCTAATCAAAGCCCATTTGACAGGTTAACCTTTCTGTTCTATCAAATGTGATTTAAAGCAAATATTAAGACAACATATAATCTGAAACATATTCTCTCAGAAAGTGAGATGTGAATACTTGACAGACAAATATAAAGCGTAGTGCATCAAAAAGCCTATAAAACGAGTAAAATTCACTCTAATGCTAAATAATTTTGAGAAGGTTAGTAGTTCTCTTTAAGGTAGTCCACACAAAGTTCAACAGGTTGCCTCACAGTCGGCTGATTACACCTAAGGGAATTGTTTACAAATCTTCCAGCAAAGGTAATAAAACGTTTTTGTGACTATAGTATAAACGAAACGACGATCTCTGCTATTAACTTCAAAGTTATTACTATGTATGCACATTTCTGCGTATGAATCATCCAGAAAGTGTAGCTCCTCCTTAACGATTCAGAGAGGGACGGACGCTCACGAATCGGTTCCTTCGAACGAGTCTTTTAAAAGAACGAATCTCTTTTCGATGCACCTCATATTTTAGATGGCTGAAGTTGATCTTTTTTTACGGTTATAATAAGAGTTATGAATAAGTAAAAATTACCATATGCACCTACAATGACGTACACTCTTAAAAATAAATGTTCTTTATTGGCATCAAATGGTTCCATGAAGAACCTTACCATTCAAGGTTCTTTATAGTGGAAAAAGATTATTTTGATTTTTAAAATGTCCTTCATAGTCATACTAAGAAAAAACGGTGCTTTAATAGCTATTTACTGAAAAGTTTTTTTGTGGAACCAAAATTGTTCTTCTGTGGCATTGTTTTGAAAAGTGTAAGGACGTTCCTGAAACTCCTAATTTATTTAGGCTATTTTGTTGTATTGTTCAATAGCTTGAGAAAATGTTATGCCCAGCAGCTGACCAATGGAGAAAAATATATTTCTGAGTTGCAAATTGTGGGGAAAAGGCTTATTATCCTTAAATGCTCTCTCTGGAGTCCCTTCATGATTTGTAGAGACACATATTTAAATATAGCTCAATAAGAAAAAGACAACTCGACCTGAAAAAGACTTGACTCGTTCTTCGGCAGAACGAAGGAGTCACTGAATGAATCGTTTAAACTAGGTGATTCAAAAGAACCGAGTCACTTGGATGAATCAAAATCCCAACCACTAGAATGGAGAGGGTCAGGAAGATCGGTGGGTGGGGTTAACCCTTTGTGGAAAAAAAAATTAAGGAACCACGTGTTCCCCGACCAAAGGAGACCCGCTTTGTACAGAGAGCGCTAGAAGCAGCCAGCGAGGCAGAGCGAGTAATGCGATAGTCCAGGCTGCGATGGGGAAATAAGCCACGACATTCTTCTCAAGGACAAACTTTTATTTTTAATGATCGCTATTCTCACGTCTCATTGCGGTTTGTTTTTTTTCCTCCCCCTTTTTTGTTGTTTGTATTTTTTGGGAGGGCACGCTCTCCTCTCAAATTTGATTCTGAATCGACACTTTTTTGAGAACCCTTGGAAATTATGTACCGATCGGCGCTGATCCAACCGGCAAGATGATGATTTTACCGAGGAGTGGGTTCGGTCGTGGTGCTGATTCGGGGGTCTTGGTGTTGTTTTGGGTCTTGGGAAGCGTCCTAGCCAAGGATACTGCCTTTGTGGAAGTTGTGCTTTTTGAATCGAGCCCAAATGGTGATTATACCACTTACACGACAGGTTTGCAAGGGCGCTTCTCCAGAGCCGGAGCCACTATCAGCGCAGAGGGCGATATCGTGCAAGTACGTTTCCGTCTCTACCGGTGCACTTGCATGGGGATTTGACGCTCTCTGTGCGGTGCATTCGCTCTCCGCTACTTTGTTTTTCTCTGTCTTTTCAAGCGGGTGTGGGGTTGCACTTCACTGTGCGTGGATGATGGTGCAAGCAAGCCGAGAACTATGCGCTTGCAAAATGGCCTCTTGTCTCTTGTCAAAACATGCAAACGTAGGCTACTTGCAAAAAAGTTACTTGGATGCACAACTTGCATGAATGGTGTTGTTGTGTGCCGCAGAAGCGCACGAGGAACGTGCAGAAACAAACACGGCGCAAACTTTGCAGCGCAGATGACAGCGTTAAACACGTGTCAGAGGTTATCAATTTTAATAAGAACTGCATTCCCCAGATCTTTTGCGGCGTTATAATGCTCACAATCAATGGAAACGTGGAAAGATTAAGGATGTCCAGGCCCTGGGAATTAATAAAAGTTTAAAAGTTATAAAAAAACATTTAAATTTTTTCCCCCCTGCTTATGCTCCTTATATGCTTATGTGCTTGCAATGTATTTAAAATGTATCTATATAAATAAATAAAAAGGTATGCGGTAAGCACATGTGACTGGAAAAGTCAGAATTTCTCCTATAACTTTTGTTAATTTCCAAAGTAAATATAATTGTTCTAGTGGTGGAAAACATTAATGAGGTGTGAGAATCCTGTAGAAAGACCTTCAAGATGACCTGAGGTTACTCTTAAATCATATTAATAATAATCCTAATGGTCTGGTTTAAATACGACACTTAATGTCATATAAATGTCCTTTGTTTAAAGTTCATTGAAGGTTGTGAGAAATCTTCTCCGTAATGTGGTCCAGATGCCCACTCTGCTTAAATAGCATCTGCACAGGGACTTGTGCAATTTGATAAATCGTTCATGAACCATCACACCTACGTGTGATTTATTCCTTTTATTGCACACACACACACACGCACGCACGTGGTTTTGGGTTGTGCAATGCTTCTAAAGAGCGTCCCATTTTCATGATTTGTTGAAGGTTTGTCGTTCTTCCCCTCCTCTTGTGAAAACAGAGAACAGGCATCAAAGAGCGAGACGTTATTGAATGCCACGCCAAGAGGAATAATATGTCCCTTAAACACTGCTGGCTGAAGTGCACTGTGGGAAGTTATGGTGACTGTGTCTGTAATGTGAAAGGGATGCATGATGCAGATCAAAGCGGATGCCTGATATGCTTTTTGATGAATGCAAAAATGTATTTTGAGTCAAAAGTTTTGCAGTAGTCCATCTTTCAAAGGCTTCTTCTATTGCTTTTGTGCTTTTCTCATACAGTCCTCCCTGTGGTTTTAGTGTAGAAAAATGAAAAGTGCAGGCTTTTTTACGTCCAGGTCTGCTGTGTCCATCCCACATCGTTTACAGTTGTGTACTTAGTAGTGTTAGAACGTTCCCATGTATAGGATTAGTGAGTATCACATTCTTCAAAATGGCAAGTGGTGATCATCATTTTTCAGTGATGGCAGAGGAGGTTGCTTTCTCTGTAGTGGCGTGAAATGAGAGATTTAGTGGTTTAGATATTTCGACTGGCCATGCATCCATTTAGCACGGGCCATTTGGCTCTAGACGACGGACCTCAGCTTTACATTGAGAAGACTTTGAGGTGGTTTAGCTTTTGTCGCAGAGGCCAAGTTAGAGTTCCTGTTGGAATCGTGTACATTCTGCGAACGCTGTAAACATTGTGTGCTTGATTTTTATTTTTTTTTAGATCTTTTGCTCTCTCGCATTTTCTTAACTGCTCTGCAATGTGTCTTTCACAATTTTCTTCTCAGCAATGCCATTATTCCATGTCAGCTTCTCAGCAGCTTTCATTTGGCTTTGAATGGTGTTGAGATGTGAGAGTTTTGTTGTGAAGCTGGTTGAATAGGAACCATATGTTTATACGACTTCTGAAGAGAATAAGTCATTGGTTTTCATAATAGTTGTGGAATTCTGCATTCTTGCACAAACATTTCTTGTGCCTATTTGTCCAAATGGCTTTTAAACATGGTAGTTTTCCTGCAAACTGTTTCATTATAAACAAGTTTTGGTTGCGTGTTTGAGAATGCAATTACGTTAATACTGTAGGATGTAGTGCAATATCAAGCACTTTTAAGAAGCTAGACTTGGTACATCCTTGTCAGTTTTCCCTTGAGTGAAAAAGGAGAGCCTGGAGTATACCATCAGGGCCAAAGCAAACAAATTAACTCAATTTGCTACATACTCTACCTTATGGGGCAGGAAGCAAAGTGACTTTTCTTGGCTAATACACAAAACCAATGTTCCCCTTGGCTAGAACCTCGATTGCCTCAATTTTGTCTTCTCTTTGCATGAAAATCAGTGTCTTTTTAAATAATTCTTACACTCTGTTGTTGTGGTTTTTCTCTTGGAAAGGTCGTGCTGATTGTGTTTTGAATATAGTGTTACGTTCCTACTGCCAGTTCCTTGGCGTTTCTCCAGTGGAGACTAGTTAGCTGTTGGTTTTTACATACGTTTATTATAGAAATCGAAGTGCTTTGAGTGTTTTGGCTTTATTTTTTATTTTTTTCAAAGTCTGAAAGGTTACAATATTTAACCTGAAATGCAGCTTCATGTTTGGACTACTGATTTTGGCAGTGGTGGTTTGTATAAGTCCAATATACTGATGCCTGACTTACTACTACATTTAATTGGCTGAAATATTGTTTTTGTAAAATGCAAAGTCTTGTGATTGCAGGTTGTGTTAAAGTTTAGGCCCGGATCATTATACGTGCAACATTGCACGTTCAAACAATGAAGGTCTACTGTATGTTTTGATAGCTTTGTTCTTTATGCTCTTTGTAGTTTAGTTTTTGTAGTTTAGTGTATTGGCCTTCAACCAGTGGCACTTGGATTTTTATTTTGCTTTGTTTTGTCCTTGATTTTGACTTTGTTACACAGAAATGACAACTTCTAAATGTTTTAAGGATGTCAGACTCAGTAGGTTAAACTGTATGTATAAAGAATGATTTTTAATGTTTGTGTGTGCATGTTTTTCACCCTCGGCATCAGTTGATTTTATGACTTTTGACTTTAATATTTATTGTGTAGTGCTGAATGGTATTTTGGAAAAATACAAGTTAATATACACTATATCGTTCAAAAATATGAGGTCTGTACAGTATTTTTTTAAATAATACCTTTATACAGTGAAGATGCATTAAATTGATCAAAAGTGACACTAAAGATCCTTCTAATGTTGCAGAATATTTATATTTCAAAATAATGTCGTTGTTTTTTTTTTATATAAGTTTCTATTCATCAAAGAATCCTGAAAAAAAATCCACAATAATAAGTTTCCACAATTATTTTTAAGGAGCACAGCTGTTTTCCACATTGACAATAACAAGAAAAGTTTCTTGAGTACCAAATCAGCATATTAAAATATTTCTGAAGGATGACATTGTATATTGTACATTGGTGACTGGAGTAATGCCACCACTGGAAAATAATGTTTTTTACTGTATTTTTTTTTATCAAATAAATGCAGCCCTGCATTTAAAATCTTGTCAACCCACAAATTTTGAGCACAAGTGTATAATGTGCAAGTATAATATGGACCACAAAACTAGTCTTAAGTGTCCATTTTTCGAAATTGAGATTTATGCATCATCTGAAAGCTGAATAAATAAGCTTTCCATTGATGTATGGTTTGTTAGGATAGGACACTATTTGGCCGAGATACAACTATTTGAAAATCTGGAATCTGAGGGTGCAAAAAAATCTAAATATTGAGAAAATCGCCTTTAAAGTTGTCCAAATGAAGTCCATAGCAATGCATATTACTAATCAAAAATTAAGTTTTGATATATTTATGGTAGGAAATTTACAAAATATGTGGAACATGATCTTTACTTAATATTCTAACGATTTTTGGCATAAAAGAAAAATCGATAATTTTGACAATGTATTTTTGGCTATTGCTAGAAACATACCCGTGCAACTTAAGACTGCTTAAGGGTCACATATGAGAGATCCAGAAATAACAGAGTTAAAGGAAAATACTGAATAGTGCTATTTCTACTTGAGCCTTATTGATGGGACTAAAAATGGCAAAACTGTGCATTAGTTAAACAAATCTTGATGTATATTTACCTTAGCCAGTTGTGATTGTCATAAGTCGCACCCGTCTTTCATTTTTTAGGATGATAATGACTGTCACAGCAACTGTTCTCTGTATGACACCAGACGAGTTTAGATTTATCTCTCATCTACCATCATAACTAAGTGCATGATTGTGTGTAGTTCGTGACCGTTGCTGCCGGAAGTCCCTTATATATACAGAAGTGAAATGAAATGATCTGTGTGAGCGCTGGCGGTGCAGGTGATGACATGTTGCCATGGCGGCGTTTAGAATGATGCCATCTCCACATTCTCTCAGGCAGAACCGTAGTGTCATATCCACACACGACTGACCTGAAATACCTTGATGGATGACTCTCCTTATCACCTCCTGCAGCAGAACCAGCGCTTTTAAACACTGTCCTCACTAAGAACTGGATGTGGGAAAGTAACCATGTTCTCACCTGTCTGAGGGAAATAGAAATGCGTTGGAATTGGAAAATGACTCGTGTTTGTTTTTAAGTAGAATGTTTTTGGTTGGGATGCAAGTCTTTGCTTGTTGTGTTCTATGGCGTCTTGCTTATTGTTGTTGTACTGCAGTGCTTTCAGATGCTTAGCACATCTGATTTAGATTTTTAGGATTCCGAGGGAAATCAAGGGAAGCGATCATATATGAACGTGGTTTTGCGCAGCTTGTCAGTGAACAACAGCTCTGTGTAGTAAATGCTGCTCCATGTGAAAGCCCGCAGGTGTTGGAGATTTACCGCTGATTACAGAACCGGCTTTACTGACAAGATACGCATTAAATATCGCATGTGATTTATCGTGCAGCCCTAGTTTTAATGGTTAAATTAAAAAGGATTAATCAAAAAACATGTCTAATTAATTGTAATCATGAAACTTACACAGTTTAACAGCAATGTATTAAAAGTTTACAAAAATTCATTTTTAAGGCCCTGTGAAATACGTTTTCAAATTCAGTTTTATTTTGACCAAATTCTGTTTTAAAAATAATAGTAGTGCTATCATTACATTAAGTAATATATTTCTGTCAAAGTTTCTTCAAGTTAAACTGAACTTTTATTTTGACGGTTTGCTGACTGAAGACCTTGAAGTTTCTGTTTGTATATGATAGTTTTTCTCAAAATAAAGGTATAATGCTCATGAAGTGACTCTCGGAGCAGTTCTAGAGTGTTCATGTTCTCATATATTGAGGCAGCAGAGGCTGAAAACACACATGTGTTTAGTATGTGTGTAGTAAACAAAACCGTGCATCTGTGCCATTCATTCACACAGAGACGTGCAGAACATGCAGGATTCATATATATGTAAATGAATCTTCAAAATTGAAATTCACATTTTGCAGCTTAATGTTCACAGATACTAGTCCGCATCGTGTTTTGATTGAAGTGTTCCAACCTACTTTTGATTTATGCATCCAGAATTTGGCAAATTCCGTGACCATTCTGCATTATACAGAAATTTGCGGAAATCATATGCGGTGTTTTATCTCTTTAAGAGCCCACTAAATGGTAAGATTGTCAACGAATAAGCAACTACTACTACTATTCCTTTAACAGACCACGAGGCCACTTGCCTTGCTTGCGGTGTTGATGATTTGAGGTCTGGGTTCAGATGCATAAACTGCACTTTAGGCCTATTATATATTTTTTTTCATTTTATCTTACAAAATCTGTTAAAGTCAGCCCACGATCTGTGGCGTGATTGATACAGCGTCATTCCTCAAAGCTCGCTGTGCGCTTAAATTAGGACCATAATGAGAGCTTGGTTTGACCTAAAGAGTCTGCATGCTTTTCCCACAGACTGAAACCATGGGAGTCCAGAATGGCCCTCCACGAGACAGCGGGTACCCAAAAACACGGGCCCCTCCCTGTCCACAGCAACAGTAGCAATATTCAACAACCGTGGGTTTAAAAGGTTAAAAGTGCTGCACGACTACTTTTCCATTTATTGGTTTTGTGGTGGCAGCTGTATTTTAAGACCCATCTACTCAAACCGCTAACCCGTCAACCTTTCAGAGCCTTGCCAACGTAATTTGAGGCTGCTTTTTTTTTTCTCCCTCTGTCGGAGTAGAAAAGATGAAACTGTTTTTGTCTACTTCTGTCTTCTTTTACCACTGTCTGCCTCACTCTGATGCACTTTTTTAGTGTTTGTTTTCTTAAGGGGCACATTCTCAGGGGAAGTCGTGGCCTAATGGTTAGAGAGTCGGACTTGTAACCCAAAGGTTGCGGGTTCGAGTCTAGTACCGGCAGGGATTGTAGGTGGGGGGAGTGAATGTACAGCGCTCTCTCTCCCATTCAATACCACGACTGAGGTGCCCTTGAGCAAGGCACCCAACTGCTCCCCGGGCACCGCAGCATAAATGGCTGCCCACTGCTCCGGGTGTGTGTTCACGGTGTGTGTGTGTTCACTGCTGTGTGTGTGCACTTTGGATGGGTTAAATGCAGAGCACTAATTCCAAGTATGGGTCACCATCACTTCACTTTCACTTTCACATAGGCAGAAATGAATAAAAAATTTATCTACGCAGGTCTACGCATGGATTCTTTAGTTGTTTTTTTCTGTGAAGAGACTTTCCTATTCTTGCTTCCTGCAAAGGCGCAAGAGATTGCTCCGCCGTTTCTCCTTGAACCCCCTATTGATTTGCCCATCAAAGCTCATTCACAAGGACTGGATGTTCACTTGAGAGTCAAGAGCGGTCCTGATGCTGACTGACTGATTAGCTTATCACAGCTCGTCATTCCAGTTGCTATGGTTACGCCTCTAGAAACTCCGTTCCGAGAGTTAAATGTGGGGCTTTTTGGAATCCAATAAATAAGCTACTGTTGACACAATGGTAAGGCTGGTGTGCTTCTGTTGCCTTCATTTAGCGGCGGTGGGGGCAGAGGGTTATGAAATGACAATGCTCTGGGTGCACACAGAGGCTCAGGCATGCATTGTTGTCGTTCAGGAATGTGCTGACGAACGGCTGAAGTCCAAACCGCGCAGAACCATTGTTTCCTTCAATCTCTGGTTTTGGGTCTTTTCCTCATTCAGTGTCTGACTGTCTCTCTGCCTGTCCTGTCCCTGTCCTGACTCTGTATGCTACTCGTCTTTGCTCGTGTTTGCCCTTCTGCTTAACCAGTTAGCCTAGACTTGAAGGTTTTCCTCTGCACTTGTTCATATGTTTCCTTTTCCTCTTCGCTCTCCAGGGACTCTTTACCGTCATGTAGACGAGGGGTCTCAGAAACGTTTTAGACTTCAAGTCTCGGATCATGTCTTGAGGATGAGATTTAATTTCAGACTTCAGTAATCCACGAAATGACTTCAACCCTTAAAGGGGTCATATGATGCGATTTCAAGTTTTCCTTTCTCTTTGGAGTGTTACAAGCTGATTGTGCATAGATAAGATCCCTGAAGTTGCAAAGACTAAAGAAATCAGTGGTTAAGTTGTATTTACAACACTGTTCCAGAACACTTCGACCCAAATATTTAGATGTATGCAGCACATTTTATGGAGGACCGTTGCTGGCCAATCACAGCACACCTTGCTTTTTCAGACCGATGAGCTTTGTAAAAATCGACGCGTTTCAAAAAGGCGGGGCATAGAGGAGAAACAATAATGTACAGTATGTGCAAAATAATGTGTTTTTTTTACTTTAAACCGCATAAACACATTTCATTACACCAAATACACAAAATAATGTTCTTTTTAGCAGCATATGACCCCTTTAAAACCGCATTCAAATCTTTTCCATTATGAGCTAGACTTGACTTGATTCAAGCTTTCATTCGAGATTTCAAGTCAAGTCTAGGTCATGACGGAAAACACTTGAATCAAGTCTTAATTTGCTGAGTTGAAGTCATATTTTGGATTCATGATTGAAGTTTTTCACGTGATTGATCATTTATGGTTTTAAGTTAAAAAGTTCTTCAGTATTGAGAAGGAATGAATGACAGAATAACATTGTGAAAGTGAACATTGTTTATTCTTATGAGATTAAGCAAATACATTATTATTATAATTTTTTTTAAGAAGGCAGTTTTTTTTCCTCCCACACACATTACCGATCAAAATTGTTTGGTTAGAATTATTATTATTATTATTTTGATTAATAATTTTAAATGAATTAAAGAGTCCTGAAAATGATTTCTGATAGATCATGTGACACTGAAGAAAATTCAGCTTTTCCATCACAGGAACAAAATAAACTTTTAAATATTAAATAAAATAAAAATTAAATATATTTAAATAGAACATTTTAACTGCAATAGTATTTGTGTTTACTGTATTTTTGATCAAATAAATGCAGTCTTGGTGAGCACAAGAGACCTCTTTAAAAACATAAAAGCTTACAGACTCTACTTTTAAACAATATTGTTCAATATAATACCTTAATCATTTTCTTTTGTGTTTAATGGTTTGCAGTCATTGAGTGAAAGCAGGAATGTCATTGGCCTCATGCACCAACATTATATAACTATTTATAATCCGTTTCCCTTACAGTTTTACCTTTTATTGGTGTATAGCACATTTAGAAAAGTTGTCATCCTTAGTGCCATTTGTGTTGCTCATTGCTTTTTGATTAGGTTCAGCAATAGCCTTAAGACCGTTCTCATTCTAGTCACGCAAACAAGTATCTGCAACAAAATCCAAGCTTCACTAATATTTAGCAAGTCATGAAATCCTCGAGTTTTAAGACCACGTCTCTGCTTATCATATATGCCACCTTCTTCTTGAGTTCAAGAACACCGGGTTCAAAGTATACCGCAATACACCCCAGCCGAGAATTACATAAGACCAAAGATTTCCACAGGAATATTACGCCCAACGCTTATTTGTTTTCACCACTTAAAGTACAGTTCTTAAAATGAACATTCATCATCATTTGTGACCCTGGACTACAAAACCAGTCTTAAGTGTCAATGTTCTGAAATTGGGATTTTTCTGAATAAATAAGCTTTCCATTGATGTATGGTTTGTTAGGATAGGAGGACAATATTTGGCTGAGATACAACTATTTGAAAATCTGGAATCTGAGGGTGCAAAAAAATCTAAATATTGAGAAAATCATCTTTAAAGTTGTCCAAATGAAGTTCTTAGCAATGCATATTACTAATCAAAAATTAAGTTTTGATATATTTACAGTAGGACATTTACAAAATATCTTCATGGAACATGATCTTTACTTAATATCCTAATGATTTTTGCCATAAAAGAAAAATCTATAATTTTGACCCATACAATGTATTTTTGGCTATTGCTACAAATATACCCCAGCGACTTAAGACTGCTTTTGTGCTCCAGAGTCACATTTGGTTACTTGGGTTTTGTGTATAATTCATGAACATAATGTTGTGAACTGGCTGTAATGCATCTAACTGATTTGTGGAGCTACAGATAAGTTCTGCTTCTAGCCCAGTTATGAAAGTGCTTATTTGCGTATCTGTAATATTAAGAAAGTCCTCCTCTCTCTGTGATGGATCATCATTTTCAATATTAAAATATCATATTTATAATGTAATATTATATTTAACAGAGATTTTTTTGTTTCCATTTTATTTTATTTTTTTAATTAGTTAAAACTAATATTTAATTTTAAATAAGATAATCTCAATATTTATTATAATATTATAATGTTTAAAATAAAATGAATAGATCTTTTTCTATTTTATATAAATTATTAATTATTTTTTACTAATTTATTTCTAAAATATTTCATTAATATTATTTTTAGTTAAACTATATTGCAAATCATATTAATATACTATTATTAATATACAATGTATTTTATTTTTTAATTAGTTAAAATGTAAACTTTCATCCCTTCGGTGTAGCGGCTTCCAGCTTTGAAACATTAGGTTGTCTGGTCCAAGCGGCAGAGTTGTCTCTTTGCTTAATGTTCTCAACTCTGTACTGTATAAAGGAGGTAGATTTATCTCTACTTGACCAGAATTCCCCCCTAAGGAGTGTTTGTGTGAGAGAGTGTGAGAGAGTGTGTGAGAGTGTGTGTGTGTGTGAGAGTGTGTGTGTCTGTGTG
>NW_015646445.1:2090978-2116434 GCF_001515625.1 Sinocyclocheilus rhinocerous | reverse complement strand
GTGTGTCTGTCTGTGTGTGTGTGTGTGTGTGTGTTTAGGTGAGAGACCTAGATTTGCCACTTTGCTTGTTTCGGATTTACTCTTCTCAGGTTCACATAGTGGTAAACTAGCCTGTTTTGCCTGTTTTGTTTTGGTTTATTTTTTTTTTATTTTTAATTTTTAAATATATTATAAATAATAATATATGTTTACTTTGTCATTTACTGTTTTATTTGAGTGAATACATATTTTTACTTTTAGTATTAAATATATTAAAATATCATATTTATAATGTAATATTATATTTAACAGAGATTTTTTTGTTTCCATTTTATTTTATTTTTTTAATTAGTTAAAACTAATATTTAATTTTAAATAAGATAATCTCAATATTTATTATAATATTATAATGTTTAAAATAAAATGAATAGATCTTTTTCTATTTTATATAAATTATTAATTATTTTTTACTAATTTATTTCTAAAATATTTCATTAATATTATTTTTAGTTAAACTATATTGCAAATCATATTAATATACTATTATTAATATACAATGTATTTTATTTTTTAATTAGTTAAAATGTAAACTTTCATTTTAAGTATTGTAATATTTTAAATATTAAAATACAAATATTTTTCTATTTTTAATGTGTTTCTATTGTTAATTAAATTTTAATATTTAAATGTAAATATATTTTGCATCTATAATATATATAGAATATTGTAATATAGCTAGTAATATAGTGATATATTAAATACCTTTAGTAGTAGTAGTTTTATTTTCAGAATTTTTTATTTTATTTTATTTTATTTTTGTAAGTTCTCACTTGTCATTAATATACTAGTTATCTATCACTACATATTAAAACAGACAGTCTGTAGCTTTTATGTTGTATGTTATTAACACCAGGAAAGGAAAAAAGTGTTTTGGTTGTGCTGCCCCCAGGCATTTCCATGTTGAGTTGAGATGACTTTCAACACCTCGTCTATTTATGTGGTATTTTTCACACGCATGCAGAGGTTTTCTCTGGATTTACTGGCCCTTCCCTCTCCTTTTACCTCATTACACATAACCCGTCAGACCTGAGAGAGAGAGGTGGCTCTGGAATCTGGTTCTAGGTTGAGCACAAATGTGCCGCCGGAGCTGATAGGATCGGCCCCTGAGCACGCTCAGATCAAAGGCCCCCGGCGGCTCTTCAAAGAGCTGGCTGAGCAATGCCTGACTGATAAAGCTGCACCACAAACGGCTGGTGATGTAATCTCAGGCCTGCCCTGCAGCGAAATCCACCCCTGCACACACACTCACAGACACACACTCACACACACACACACAGACACACACACGCACATGCACACACACACACACTCTCTCACACACACACACACACACACTCTCTCACAGACACACTCACAGACACACTCACACTCTCACACTCACACACACAGACACAGACTCACACTCATACTCGCACACAGACAGACACTCACACACTCTCACACATGCACACGCACGCACGCACGCACACACACAGACACACACGCACGCACACACACACACAGACACACACACGCACAGACACACACACACACACACTCTCACACACACACACACACTCTCTCACAGACACACACACACACACTCTCTCACAGACACACACACACACACACTCTCTCACAGACACACGCGCGCACACACACACACACACAGATCACATACTGGTATTTGATGTAAGTTTGAAACAGACTGAGTGTGGGGTTTTTATGAGATTGGGTTAATCCATTGGGCGTTCCTAAAGTACACAACAGGTGGAACAGAGTTGTAAAGTTTATACAGGAACAGCACTGTGTGTGCATGCTGCTCTTTGAAGTGTGTGCAAGGAAAACGGTGGCACTCCAACAGACGACGGATAATATATTGACAGCTCCTGTGACTACAAACACGGCGTCACAAGAACGGCTTTCTGTGTAGTAGTGAGTGAGTGTAAACTCTAACTTGGGTCTCCTATTAAAAAATAAAAATAAATAAGGCTGCATTTATTTGTTCAAAAATACAGTAAAAGCCATTGCTCCAGTCTTCAGTGTCACACGATGCTTCAGAAATCACTCTAATACGTGGTTTTGGTGCTCAAGAAATGTTGCTTCTTATTATCAGTGTTATATTTGCTTTTTATTATTTTGTTATTTTTGACATTTATTTTGACATTTTGTTATATACGTCACAATATTATTGTGGAGATGTTAGTTTTTCTTTAAAGTCACTGTGAATTGAAATTGACGGATCTTATTTGATCTTTTTCAGGGTTCTGTAAATAGAAAGTTTAAAAGAACAGCATATATTGTATTGTATTATAAATGTCTTACTGTCACTTTTGATCAATTTAATGTACCTTTTTCTTTTAAAAAATTTAATAATAATCTAAATGTTTTTTATAATATTACAGTGTTTCAAATAAAATGTATATATTTTTTTCTATTTTTTTTTAAATGATTATTTTTACTAATTATTTATCAAATATATTATGAAATGTTAATATTATTTTTAATTTAAACTATATCAAAATCATATTAATATAATAATATTTAAAAAGTATGTAATTTATTTTTATTAGTAAAAATAAAAACTTTCATTTTAAGTATAATATTCTAAATATTTAAAATATTTATAATGTTTGAAATAAATATTTTTGTTTCTATTTAAATGATTAAAATTGAAATATTATATTTTTTAATCTTTAATATATTTAGACTATTATAATATAGCAATAGTAATATATTACATACCTGTCACTCAAATGTCTTACTGTCACTTTTGATCAATTTAAAGTACTTTTTTTCTTAATAAAAAAAAATAAAAAAAAATCCTACTGACCCTAACGTTTATATTTTCAGGTACTAATTAGTGTCTCGGTAGTCCCTCTTTTTTTCTAATTTAATCTCTACACCGTTTTTTTTTTTTTTTCCTATAGTGGATTGTGACGACTAAATTAACTTGTATTTAGATTTATAATCTTGAATTATAGCCATAAATGTATTGGTTATTGACCATATCATGAAAATAATTATTGGTCAGAATTTCAATATTGGTGTATTGCTGCAAACTTCATATGATTTGATATTGCTCACAGAAATTAAAATATGGTTGGAATTAGATGCTGGATGTGAAAATGGGAATTTCAGGTTTTTTAATTTAATTTAATTTAATTTAATTTTTTTATTATTTATATTTTTTTTTTTTTTAATTTTTAAAAAAAAAATTTTTTTGTGTGAATGCACCAATATACACTTTTGTGTTCTGATTCCTGGACTGTGATTTGTGACTTTTAGTTGATTAAATGTTGGATTTCTGTGCTCTCAAAAGTGCTAAGAATCCCTGAAGAGCATCTCTTTTTAATAGCGGTTTGAGGGTGATTTCGTGAACATGGATTACGGTGGATTTAGGATGGCTACATGTGCGCGAGTCAAACCTCAGACGGGTTTATTTATTCAGAAACCTTCAAACATAATCGTTCAGTGTGTAGCTGCTCTGAATGGAGCCAGCGTTTCAACAGGACTCTGAATGCTTTCGAGATCTGCTGTTTGTTGATACAACAGTTTCTAAAGGTTGTAAAAATCCCTCTCTCACGGTTTCCTTTGCTGCCTTCGACTGAGTGCATGTATTTAACACTCGTTACAGCTTCTTTTGGCAGGATTTGAACCCCTATATTTTCTTTATTTACTGTTCTGCGGATCTTACGAACACGTTTATTCTCTCAATAGACCTCGAGATCCTGATGATCCAGACCACACATGAGGCATCAGTATTCGGTGGAATAATATGAGATGATGATTCTGTATTATTTTGTGATTTTTGTTGTGCCTTGGCGGTGTAATTTCAACACGGCTTTGTCTTTTGAATGTGCTTGCTAGTGCTAATGTGTCTGAGATTTGTTGCCTGTATTTATTTTCAGATGTTCAAAGTCACCATGAAACTTGTGTGGAATATTGCAGTGTTTATTATAATAAGCTTTAATCAAAAACATTAACTTCCCCTAACAACAACATTTTTTTCTCTCTGATGACATGCAATTAGCAAACAACAACAATCCAACGATCCAATCAATTCCCGATGGACAAAATTGTTCACTCTATATTTTTGGAAGCATTAGTCAGTGTTTATTGTATTTGTTTGTGTGTGTCATAGTTGTTCCATTATATCATCACCCATTTGTCTATCCATCTGCCTCCACTTTAAATTATTCTTGCACATTATTTTACTTTGTGCTTTATGTATCTGTGCTGTTTCTCCTGCCAGCTGTTTTCACCTAATATTATTCTGTAAAGGCCTAACTTATTCAGAATGAACACACAAGCATAATTGTAGCATGTTTGTTTTATTTGTAAGGTTATTTGTCTCGTATACAGTCTCTTGTCTAACTCTGGCGTGGTAGATTGTGACCTCTTTACTTGCATCCATATTTTAGACGATTATATGGTAGAAGGTTGTACTGACCCGGTTACACCACCCAAAGTGAATTTTCCTGCTTAATTCATGACTTTATTGCAGAATCGAGTTACCTCTGTGTCCTTTTAGATTTAGAAAGCTGAACTGCTGTGGAAGTCTCTGGAGTGACGTTAAAGCTGGTCTTTTACCTCATGTTTGCTTGCTAGTCTTGATGCTTGCCTCGTTTGAAGAAACCGGTGAAGCTCAGAGTTGGTATCTAGATGGTTGCTGGGTCAAATCCCACAGACCTGTGATACTTTTACCATTGTTGCCATGAGCAACGGGCCTCAGATTGCTCCACAGTGAAACGTACATATTTTCCTAAAACTGACAACACCATATAGGCTACATTTAAAGGGGTCATATGATGCTGCTAAAAAGAACATTATAACTTTTATAAAGAATATCTCTTTGGATTTGAGACTTTAGTCTTTGCAACTTTACAGATCTTCTTTATGCACCAAGAGCTTGTAACACTCCAAAGAGAAAGGACAAATTGAAATCGCATCATATGACCCCTTTAATATTTTGATAGAATGGAAGGAGTGATAGATGTATTATTGTAACTAGAATTATTAAACCAAATAATATTAAACAATTATTTATGTATTAAATATTAAACAAATAATACTGAAATAAAATGAAAACTGAAAATATAAATAATTATAATAATTATAATAATAAAACCTAATTCAAAATATTAGTGAAAACTATATATACAAATAATACTGAAATAACACTTATTGTGATGTACATCAGTGACACAGTATACTGTATATGTCACCAGATATATTTCCACATTATGATTACATATTACAAGGCAAAAAAAAACAAAACACGAAACTATGCACAAACGAATTGGCCACAATAAAATCTAAAAATAATGCAAAAAAAAAAGAATGATAGATAACCTGAATGCAGTTCTCCACTGCAGAAGCAACGCAGCATTTTCATGGGTCTTTATTCCTTGTTTGCATTGCCTTGTCGCCCTTGCATTGTCTTTCTATCTCTGTGTTTTTCTCTGCATCTTTTGCTGTCCCTCTGATTTGGCTTGGCATCCAACTCAACGTTAGGGTTGGGTACCGAAACTCGGTACCTATATGGCACCGGTACCTATGTAACCGGTATGTACTAGAACCGAATCAGAAAGCAGATTTCGATGCCACTTTTAAATGCCTGAGCGATCGATTTAAATATTTGTCCTGGTTCTCCGAAATGGACGTAAGAAGCATTGGCGTCGCTAGCCCATTTTTAGCGGGGCTATAGCAATTAGCTCCATAAACTGTAGCGCCCTGAGATACCAGGGATTCTCAGTGGTTCCTCTGGCAGCGCTGGATATGATCACCGACCTGCATTCTCTTCTTCCAAACCTGTAATCCCTCGTGCTTGAAAGTGCGTCACAGGAATACCGACTCAGACTAGCCCCTCGCACAAGAAAGTGCGTCACAGGAATATACATTTATTAGTCTTAGAGTAAAGGCGGGCGTACACGGTGCGATTTTTGCTGTCGTACGAGCTCGCAGGCGATTCTTTTCTCTCGGGAGAAAATCGCAGATGATCGCATGGTCGCGGCTCGTACCGTGTGAGAAGAATTACGGGCCGATCCGAGACGTTACGAGCACCTCCCGTCCTCCCGATAATTTTCAAACATGTAAAAAAAAATCGGATTCTGTCGGTTTAAATTCGTGGCGTATGTGCGGTTGAACGAGATGATTTGGCGATCCATCTGAAGTTGACCAATCAGAAGATGACAAACACCATATAGTCTATAATAATTTTAGTTTAATTATACAGTTCTGTTTTTTATTTGTTATTCCGAATGTGCCAAATTTGCCGTTCAGCTTTATGAATGAATATGCCTGTTGTATTTCCGGCAAAATGAGCAGAAACTCAGAAATGGCCTACTCCCTTAAGTTCTTTATGAAGAACAGAAAGTCCATGCTTTTCTCTGCTTTTCAGCCATTCTCTTTGCCATGTCCTTTGTCTTCGTTTTTTTTTTTTTTGGACGTCACAAGCCCCCTACCACAAAGAAAACTATTTCGTCCTCAGAATCCATATTTTTATGAATGGTGCGAAACGTAATGCTTACGTCAGAGTTTGTAAAATCGTAGTAAATTCGTGTCGTGTGTGACTGCCTCCGTACGATTTTCGGATAAACTCAATCGTGACATGTGCCAGAGCTCACGACGTTCCGACCTTCAGAATCGCACCGTGTACGCCCGCCTTAAGGGAAGCACAACTCGGGAAATTAGAGCATCCTAGGAGCATGTGAATGCTATGTATATTTATTTTACATTTTATTTAATGTTATTCATCGTTTTTTTTTTTTTTAAGTATCGGTTCAGGCACCTGTATGGTTTTAAAAGTATCGATTTGGCACCGGTATCGTAGAAAACCCAATCGATACCCAACCCTACTCAACGTGTTGCTCATGACAGCTTGTATTTCCTCTTATCAACCCTCTTGTTATCATAGCGTGGCACACAGGCCCAAGAGAGGCCTGCTCTGATGCTATCACCAGCTGCAGAGCGAGCACATCAAAGCGGCTGAGAGGGCCTCTCTTGCCAAGCAGAGAGCTCACAGGATGGGCCAGAGCGACTGGTATGTGCCCCTCTCGGCATGCCAGAGATGAGCCTCTGATAAGCTGACTGGCCAGAGAGAGGGGGAAGAGCCTGGATTTGTGCGCTTTAGACGTTTGCTTTTGCAATACTAGTACTTTAACACCCACACATGCAATTCATTTCATCCACTAGAATCGATCAGGTATCCCAAACGAAACCGATCCGAGATGAAGGTGAGTTTGTTTCTTCATCAGAACGGGTTTGGAGAAATCTAGAAGTACATCAGTTGGACTGCAGTGAATGGGTGCCGTCAGAATGAGGGTTCAAACGGCTGATAAAAACATCACAGTAATCCACACCACTCCAGTTTCACAATGTCTTGTGAAAAACTGCATGTTCATCATAAATCGTTTTTAACTCGAAACTGTTGCTTTCAACTAAAATACTCTATTCGTTAATAATGCTTTCTCCAGTAAAAAAAAAAAAGTAGAGAAATGTGCAAAGTTTACGAGTGCAAACAGTTCAAAACTATTATCACGCAATATGTCTGTGGATGTGAGCACTGTTATTAATTAGGGACCGTTTGGAGTATTTTGGCAAAGGGTTAAAGTTAAAACACTTTAATGATGGATTTGTTTCTTATAAACGCAGCTTTTCACTTCACAAGATGTTAACTGATGGACTGGAGTCGTGTGAATTAATAGTTGGATCACTTTGATGTTTTTATCAGCTGTTTGGACTCTCTTTCTGACGGCACCCATTCACTGCAGAGCATCCATTGCTGAGCAAGTGATGCAATGCTATATTTTTCAAATCTGTTCTGATGAAGATCACAAACTCATGTACATTTTGGATGGAGTGAAGATGAGTAAATCCTCATTTTTGGGGGGTGAACTATTTCTATATATATTTTTTTTATTTCAAGTAACAAAAATGGGGTTTTAGTTTTAGCTAGTTTTAGTTAATTGTAATAACCCCGGACCAGGCTGAATGTACCACCTATCCCAGGAGAAAATGTGCAGAGAGGAGGTAAGAAAGAAGATAAAGGTGCACAGGCCACTAAGCCGATATCGGTAGAGAATATCAGGATGCCTGAGATGCCGAGGATGGTTGCTTCTCACTTCTTTCTTTGTTTGAGTCTTCTGTACAGACGCTGATAGAGACGTGAGGCCAGGGAGGGATCCAGGATGATGGTGGTGACTACAATAGGTAGTCTGTTCTGTGTATAGCCGTCTGTGTTTTTATTTTCACACTTCTTGCACGGCCGAGGAGCGTCAGGTAAACTGCACTAATCATGAGCACAGTAGGTCATGTGATTTACAAGTAATGAGTATCTTAGTATTCTTATAGGAGTCTTCAAAAGGTCGAAGGTTTTCGATTATTTTAAGGTACTATTTGCTGGTTTCCATCCATGTTTTTATGGATATTGCATTTAAAAAAAATTATTAGAGAGGATGTGCATAAATTGCGATAGTCATACCATACAAATTTTGTTTGTTACCAAACAAATTCCTAGATTCACACGAACAAACAGGTGACTTTGTCTCAAGTCATGTGACCAAATAAATCTCTCGTATAATTGGCTATTACCTCCCAGAACTGTCTGACCATGTGTTTCTCGAGACACAATAGAAAACATGAATTTCTTTCAGATTTGTCTGCATAATCTGCAACTTCCATTTCTGCTGCATATATGAAGAGTTTATTTGCAAAAACGGATAACTTCATTTTTTTAAATGTTCAAAAATCATGTTTTTTTGCAAATTTTTTTTTTTTTAAATTCACAGTTTGGTTGGAAGTTATTGTTGAACTTTTTGCTTTGTGTCATATTTCTAGTTTGATATGCAAGTATATTGCATTTGGTGTACTGGTATCAAGCTTATCCACAAAGGCTACCTTGTCAATCCGCTTCATCAGTCGGTTAGTTAGTTTTGCCAGTTAGCAGCATTATTTTTACTTGTGCAAAAATTAGCCAGCTTGGAGTTACATTGAACAATGATATGATCTGACAATGCAGTAAAAACAGCTTGTGAAACCTCTACTGCATTTAGTTAAATTATGAGGTGCAGTATGTTGGTAGAACATGGCTGTGTTTGTGTGTCTTCTGTTGAGCAAGTGCTGCAGCCTGGGGGCTAAATACAAACATCTGTCAGATATGATCATCATCAAAGCTGGAGTGAGGTTGACGGTGAGATGTCAGGAGGTGCGTGTGAAAGTGACTGACAGATGGTTGATTTCAGCTTCGAGTTGTCCCTCAGGGTTTATTAATGGCTTCAATGAATAACATATGGATGTATGGAAGCATTTGTTGTCATGGCACAGGAGATGTGCTCATGTGACGGTGACATTTAGTGGCTTATGCTTTCTTCTGGATGACTTTGTAAGATGTGGTAAAGCTATAGATCAGTAGTCACCTCTAGACACAGTAGTGATGTAGTGGCTCCATGCTTTGTAAGATCATAAGCTTTTCTTTGTTATATAGAATCAAGGCTTTAATAGTTGCAACTTTAATAGAATGCAACTAAAATGATCACAAATGCAACAAAATTCCAAAAATTAAAAATTGTGTTTTTATGTTGTTTCATCAGATATTATTTTGTGAGGAGATTCGCCAATGTTTCTTGCAAGCAACAATGAACAGTGCGAGCCGTGATGTCTGATTCATGAACAAATGACTCTTATGAACTGATTCTTTTCAGTGAGTCAAAGATGCATGAAATTTACATATAGTGCACACTGACAAAGAATTTTCATTCAAGGTGGGGGGGGTTTGTGTGTTTAAAAAAGGCACAGTTACTTGTAATTTAAAGATATAAAATAATTTATATCTTTAAAAATCTTTTGAAAAATATTGGTTGTTGTTCAGCATAGTGAAGTTCATATGATAAGGTCTGAGGAAAAATATCGTTCAATGCTTTTGTGAGGGAGCACAACATTTCTCAGGTGAATGCACTACTTTTGAAATATATTTTTTGCTTCCATCTCATATTTTTATGCCACCATGTCCCCTTAGGGGCTCCTTAGGATGAATCTTTTTGACTGACTCATTTGAATCAGACTCGCTCTCAGTGAATTGTATAGAATCTTTTTTTGGGGGGTTGGGGGATTTTGTCTTATTGAACGGTTATGAAAGATACAAAGACACAGCAGACATTTGTTATAATAAATGGATTTCAAAAAACAAAAAATCACAAAATATGATTTGTCATTGTTCAACATAGTGCGGTCTGTTTGTAATGCTGAATCATTTGCTGTTTGTGAGTAAAACTGTAAAGTGGTGACATCAACTGGATTTCTCTTCAAGTTCTCCCATACTGTCAAGACTTGCAAATGCTGTGCAAATCGATTCAAGCGAATCATTATCAAGAACTGGTTCAAAAGATCGATTTGTCCACAAATGTGACCCTGGACCTTAAGTGTCAATTTTTCAAAATTGAGATTTATACATCATCTGAAAGCTGAATAAATAATTCCATTGATGTATGGTTTGTTAGGATCGGACAAAATGTATTGTTGGCTATTGCTACAAATATACCCCAGCGACTTAAGACTGGTTTTGTGCTCCAGGGTCACAAATGGGACATAATTGCTTTCAAACTCCCTCACACACAGACTTGAAGTCCACAGAACGAGTTGCTCATTACAATGAGTAAATTAGCTTTAGAGTTGAAAAAGCCATTTTCCGGCCATATCACCTTCAGAGGTAGTTGACCATTAGCCTACCTTTAGAAAACGGCCCCCTCTGATCCTTCCTGTGTTCAGTGTGTGAACATTGTTTGAGAAGATTGATGTTTAACTCTTGAGCATTCGAAGCGCTTCTCTTCTCCAGACCTCTCGGTGCTCTCCGTGTTTGCCAAGCAGACATACTTGGCTTACCTTTGGCAGAGGGTTCTGTAGCATTCAGGATCCGAACAAAGCACTGTTTGTGTAGCGTGCTCTCATTGCTGCTGTACAAATGTTTGGTGGACCGTGTCCAGCCCACCGCTAACCCCAGAAGACCTTCCATAGTCCTTAAGAATAATAGGCCTGTTTCTCGAAGGAACCGTGTTGGTCGAGGATTGTGAATTGTATCTGCTCTGCTTCATGTTGACCTTTCTTGTAGACTGCTTGGTTTCTTTTAATCTTTCCATCGATCTCCACAAACTCTGGGATTTGAAGCACCTTTTCCTTTTGAAGCAGTGCATTCACATGCCTTTTAAAAGTTCCGTTTCAATCAGACTTAGGGTTGCAAAAAGGTGGAAAATTTCCAGTAAATTTCGGAAACATTCCAGAAATTTTGGAAACTTTTGAAACTTTTGGATTTTTTGGAATATTCTAGGGATTTTTGGAAAGTTTCCGGAAATTTACCGAAAATGTTCCACCCCTTTGCAACCCTAATCAGACTATAACAATAACTTGTGCTTAAAATGCCATTTAAATGCTTTAGTCTGATTGAAATCATGCTAGTGTGTTTTTGCGAAGTCAGATCAACATAAAGCAGTTCTATTTAATTCAAAATTAAAGGGGTCATATGATGTTGCTAAAAAGAAAACTATTTTGTGTATTTGGTGTAATGAAATGTGTTTATGCAGGTTAAGGTTAAACACATTATTTTCCACATACTGTACATTATTGTTTCTCCTCTATGCTCCTCTATTCTGAAACGCATTGATTTTTACAAAGCTCATCGGTCTGAAAAGCGAGGTGTGCTCTGATTGGCCAGCTATCCAGTGCGTTGTGATTGGCCGAATACCTCAAGCGTGTGACGGAAATGTGACGTAGACATGTGGGGCGTGTTAGAACGAGTCGTTTTAGGTAGGTGTGGCTGACTCTTAAATTTTATAAAGAATATCTCTTTGGATTTGAGACTTTAGTCTTTGCAACTTTACAGATCTTCTTTATGCACCAAGAGCTTGTAACACTCCAAAGAGAAAGGATAAATTGAAATCGCATCATATGACCCCTTTAATAAAAAGCAACCCATTTAGAATACTTTTTGAGGGAACACCATGTACACAGTAGCAGGTGTTTTGGATATTTTTTTTCCATCCAGATAGTTAAACTGAATGATTTTTGGTCTATCATTTCTCCGAAGTGGCGAAAATCGGCGTTACATCTGTGTGATATTGTGTGTGTGTGTGTGTTATTGTGGTGTAAGCTTGTGTCGAAGCGCTTCTACACGGCTTCACGTTCTTCTCTGCACACAGTGCTGCTATCTTGTTTTAAGTGCCAACTTTATTTTACACTTGTATATATTTGTACATTTTTCTACAATGAAAAATAGTAATATTTCTTATTTTCTTATCTTTAATAATAATAACGATGATAATAAATTATTATTATTATTATTATATAGTCAGACTGATATTTAAGCAGAATATATTGTAATATAGGCCTATTTTATTGTATTGTTTTCTCCCCCCCCCCAGTGTTTTTGACCTTTCGTAGTTTCATGAAATATCTTGTTTTTCTACAGTGGTTTACCAATAATTTAATTTCAGCATTTAATACTTGTTTGACACAAGTACTCAAAATTGTTTTACTCAGAAGAATTCACCAAAAATATTAGAAAGCAGCTAATGTTATAAGTTGATGCTAATGCCAGAAATCCCAAAATGGCCAATGATTGTAGTCATCGGTTGATATTAGATTTTTGTGTTTATTAATTAATTTGTTTAACTAAAGCAAAATCTGTTTTGAGTTTCACTGCTTTTCATTTAAGGAAAGCTTCATACTTTTTTTTTTTAACCATTTCCTCCTTTTATGTCTGTGCTTTCCTCTCACTCTCGCTCGCTCTGTCCCTCCCCCTTTTTGATCTTTCTTTTCATGCCTTCCTCCTTATTCATGTGTGATCCGCTCTGGCCAGCTGTTTTTCCAGTGCTCTGCTCCTTTGTTCTCCGTGACCTCCGGGGGCTCAGTAAGGGCTCACCTCACTCGGGCCGGCCCAGCGGCGAGTGGCTTGATCTGGACATAGTTTCTGCTGCGAGCTCCTCTCTCCCAGGCAACCGCTGTCTTTGTGCTCTACCCCTCGCTGCTTGCCTTGGGTCGCTTTCTCGTCCCTGGGCCTCATTTGTTTTCTCTCTCTCTCTCTGCTGGTCTCTCTATCAGTCTGTGTCTTTCTTTGACTCGTCATTGGTCCCACACACACACACCCTCCGTTCTCTATGGGGATGGTCCCTGTTTGATCACTGTAGGGGGTGGCTCAGGGCCCCGGGGGGTTTTTGATATGGTCACTTTGGCACTGGCCACTCCATCCGGCGTCCACTGAAATCAATGGCCTTGGGTCTTGTAGAGGCCTTTGATTTATTTTATTTTTTTTGCAGTACTTCTGGACGAGTTGGAAAGGATGGGATCCTCTGTTGTCCCCCCCCCCAGTCCTTTGATCGTTGCTGGCCCTGTGAATGGAGGCTTGTGTTGAAACAGATTTTGTTTGTTGCTACAAATAGCTGCCACTGCACTTTTGTTCAAAGGGTGGAAGGCGAGTCTAAAAGAGATACAAAAGTTCTGTATTAGTTCAAGAAGCAACCAAAAACTTTGATTGAGCGAATCAAAAGTTTGAGAACCCCCTTGCAGTTTGGTCCTTAGGGGAAAACATTTTTAATTGTAATTTTTTCTTTCTCTTTAATCAGTTAATTTATTTATTTATTTATTTATTTACTTGTTTGTTGGCCTTAAACAACTTGGTCAAAAGTGTATGATATAGCAATGACTATACATCAACAACAATAATAATAATAATAATAATAATAAATATTAATATTTGTTTAAAAAAAACTATGTATCAATATTACTATATGATAATAATAATAATAATAATAATAATAATAATAATACAGTATTGGTATTATTACAAAATAAAAATAATCAAAACAATAAATTACTACTGTAATATTTCACTGTAAAATAAAGTATTTAAAAATTACGGAATAAAATATTGAACAGAAATATTACTATTGTAATATTTCACTGTATAATAGAGTATTTAAGAATATTATTATTAATATTATTATTATTATTGTAAAAAAAAAAGTAAAATAATTTACTATAACGCTTACGATATTCGCAATATAATGTTTCACTGTAAAAGTATTTAAGAAAATATTATTATTACTAAATGAAATATAAAACAAGATAAGAAAATTATTATTGCTATTATTAATTTATAGTACAAATGTAAAATTACTATACTAATATTTATGGTAGTCATGTGGGACACCGCCAGTGTTGGGGGTAACGCATTACAAGTAACGCAAGTTACGTAATCAGATTACTTTTTCAAGTAACTAGTAAAGTAACACATTACTTTTTAATTTAGAAGGAAATATCTGAGTTACTTTTTCAAATAAGTAACGCTAGTTACTTTGTTTCCCATGTCTTGACTGATAGCTCTCGTGTTGCCATGTTGAGAGAAATCGGGAGTAAGTGCAGAGGCGTTGTGTGCGCTGTGATGTTACTGTAGTTATAGACTAAATATGAACATTATTTACTCTTCTCACTGCACAAAAAATAGATTCAGTATTCCTCAAAATGAGTAAAAACAGTCAAATGCAAACTCAGAATATTATATAAACCTGAAATAATGAAATATGTTAAATAAGACAAATATCATTTATGTATTTAATCCCATTTTATTAACCACATACTAATAAGCAAAAATTACACATTTGTGTTTCATTTTTGTTATTGCTGAAGTGTTGAAATTTCTTCTCCTGCGTCATATTCTTCATGCAGTTTGTTTGAGCTGCGCCCTCTACTGTACAGACGTGAATTTACATTTCCTTCAGCCCGAGACGTATTCATTTCACTTCTGTTGTGAAAAGGACTTTTACATTTGTAAAAGAAGAACTTTTTTATATTAAAAACAAACAAGCAAGCCCTGCCCAGATTTAAAAAGTAACTCAAAAGTAACGTAATGCATTACTTTCCATGAAAAGTAACTAAGTAACGTAATTAGTTACTTTTTTAGGGAGTAACGCAATATTGTAATGCATTACTTTTAAAAGTAACTTTCCCCAACACTGGACACCGCCACATTTAATGTAAACTGAGATGACACTAAAAAAACGGATCATGAGCTGCTCGCAGGTAAAAGAACGCCGTGCTGCGCTTCACTCTGAAAAACACGACACGTATATTTATTTCACTAAATGCCTTGTTGTGATATTCGGTTTTATTAAAGTTAATTGTGCAGCCCTATCAGTCCTGATTAGAAGTCCTCTAGTTACTTCTTAACCAAGACTTGGTGAGATCTGGGATCTTGTCTAACCTCATCTGTGGCGAAAGGGAGTTGCAGTCTATTAAAAAGTGAGTCAAAGAAAAAATCTCTCTATTCGCCCTAAGGTGAAATCTTATATTTGACATAAGCTCACAGGGACTTAGAGGTCCGCGTGGTGCGAGCACTCCGGCTGGGTGTGATGCCGAAGCAATGACTCCCTCCTAATTAAAAAGCGTAATGTGAGTCGTTGAGATAGCTGATTAAATTGGTGCAGGGATTAGGGCTGGCAGTGCAGCTGAAGGGTTGTGATGTGGGCCGCGGCATGCATGGAGGAGGGACCAGGACCTGCCAGGTCAACGGCCAGAGATCAAAGCCATACCATTCATCCCATTCCTCAACAATGTTTCCATAATGTTTCCTAAGACTGATCGCCTGGGCAGCTGTAGCACATAATGGAGGGATCGGGATTCGTTGGCACACATTGGAAATGTGGTTTAGATGCTTGTTTGTTTGAACGGTTCTGATTCATGTCTCATTTGCCCGGGGTTTGATATGGGTTTTATTTGCTTTAAAGGGTCACGTCATGAGCAGGCCTTCTCTGCAGACTTTTTTCCACATTTTCTGCTGTGCTTTTGTTGGGAAAGTGTATGGAATCGATTTAAACGAGTCAATGTGTTAAACCGAGCTGAGTATAGATTGATCAACTGTGGCAGTTATAATGTTACAAAAGATTTCTGTTCTTTCTGTTTCTGTTCATTAAAATAAATTATGAAAAAAAGTAAAAGAATCAGCAGGTTTGAATGATGACACTGAAGACGGAAGTCTTCTAAAATTCAGCTTTGCCATCACAGGAATAAATTACATTGTAAAATATATTGCGGTACGAAACGTTATTTTAAAGTGTAATAATATTTCACATTATTAGTGTTTTAACTGTATTTTTTGATCGAATAAATGCAACAAAATTTTCAAAAATTTTACCCCAAACTTTTGATCTGTAGTGTTTTTTTTTTGTTGGTGTTGTTGTTTTTTATTGGTATTGGACAATATTGCGTATTAAATTGCTAATTTCCATGTCCAAATTATTTCCATAATTTACATTTAGATTAGACATTTGGCATCATCTGATAGTAACATTCTCTTGCTAATCTGTAAAATGATATTTTAGTATTTTTAATACATTAAGTTGATAGTTAAATGTAGTCAAATCGCAAAATTAATATCCATTTTTCACACAGAACGCTAAAATGTTGTGATGCCTAAATTCACTTGAACATTTGAAAACAATAAATTTCAGGTTTTTTTATATTTTATTTTTAAGTCTTTTGCTGCATTCTGGTTCGTTTTGACAGCAGTCTTTTGCGAATTAACAAAAATGAATTTTGTTTCCCATTTTCCTCTTCTTTTATCGTTTGATGTGCTTGAGACTCCACAAACTTGATCTCAAGTTGGTAAGATTGCATTGACGAAGAGGAGATTTTATTTTTAATTTTTTTGCAAAATGTTAAAACCACCAGCAACCAAATGAATGTCAATTTAGGTCATTTTCTGGTTTCGCAAAAGCACAGGCCTCTGAATCTGTGAAGCAGAAAAAAAGCTGATGTAATGGGTTTAAGGGGAGTCAGAACTCTCCCCCCCGGATCCCTCCCTCAGCTACAGCCAAATATGGATACGTTGAATATTTCATTGGTGTTTCTTCTCCTTTGCCATCTCGGATCAGATGCTAATGCCATCCTGAGAGAGATAGCTGCTGAAGTGGAAACACTGGGGGGAGTGAAGTTTCTGATTCAGTGGTTTGGTGCTGTTTGGTGTGAGGGGAGGGAAGACGAGTGAAAAGGACGTGGGGAGAGAGATCCCAGCCTCGGCACTCGCACATGGCTCTCGCTCCTTTTTGGTTCTCCCAGCATTGCAGGTTTCTTTTGTACTCAATGCAACGCCTCCAGATTCCTTATAGTCAAGCATCAAAGACACGCACTGCCTCAGTACAAGAGACTTATGGGTAGGATGGGTGTGAGCAGACTGTCCAGTTCAGCCCCATTGAGTCCGAGTTAATCTCTTAGAAGTCTTTTTCCCCGCAAATCTCTCTTCTCATGGAGAAATATTGGTGTAACTGCATAGAGAGACTTGTCCAACCTGATCTCTATATACACCCTTACATGTGTAATTGAATAGATTGAGGGCATTTTCGACTTCCTCCCAGTGGGATAGCTCTCTTGAACGTGATTTAGTCGTCTTTAACCTTAAAATAACTATTGGTGATCAAATGGTGCACTGACTGCTAAAACCGGCCTTTTTCCTGCTGTAGAATGAGAGCGTATCTCTCTTTCTTAGCACCGCTTTGTTGCTTTCCAGCCATGGCATTGATACAACAATTCTTGTTTTGATGTGCTTCCAAATAGCTTCCGGTGTTGCAGTGTATGGCGTCCAAGATTCTCCCTTAAGGAATATACCAGAGGCTTTGGCTGTTCCTAAACTCTACCTGTCTTTCCTTGTACTGCTCTCATAACGCCAGGAAATGGCTTGGCCCTTTTTTTCTTCTTCTTTTTTACATACACTTGTTTCCTCTGGAATATCATCAACCCAAGCTTCCTTCAAGTTCTCTGGAAAGGAGCTACGTGCAGGGAAAGGAGGAAATTCAGTAGAGCTAAAAAGGGCTTTTCAATCTAAAGACAACTGAAGCTGAAAAGTAGGGATGCACCAATATTAAAATTCTAGAGGATACTGAAAAGCCAGATGTTTTCACGTATGCCCGATATTTAAATTCCAATATTTAAAAAAATAAAATAAAAATGCTACTAACTAAAATTTGTTCTTTACAGTAAGGTACAGTTCTCTAACATTATTAATGCAGCAGCTAACATGGAATAACAATGAACCAATTAAATGAAGCAATTTCAGCATTTGTTAAATTGGGTAAGTGATTTATAGATATTCTAATACACTTTTGATGGATGAGTTCGGGTGCCAGGGGTGCAAAAACTTCTCTAATGTATGCTGAACATGAAATGACAATGGAAACATAGTATGTTTATTGACTTTAGGTCAATAAATAGATCAATAAATGCCTAGAAAATGGTTATTCATAGTTGGTTCATATCACCCAATGCATGCACTAGTGTTAACAATTTGAACTTTATTGTGATGGCAGTCATTTTCTAAATGATAAAATTAAATATAAGCATCTATAAGCATATAATATTATAATGCACATTATTTGATTTTTATTTTATAGTTTTTACTGTATTTTTTTCCTCACATAAATGCAGCGTAAGAAACTTCTTAAAATCATTAAAAAATCTTGCCGTTCCCAAACTTTTTGAGCGTTAGTGTACATTGTGCATCCCTACTGAGAAGCCACTGGTACCAGTAGACAGTGTCATGCCTCATTAACTGATTATTGCCTTATGTCCTCACATACTTTGAATGCAAGCGTAATGAAATTGGGCGTGACCTTCAATTCAATCCACATGTGGCCTGAAACCCTCCATCCAGCCATCTCTTCAGTCCAGTCCCACGTGTATAATCAGACCATAGGTTCTGACCTGGAAACGAAGCGTTTTCTTCTTTAGGGCAACCTCCTTAAGAAAACAAATCTAAGGCAACAGAAACTCAATCTAAACTAGTGGCATAGCGAAGAGGGGGGGCTGGTTAGCGAGAACTAGAGGCCGTGGAGGTGAAGAAAATGCGCACTTTTCAGTTTCCATGGCCGCACATTCTTGAGTCCTATCATTCGACCGGCATTTATCTCTGTTACTTGAGAACGAGCGAGTCCAGAGGGTAGAGTAAGCTTTGAAGGATCTACCAGAGATTGGTTGAGTGATTCTCCCCCCCCTTTTCCGGGACTGGCCCATGCCGGGGTCGTTCTTTTGATTGACAAGTGGCATTGGCACAGGGGCTGCTTGTTGCGATCCTCTGGTTGACGGCGGGCTGAAGTACCTCAGCCGGTTGCATTGCAGCGGAGCCAAATGTTATGTGTGTGTAGAGGGGTGGAGGATGATGCCTGCGGTCGAGTGTTGTGTGTGTGAGGTTGTCAGGGAATGGGTGGATATTTTGACTGGTTAGTCTCTTGGGAACCATGTTTTTGCTTTCCTTGAGAACAGGTCGTGCATGAGCAAGCGCTCATCTGTTTTCCAGTGGATTCGCATCGGTTCTGTCATAATTGTGATGGGAACGTAATGCGCTGCCACCTTATTACGAGGTAGTTCACGTGAAAATGAAAACCCGGTCATCATTTACTCACCCTCATGTCATTTCAAACCTGTACACTCTATGCAATGCCATAGAAGAACCATTTTTGGTTCCACAAAGAACCATTTAGTCAAAGGTTCTTTAAAGAACCTTCTCTTTCTTACCTTTTTGTAATCTGAAGAACCTTCTTTCGCCACAAAGAACTTTTTGTGAAACAGAAAGGTTCTTCAGATGTTAAAGGTTCGTTATGGAACCATTTAGACAAAAAAAGGTTCTTCTATGGCACCTTTATTTTTAAGAGTGTATGTGGAACACGAAAGAAGATATGATATAAAATGTGTTGGCCTAGCATTGAAAGCGAAACGGTGTTCTTGGAAAATATCTTCTTTTGCATCCTGCAGGAAAAACAATGTGAGGGTGAGTAAATGATGACGGAATTTACATTTTCACTTCACTTTAACTATCCCCCTGAAAACAGTTCAAGCCCTTTTAGATCTTGGCAATGCACCAGAATTCCCTGCTCATGTTGCATCCATGCTGTTGATCTCAGAAGGCCATTCCATGTGATGTGATGTGTTCGAGACAGTTGGAGATGGTCTATATGGTGTTGACCTTTAAAGAGAGAGCTCACTGGATCAGCCCAGTCATCTCCAGCATTACTTTCCCTCTTTCAAGAGCCGACCCAATGCCTGCACACTTGTTGAAGTGGTAAGATGTTAAGGTCGTGTGTGAAAGAAGGGCGTGCTTATAAATAGAATTGTCCAGTCTATATGTGCCCCTTAATTTTTAGAGTCATAGTTGTTTGTTTTCCACTTGATAGGAACAAGCACTCATGTTGCTGGAATGTTTGACTGACAAGACACTAGAAACTTGTTTCATAATGCACGTAAAACTCAGAGCTATGGAAATATGATTAGTGAATCTGCTCATTCTGGGAAGGATCAGCTCGAGTCTGGCCTGTGCCAGTGGAAATATGGAGGTGTATCACTCGCTTTTACAGTGACACATTTTTCTAGTTTATTATGTATGTTCTTAGCAGATGTTTGTACCTAAAAGACTTTGAAGAAATGCGTATGTTGTTTCTGGGAATGTTACTAATAGAGATGCACAGTATATCTGTGCAATATCAGTTATTGGTTAGAGTTGCTGTAGATATTGTATATATTAATTATGCATGCTCATTTCCCCTAATTTTGCATCTGGATTTCCTTTGCCATCATTTAAAATTCATGTAGAGGTAATTCTTTGAAAAATACATATGAATTTGCTAACATGTTAAATGTTTTGCAAGTCTTAAAATTAATATTAATTTTTTTAACACTGTAAATTTATAATATAGCTCTTAGCTGATATTTGTTCTGAAAGGACTTTGAAGAAACTGCATATGTTGTTTCTGGGATTGTTACTAATAGAGTTGCACATTATCGGTGCAATATCAGTTATTGGTATAATTAATCAGCGTCTGTAGATATTGTATATATTAATTATGCATGCTCATTTCCCCTGTCTTTACATCTATATGACCTTTTCTATCCTTTAAAACTCATATAGAGTACATTTAAAAAATATATAAATATCTAAGAATTTTAAACGGCTTGCTAAAAAGAACATTATTTTGTGTATTTGGTGTAATGCAATGTGTTTATGCAGTTTAAGGTTAAAAAAACACATTATTTTCCACATACCGTACATTATTGTTTCTCCTCTTTGCCCCGCCTTTCTGAAACGCGTCGATTTTTACAAAGCTCATCGGTCTGAAAAGCGAGGTGTGCTGTGATTGGCCAGCTATCCAGTGCGTTGTGATTGGCCGAATAGCTCAAGCGTGTGATGTAAATGTTACGCCCCTTACCATATTTGGGAACACACAGCATGTCCACAACAACAATACTACAGCAAAAAATTTTTTAAAATACTTCTTTCGTTGCGTATACATTTGGGCGGTATTATGCAAATTTTCCAAAACAGTGACGCCGATTTGTGGGGGAGTGATTAAATGAGGCGTTTCAGGAAGGCGTGGATGAGTCTTAACTGTTAGTAAGAATATCTCTTTCATTTTGAGACTTTAATCTTTGCGACTTTACGATCTTATATATGCACAAACAGCTTGTAATAAAAGTTAAAATAAAATAAAAGTTTTTGTTTACATGATATGTGTGTGTTCTGTGTATATTTATTATGTATATATAAATACACACACATGCATGCATATATTTTGAAAATATTTACATGTATTTACGTCTATATTTATATTCATATAATTTATATTATAAATAAATAAATATATTTAATATAGAAACATAAAATTTTTCTGAAATGTATATATGCATGTGTGTGTATTTATATATACATAATAAATATACACAGCACACATATATTATGTAAACAAAAGATTTTATTTTGGATGCAATTAATCGTTTGACAGCACTATTTAAAATAAATACAAATTTTTAATACTGTACATTATAATGTTGTGATGCCTGAATTCACTTGAAACATTTAAGATGATTGATTTTCGATTTTTTTAAAATCATATTGGTATATTTTAGAATATTTTTCTCTCCTTTTGTTTTCAAGGCAAAAATGTCCTTTTAATTTTTTTGGTATTTTCCTTAAAATTCACACTCTTTATTGGTGACCATGTTGTTTTTTCTCGCTTAACCTCCCACCCGCCTCTGCCACTCTCTCGCCCATTTTTTTTGCGACGAGCGGGCCAGTGTCGTGCCATCGGTGGTAGCATCAGCCATTCCTTGGCGCAGGAGCCCTCGTCTGTTCCAGCGCTCTAATCGCATTCCAGCCGAGGCCCGGCAGCGGCTTGCTCCGCATTCCACAACTCTGGGGGCTTTCCAAGAGCCCTGCGCAGGCGTTCCTCTTCGCCGGGACCTTCAAAGCGAGGGAGGGACTTCAAAGGCATCGGTGAGGCTAGGTGTTGATGACTACAATCCTCCCGGGTACAGATTTACCCGCCTCCTGAACTTCAAGAGCGGTTGTGGTAGTATTATACATGCCATAGTATAAACATGCCATTTTTCTAATTCTAGATGCTTTAAAACTATTAGCATGATTATGTTTGCTTGTCTTTTCTCATGTTCCTGTTCAACCGTAGTTTGTATTTTGCCGTTTGAGTAGCAGACATTTCCGTAAGCGAGAGAATCATTCTCAAGCCATTGATGGTTTCAATCTCTACTCACAGTCTTATAATAGACTCGCCTGTCACTTCCCCTCTGCTAAAGATGTCCTCCCCAGTGGCTCGATGATGCACATTTGAGTCTTTACATGGTATTAAGTGGTAGCTCCGGTCTGAATTGCACCATTTGTTTGCTTACGTCGTTGCCAAGGGGACAGCGTGTGAATGGTTTTTCAGGGAGACGGCACAAGAGGTCTCGAGACTCTTTAGGCGTTCCTGTGGCTCAAACAGTAGAGCATGACGCCAAGGTCATAGGTTCGATTCCCAGGGAAGGCCTAAACGGTTCCAATATGTACTTCTAAGTGGATAAAGAGAGGCTGACAAATGCTTGAAGTGTGTGCAGATGTCTTGGTTGGAAAGAAAAACGGTTGTACCTGCCATCAAAAGTCACCAGTGCACAACCTGTTTTCTTGAGCAAATCTGAGATGCTTGTGGTTGGTGCTTCATGATGTCACCTCCTTTGCAGTGCGTGCGCTACGTCTTGGGTACATAAACATGCTTTCTAGGCAAGAGTTGTTGGAGTCTTTGTTGGCCAGAGGTGACTTTTGCAAATGTCGTTCCATCGGTTTTGTCTAGACGACAAAGGATAGGAAGTCGCCTCCTTTGAAAAAGGGCCCAGTCTCCCTTTATGAGATAATATTACACCGTCAGAGCAGGCCCCACCTGCAAGGCTTCTCCAGCTGCCACACTGTAACTCTATCTGCGCTCTCTTCAAGGCTGCCATCCCCTTTGAAGTTATTTCCAGTGCTTGGGAAACGAGAAGACACAAGCAATCAGAGCGGCAAGCTCCTCCTCTTTTTTTCTCTCTCTCTCTCTCTCTCTCTCTCTCTCTCTCTCTTTTTAAGTATATTTGGAATTCTGTGTTCTCCAGCTTCAGATATTTCCAACTTTTTTCCTTTTTTAAGATGTTTGTTTTGATTATTGCTTCTTTTGCGGATCAGAAACGCGTTGCGATTGGAGTGCGAGATTATAAATGTCCGACAGCTTTATGGCTGCGGCATGAAAGCGAAGAGGGAGGAGGAGAAAGATAAATAGTCCAGGGCAAGTAGAGGAGAAGCCGTAGGCATCTGTCCCATTCCAGTATTTCACACTCTTCCGACAGACAAACCAGAATAGTGTTGGAGTCTGTGAGTGCATCCTCTGTTTGGATAGTAGGTGGGAGTTCAGATGTCCAGCGCCAAAAGGAAACTGGCCGGGTTGCCTTGTGTACCCAATGCAAAGCTCTTCCCGCTATGTGTGGGCATTTGATTACAAGACAGCCTTCCAGTTTTATAGATGAGGAAATGTTAGAGATAAGTAACAGCTGAGGGGATCCACGTAGGGTTCAAAGGAAAATTAAAATGAGGGCACGGCTACACTTGCTGGCGTGAAATGCTTTCCGTCGCATTTCTTTCGTAGTGCAAAAACAAGTCATGTGTGGGTTGCTTGACTTGCAAACAGAGTACATTTTCATGTTTTATTGACAACTTCAGTCAATATTTTGTCATGTCATATTCATTTATTTTTAGTGAAGAAAGTGACAAATTCAACTAATAATCCAGTTTATTATGTAAGTCGCCTAAAATTAGTGTATAAATTTATAGTGCACTTAATATAAATAATAATGCTTTATTATTGAAATAGAAATAATTTATAAATTAAAATATTGTATAATTACTCATTGTGTTGTAGTGTGTGATGGAAAAACTGTTTTCTATCAACACATTCTGACTTGCAGCAAAGTTCGCATTTGCATCATTCTGAGCCAATACACATTTATTTTGTGTATATATGTGATGTAATCTCATATGTACAATATGAATGTGATGTATTAGGGTAAATTAATATGCTGGCAAAAATGACCTGAGGTTACTAGTTGTCACTTACTGATTCCTGACATTGATTGGAAATAAACATAGATTTTCTAGATTTCTCTTCTCAACAATGTGCATTGGTAATTTCTTGCATTGCTGGTTAACTGCATTTTTTAATTTTTTTTTATTTCAGTTATTTTGTTTGAGTTGCTCAACCAGACAGCGGGTTGGTTAAGCACTCACATCTGTGTGTAAAGAATATTTCTGGCCTAAATGGCCTAGATTTTCCTTCAATTTTCAATGTTTTTCCTCTACCATGACCTTCTAACCTTCTAATTCTAATTCAGTTTTTTTATTTGCAAGTTAAACAATGGCTTTATCTAAAATTAAATACTCTCTGAGCAGCTACTTCTTCTGAGTAAGTAGTTACTTTGTAGCCATTAAAAATTATGTTCTATATTTTAAAGGGGACATATGATGCGATTTCAATTTATCCTTTCTCTTTGGAGTGTTACAAGCTCTTGGTGCATAAAGAAGATCTGTATAGTTGCAAAGACTAAAGTCTCAAATCCAAAGAGATATTCTTTATAAAAGTTAAGAGTCAACCACACCTACCTAAAATGGCTCGTTCTAACACGCCCCCACATGTCTACATCACGATGTGGGAAGATTTGCATAACGCCGCCCAAATGTTCACGCAAAGAAAGAAGGCGTAACTTTTATTCTCGCTGTAGTATTGTTGTTGCTGCCGCCGCCATGTCGTGAAGATGCTGTGTGTTTCTTTGTGAAAGCGAAACTACTTTGTTTGGTCTTCCAAAAGAGGACACGACTAGAAATCAGTGGTTAAGTTGTATTTACAGCACTGTTCCAGAACAGTTCAACCCAAATATTCAGATGTGTGCAGCACATTTTATGGAGGACTGTTTCCTGATCCTGGTAGAGTAGACTACATGCCGGCTGTTCTGACTCACGGACTGTAAGTACGTTTTTTTTTTTTAAAATTTTTCACTGATGTTTCAAACACGAGTTTTGAGCAGTGAAGAGTAGCGCTTGTAGTTTGTCATTTCTCCGATC